>NC_136504.1:42283407-42345907 GCF_053919585.1 Euprymna scolopes | reverse complement strand
GAAAATTAGACGAATAATCCTGTTATTAAAAATACGGGATAATGTGAACTAGACGACCACTAAACACTCATTTTAAAAAAGTTAATTTGGAGGGTATACTGATCTGTTTTGAACGCATGTCACAGTTAAAATTGTGGCTGACAAGTAGTTTTCATGGTATTAAGATCTTTATTATCAAATGTATTTTCTAATGGCTTTCAGTGGTCGCCATGATTTCTTTCACTGCTGACGATATAAACCGAAGCGAACATGCACATTAAAGTGACCCCCCCCCCATGGCAACCACCGAAAACTATTAGAGAATACATTTGATAATAAAGGTCTTAATATCACGAAAGCCACTTGTCGGCGACAATTTTAAATGTGATATGGATTCAAAACAGATCCGGATACCCAACAAATAAGTATTTTAGTTTGTACTAATCTGCAGTTTGATCAAAATATGTAATAAATAGATATTATCTAATCCTAGTTCAGATATGAATGTGTTAGAAATGATATTTTGTGTTTGTCCGATTGTTTGTGAAATGGTGTTGTTCGATTTCTTAGCTTATTTAGGGTGTTGTTATTTATTGTATTATAACGGTGAACGGATAAAATAAAATTTGCTTTAAAAAGAAATTTCGGTCTATGAGAGAAACCTTTTCAAACTACGTCTATAATAAATTGCAACAGTTTAATTTTAACAATATTAACTACATCATAAGCCATAAAGCAAACAACAAATTACAAACCATTTAAAAACCATCTAAAACAGGATTATCTAATGATTTTAACACAAAATTATTTTCCTAACACATGTACATTTAAATCAACAATGCAATCAAATATATATATTGGGGAAACCCAATACGCACGTAAGAAAAGTTTCGATGAGCAAAAAAAAAAAGATATAATAAATAAAAATCACATTATATACATTATATAGAGGATAAGCGTCTCCTTCACGTGTACGTTGCGTACTAAAATTCGTGTTTTCTCATAGATATTAAATAAAGGATAACATCTATTTGTGGTTGTCAGTCAGCATTCTGGTTTGACGACGGATAGGTGTAAATCAAGCGTTAGGTGATTTTCACTCTCAAATGTAATCGCGGTCTCCGCAGACACTCGCAAATATACTATCGCAAATATACTATCGTTGTTTTCCTCTCAATGAACAAAAGCAGAATTTTTCGTCCGGTTTTCTGCTCCATGGAGAAGTCTGTAATCGAGGAGGGTGAATCTCTAACACATCAAGGGTTCTATGGTATTAAGAGTTTGTATTTATTTGCTTCCCCACTGAGCAAATTAGGCACAAAGTCGTTTTTTTAATGTGGAGAGATTAGGGAGTAGGGGAGCTGGATAGTAGCAATTGATATGAAGGGTTTCCCCTACAGTGACCAATAACTGATTGCTAGAAGAGCAATGGTCTTATATGTGGGGTTGCCCCCACATATGGTCTTTGATTTCAGTGTTTGCCGGAACAGATACTGCACTTTTGAACTTTAATCTTGGCCAAAAGACCAAGCAATACCAGATGGTATTAAGAGTTACCTTATTCGATTGCAGCTATGAGGATAATCAAAGGACAACGGTTAGGTGCAAACAGGCAATTAAGATGCCACTGCAGCGGCAACCCACCCCATGTACTCTGCCAAGTTCAAATTATGTGATGTCTTCAGAGGAATCGGACCAACAATGGACCGAAGCCTATGGCAAACACTAACCATGATTCCATCTACGGCATAAACCCGACACAAGAAGAAAACCGTATTTAGGTTTAAGGTCTCCTTGGGTAAACAGTCAGACGGTATATATAGATGCAATACCTTCGAAGTGTCTTTTAACGTGCTTGTTGCACGTTACTATTTAAAAAAAAAAAAAAAGATTGACTTCAGTTATTTGTGGCCTGAAAGATTAACTAAGCAAGACTCGGACGCGAATATAGTTTAGAAAAAGTATCTGTATTTATAATAGGACAAAATACAACGAGAAACAAAGACGTTTAACTTAATGCAAATATGACGTACTACGAGTGATTCTATGAAGTGGTACCTTTTGGTGTATTTATACCGTAAGGAGAGTTCTATATGTTTTTTGTAACAGAACGCAACGCATGTATGTGGCTGTATGCAAATGTCGAGCTGTGTGCGAAGTGACGTTATGGTATGGAAAAAGATCACGATCACGTTAGTCACGCGTGGCCGGAGAATAAAGGTATTTTCTTAAAACCTGAAACGAGGAGTTGAAGTTCATTCCTATTCCGTGTCTTGGTCTTCCTTGCGACGCACTCTGCTACAACGTCTTGGGTTCCGCGTTTCTACCTCTAACGCGTGTGCAAACGGGTGCACTGCGTTAATTATTGTGAACGGGTGAATTCGCGCAACTAGTTATGAAGTTTCAGCGCAATTTATAAGGATCAAGTTTTACTATATAAACAACAACCCTTTTCAATTAAATAAGTGAAATATTCATAAAAAGGAAGGCGGGGAGATGGCATTAGTGATGGGACGATTCCAATATTTTTTAACGATACATTTACTGATTCTATTCTAAATTCTTGAATCCGATACAATGGACGATTCCTATTCTGATTAATTTTTTTTAATATTCAGCTCTAGAGTTGTGTTTTTATTTTAAATAATATTTGATTACTGTGAAAGTCCATAAATTATATAGATGCATTTTCGTAACCAAGAAAATATACACTTGAAAGGGGGGGGGTCTACTCTATGGATTTTCGTTTTATTGGCAGATTAAAATCAATAAATATTCATCATTTTATTATTGGTTCCGTCAATAATAAATTAAGATAAAAACTAAAACAATACAAAGAATCGTTTTGGGCAACGGAAAATAGGAGAAAAAGATGTGATTCCGATATCAATTTCATTACTACAAAAAGTTCCGATTACGATTAATTGTTTCAATGTAACGAAGCAACCGACACACATGCGAATAACCAAGCCGTGGCACAAGCGCGACGTCACAGCAGAATCAAGAAGAAAAAAACGATGTCACAGTAGAATCAGGAAGGAAAAAATGACGTCACAGCAGAAACAGGAAGAAAAAATGGGGGAAGTAGGTGGTGGAAAGAGCAAGACTTTTAAGCACGTGTCGACACCGCGGCCTTTTAAAACCACGACAAGACTCATTTATCCTTAGAACTTTTAACAAGTTTTTCGGACGATCGTATGCGGTGAAACGAATTGCACACATAACAGCTGGTTATAGCTGTAGCCTAAGAAACTTTAAATTGATTTCGAGGGGAAACACAGGAATGCGACGATATTGACGCTGGCTTGGAAAATACGTGTCAGGCGGCTGTTGTGAGAGACCGATAATAATTGCCTTTTCGTTCAACTGAAAAAAAATCACGTTAAAATTCTTTCTTTTCTTTCTTTGCGAGATTTTTATGCACAACGTTAGGTAACGTGTTAAACTGTAACTACCACGTTACGTTAATACTAGTTGATATTCTGTGAACCAAAACGAAGAGCATAAGCAATGAAATGGCATAAACGGAAATGCGTTCGACGAATAAGACGTATAGGTCTACAAACGAAACAAGACACGAGAGAAAAGAAAAAAGAGTAATAGAGAAAGAAAGAAAGAATGAAATAAATACCGGAAGGAGAAACAAGGTGGAGGAGAAAGAAGTTATTGAAAGACAAAATAGAAGAGGATTTAAAGAGAAAGAGAGGGAGAGATAAAAAAGAAGAAAACAATGAATAATCTATATATATATATACAATTGTGAGACTGTCTGTATAAGGATACTTCTCAACCTATATACTCCACGATATTTTGACCTACAGACTTGAAATTTTGTATATAACGTACTCAGATGTGTGGAAGACTTCTTAATCTATTTTCCTCCGGAGAAAGGAGCTGTTAAATGGTAAAAATTAAAAGATTTATACGTGGGGGGGGGGTCATCGGATTTTTATTTGTTTGCCAACTGTTTCACCAATGCGCATGCGCGGCCGTGAAACATGACGGCTTATGTATGTTAAGAATTAGTAAGTTGGAAAACACTTTGTAAATATCGTGACAAGCTGGTTTAATGATTATAGCACTTGACTTACTGTGTTTAGGTTTTGGTTTCAATCGCAGCTCGCGTTTTTTTTTTGTTTTGTTTTTTTGTTTTTACTTACAAGTAGTGAACTGTTAAGAAAAGAAAACGTAGTATTCGCATGCCCATGTCTCTGGGTTCTTTTTTCTTTTTGTATTAATTAAAATATAATATTTATGCGTATTTAACGACCAGGCAATGTCGGGCCGACTCCTAATGCAGAAATAAAATGGGAATAACGGACGCACTTTCTATTGAAGAGCCTATTTCAATGATCGGGAGAGAGGAAGTCGAAAAAAAGAGAAAGAAAAAAGAAAAAAGAGGAAAGAAAAAAACATAAATGAAAATAGGAGAAGGAAAGAGAAAGAGAGAGAGATAGAGAGATAGAGATAGAGAGAAAGAGAGAAATAGATAGATAGATAGATAGATAGATAGATAGAGAGAGAGAGAGAGAGAGAGAGAGAGAGAGAGAGAGAGAATATAAAATATAGATCAAGGGGAAAAAGTGAAGGCGGTTAATAGAATGAATATAACAGAGAGAGAAAAAAATTATCGTCAGAGAACGTAAAAAGAGGGGGGGTGCAGATGAAAGTATTTCTTTATTTAAAAAAAAATGGCAGAACTTTCGATTGTAAAGCATGTTTCGATGATTGCCAATTCTAGAGTTTAAGACGAATTTCTGAGAAATGAAAAAAAGTGAATCTAAAGAATTTCAAATGCCATCAAAATGAATTAGAGAATCCTTACCCCCCCCCCACAGTGAAAAATGATTCTACCATCTTGCAGTAACGCTTACACTTAGCGCCACAAAACTGCTGTAATGCTTTTAGTTAAACATATATAATTTTTTGTGCGTGTATTCATATAAAAAAACACATTTTTTCTATTTATTTAAAAAGAAAATACAACTTTGTTATATATGGCCGGGGAATTGGATTTATCTGCAAAAGATCTAGCTAATTGGCACATTCTTTTAAACATTAATTTTAATTAATTCGGTATTAGTTTTTTGGTCTTCTTATAGGATGATCATCTTTAGTCAACTGTTATGTGTAATTATGTTCATGCAAATATTCTACATGATATTTGCGTAAAAAGGTTATAGTTAAGACAAACATCTTTATATATATATATATATATATATATATATATATATATATATATATATATATATATATTAATGTATGCGCATATATATTTGTTGAAAAAATGTTGCCTACCAAACTCTTCTGCCAGTTTGTGGTCTACAAACATGAAACTTAATATATAGGGTAATCGAACCCATGTGAAATTTTTATGTGGGTTTTATCCGGGGGAAATCAGTGCAAAAGTGTGAAAATTTAAAAAGAAATGAAATTTGCTAAGTGAAGGTCGAACGACGGCATTACGAATCTGCATGCGTAACGTAATAGCTATTGGTTCATGTTTTAATTTTTAGTCTTGCAGCAAACATGTCTTCATAGCTCAGTCATTAACGTCGAAGGAAAAAGTAAATCGTAAGCTACAAGTTTTGGTTTCGATTCTCGGAAGTGGCGTGCAAGACATTTTTTTTTTTTACTTTTAAAATCCTCAGCATATATAGGATCCAATATAATAAAATAATAAATACGAAATCTACATTAATAAATATATCATATTTAAGCTTATTTTACCACGGGGTAATGCTTTGTGGTATGATGATATATATATATATATATATATATATATATATATATATATATATATACTAGCAAACGTACCCGTCGTTGACTTGGTTCAAAAACATCCTACAGAAAATGGACTCTGATTTATGAAAGTATGATAGGTTATGAAAAGGAAGGGTTGTAAAACGATAGCTTCGAATTTAGGGGTATCAAAACCAAAGCAAAATATGATAAAAGTAAAAATAAAATAGATAAACCCCATAATTCATTATACCATACCTGTTCACACTAAAACACTTATCACAATATTCTGTAGATCTATATTTAAAAACCTTGTTAAACTATGTGGCATATTTCCATTCTATGGAGGTCAGGTGCGAACGAACACCTCATAATTTTATGATACCATATTTCTTCAAACTGAAACATAATTATCAAGGTATACGTACGCAGATAGATATGAAAAGTCTTTATCAAAGTTTTGCCTATTTCCATTCTATGGAGGCCAGGGGCGAACACAAATCCCACAATCTTATTATACCATCCCTATTAAAGTAAAAACATACTTATCAAAGTATTCTTATGTACATCTATATCAAAAACACTTGTAAACGTTTTTTTTTTTAATTTTTTAATTTTTTATTTCCATATTTTGTGGACCAGGCACGTACGCAGACCCCACAATTTTAATGAATCATCATTATGCCAGATCAAACATACCCATTCCTGTGTCTCGATGCATCTTCTATCATTATATGTAATCAGTTTTTTCAAATAGTCAACCATATAGGAGCCTATTCGTGACCACACACACACACACACACACACACACACACACACAGACATTCAGCTTTATATTATAGATATAATATAATATAAAGCTGAACATCTGTGTGTGTGTGTGGTCACGAATAGGCTCCTATATGGTTGACTATTTAAAAAAAACTCCTCTTTTGGGTCTAAACACTTAAAACTTTAGAGATAGGTTACTTGGACATGGATCTAACTTAATAACTTGATCTGAGCAGAAAACAATAAATGTTAAAGGGTCATAATAGGGGTCAAATTTAAAAAATTGACCGTTTTTTTTTTGTATTGTTCAATATACACCTCCAAATAGCCGGGTAACGCCGGGAACCCATGCTTATATATCTATAAAAGATAAAGTGTCTGTGTGTCTGTCTGTGTGTCTGTGTGTGTACATTTCCCTACGCAATAACTCTGTCAGTTTAAATTTCCACAGACTCGATATTTGATATACAGGGTACTGAGATTTGGGAAAATCTACGTGATCGGTGTTCGGCCAGAAATTGGGCTGTTAAAGGGTCAAAGTTACACGATTTGACCTTTGAGAACTCTATCAAACTTCTCCGACTATTTGGGATCTAAATACTTGAAATTTTAGATATAGATTCCTTGGACATGGATCTAACTTAATAACTTGATTTGAGCCCAAAAACAATAAATGTTCAGGGGTCATAATAGGGGTCAAATTAAAAAAAAGTTTACCGTTTCTTTTGCTCAAAATACACCTCCGAACATCCGGGCAACGCCGGGCTGAAATGCTAGTATATCTATAAAAGCAAATGTCTTTGTGTATCTGTATGTCTGTGTATGTGTGTCTGTCTGTGTATCTGTGTGTCCGTGTGTCTATGTGTATACATTTCCCTACGCAATAACTCTGTCAATTTTTAATCTACAGACTCGAAATTTGATATACAGGGTACTGAGATTTGGGAAAATCTTTGTAATCTGTTTTCGGCCAAACATTTGGCTGTTAAGGGGTCAACGTTCAACGATTTGACCTTTGAGAACTCCTCCAAACTCTTCCGACAATTTTGAATCTAAACACTTGAAATTTTAGATATAGGTTCCTTGGGCATGGATCTAACTTAATAACTTAATTTGATCCCAAAACAATAAATGTTCAGGGGTCATAATAGGGGTCAAATTAAAAAAAAAACTTGACCTCTGCGGTCTCTACCAAATTACTCCGACAATTTTTGGTCTTTACATTTGAAATTTTACATAAAGGATATTCAGAGATAGGGCAAGTTTTTTAACCGCTTTGGGTCGAAAATTTTTACCAATATATAAATGTATGTATGTATGTCTGTTTGCATGTCTGCCGAAAACTTTCGACAGAGGCGACGGATTTTTACAAGATCAGTATCGTTTTGAAGTTCGAACTTTCAGACGACAAATATCGAAAAATTGGCTAAAAACATTAATATCTTCACTTTCGACTGGGCACTTTTCTGTAGAGGGGTCGCTTTTTTCGCCGATATTTTTGAAAGTCGTCCTCTCCTTTCGATTGTCTAGCCTTAATTAAAACCAAAAATTCCACGGATTTCTGCCT
Source organism: Euprymna scolopes (assembly GCF_053919585.1). Classification (NCBI taxonomy): domain Eukaryota; kingdom Metazoa; phylum Mollusca; class Cephalopoda; order Sepiida; family Sepiolidae; genus Euprymna; species Euprymna scolopes. The sequence goes on along the minus strand of NC_136504.1, from coordinate 42,337,848 downwards.
TTTGGATTATTTTGAACCATCTTCCAATTACGCTATTCCCTTAGATTTTACTTGTGTGAATGGAAATTTAACTAACTTTCTTGGATTTGAATTTTTGGATTTTATCGTTATTGGATACTTAACCTTTCACCAGACTATCCATTCACGTGAAATCACTTTTTTCTTCACCATATTCCCTCTGCTTCATTTTTTGTTATCAAGTAAGATCTTTGACTTACTTGTAGTTTCATCAAACACTTTTGCAAGCAAAATCCGATCCCGCATTTTACTAAATCCTACCCTCTGATGAGAAGGAAAGTATTTCTTCGAAACTCCGCGGATTAAGGACTATCCACTTATTTAATGGTTCCTTTTCAGATTAAATATGTTTTTAACTCTTTTTCAAAGTGTTTTTTAACATGTTTTATTAACTGTTTGCTCGTATTATTAGCTCTATCTCCTATTTGGTTTTATCGAGCTTTTACATCTGGTGGAGATTACTTTATAAATATTAATTCTTTAATATTTATAATATACTTTAGTTTTACCATCTTGGATCATTTTGGTAAATTTAATTGTAATTTTTCTTTTCTATTTTATATATATATATATATATATATATATATATATAGTATAAATGTTAATTAATAAAAACTGAAGAAAGTGCTCAATACTGTTGTAGAGCAAGTTTGCGTTTTATTTTTTATTACCGTATCTTTCTGTTAAGTTACATTATTGTTTCAGCTACCCGGCTGTTTTTTTTTTTTTTTTTTTTTTTTTTTGGCCGTCTATAGCTTCCTTAGACTTTTACAGAAACAATATATATATATATATATATATATATATATATATATATATATATATATATATATATAGAGAGAGAGAGAGAGAGAGAGAGAGAGAGAGAGAAATGTGTATATATATATGTGTGTGTGTGTGTGCGTGTGTGTGTGCGTGTAATTTTTATAACAACACAGGCGTGTCTCCATATTTACAAAAATAATAAAAAGAATCCTAAAAACATCAATATTTTCAGTTATTTTTCATTCCTCTCAATTTGGATTTGTATATTTTTTCTTTTTTTTTTATAATTACGTTCAAATCTTACAAATCCACCTGCTTTGCTGACTCTGTTAAAGTTACGATTCCACAATCGAGGATCAATATTCACGTTCTACTTTGTTGACTACATTGTACATCAGAGGTTTGGAAAAATAACAAGATTCTATCCGTCGTCAATTCGATAGACTAATAACTATACATTGAATATACGCGCCAATAATCGATTCATACAAAAAGGGCGCGAAATTCTGTTGTTTGGTGTAATGTCTTTATTTGTCTCCTATCTAGTAAGCGATAAATCCATATGCCAAAATACTCCTATTTGTGGCATTGAAACAATTGTAAACAAATGTTAATATACAATTTATAAGAATATTTTCTTGTCGTTGACCAGGATGAAAATGGCATTAACTTATAAAAAAAGGGCTCAATATTCTAAATATAGCGGGTGTGTCCAAACGCGACTTCATTTTTTCTATTTATTTCTTTGTTGCTTCAGACAACGTTTGCTATCCCTTCTAGTATATAATAAGGGAAATAACATCAGAACCGGAATAGAATCATATTTAGACTGCAGATCTTGAATAAACAAAGGGCTTGATATCATACCAGATAGGTGCTTACATCTGATGAAATCAGAGAAAGATAAAATCTGGATATTATATGGAGATGGTTCTCAGAACTGGAGCCTTTGATGGTATGGCAGGATTGAAAGAATGGATGAGTTAGTAGATGTTATGTTTTTTCTTCAATCTTCACCCCAAACAAGGCAAGTGCCACTTTGAAGCAGGGGGCTACTATTCGGGGACAATTTGCGGGGCATTATGAAGGGAGATGAGTAGAAAGATGTTTGTTGACATTACACTTGAACTTCTGCATATCAGTACAGCTGGGAAAGCAGTATCCCGGGAGGGAGTTCCAAAACTTGCAGTTCTGGGGAAGAAACTATTGGAGTAAAAGGCTTTCTTACACCTAGGGATCTCTACTGTAAAGGGGCGGGACTTAGTTGCTTTTCGGGTTTGTCGGGGGTAGTCACGTCGAAGAGGTACAAGTGTTTGCAGTTCGTCAGAGCAGCCACCATTACGGTATCTATAGAACAGGCAGAGGGATGCAACATTTCGTCGATGGGACAGAGGCTGAAGCTTAGATGACAGTTCAGGACCTATCAGGTTGGCGATTCTCTTTTGAATCCTGTCCAGGAGTGTGAGACAAGCAGCAGATTCATCAGCCCAAATGTGGCAGCAATACTCCATACTTGGGCGAATGGTGGCCTTATAGAGGTACAGGATACTTTCAGTCGTAAGTAATTTTCTGGCACGGTAAAGAAAGCCCACCTTCCTTGCAGCAGCCTTGGCAATACTCTCAATGTATATATTCCAGTTCATGTTCCTGTAAACGTTAGGCCGAAGAGTTTAAAAGAAAGTACTTTCAGACAGTGTATTCTTAGCCATTGCTATTTGTGGTAGAAAAGGTTTCTTGTAGTTATTGAAGGAAACAAGCTTAGTCTTGGCAGCATTAAATGTGACCATCGATTTTTGTCCCCATTCCACTACAGATTGGAGGTCATCCTCTAGTGTTTCTGCCATTTCCTTTGATATGTGTTCTTTTGTTTTCCTCTCATGCCTGGTCTAGAGGGTGGTGTCATCAGCAAATATACCTATATTCGAAACAATTTTATCAGGGAGATCATTTATGAATATCAGGAACAATAAGGGTTCAAGGATAGACCCCTGGGGTACTCCTGCATTTATATCATATTGTTTAGATATACGGCCGTCGAGGACAAATTGGATTTTTCTCTTACTTAAGAAGGATTTAATTACATTGTGTATTCTTCCAGTGATATCATATGATCTAATTTTCCTTAGAAGACCATCGTGCCATACCCTGTCAAAAGCCTTAGATATATCAAGGGCTACCGCTCTACCCTCCCCTGTTTTGTCCAGTGAACGGTATATACGTTCAGAGACTAGAGTTAAGATGTCTGCTGTTGAACGGGCTTGCCTGAATCTATATTGTTTGTCAGTCAGGAGTTTAGCAACTGTTAGGTGTTGGACTAGAGCTTGATTAACTAAGGACTTAAATATTTTGGCGAAAAGTGTGTGGAAGCTAATGGGGCGATAATTTAGTGGATCAGTTCTTTCACCAGAATTCTTGAAGACTGGTACCACAGAAGCGGTTTTCCAGCAGTCGGGAAAGCAAGATTCGCTAAGGCCTTTATTGTAAAGTGTGGGGAGGAATGGGGCAATCTCAGCAGAGCATTTTTTTTATTAGCACAGCCGGGATGAGATCTGGTCCACATGCTTTTGAGGTGTCCAGGTTTTTTATGATACCATGCACCTGAGAAGTAAGCAAAGTTGCATGATCAGTTCGTAGAGAAAGACCAAGGTAAACATAGAAGTATTGGGAAAAAGGGATAAGCCATAAGTAGATTAGTTTGGAAGTAAATTTCTACAAATCGTCCAATACATGACAACATGTAAATCAGAGGTTACACAACAGATAATGATAAGCTATATAATCTATATAAAGATTAAGATTACTCATATTGAACAAATATGTCTCGTATAGTTATTTCTAGATCAAGCCTTATGCTAGAAACATTTAGACGCAGATGTCAAATGACGTTGTCGGTATTTAATATTCACACACATTTTTCTTCTTTACTAGCAGGCTTCCCGGCATTGCCCGGTCGTAAAATACGCTTAAATATGATATTTTCATTAATGTAGATTCCTTATTGATTATTATATTATATTGGACCAATATGCTCTGAATGCTCTGACGAACTACAAGCACTTGTACCCCCTCGACGTGAATATCCCCGACAAAACCGACAAGCCACTAGATCCAACCCCTTCACAGTAGAGATCCCTAGGTGTAAAAAAGCCTTCTACTCTATTAGTTTCTTCTCCAGAACTCCCAGACTTTGGAACTCCTTTCTGGTATTCTACTTTCCCAACTGTACTGACATGCAGAAGTTCAAATGTAATGTGAACAAACATCTTGTTACCATCTTCCTTATAACACCCCTGCAACTTATTTCCCCGATAGTAGTCTCCTACTTCAAAGTGGCACCGTGCCTAGTTTGTGGTGAATATTGAATAATATATATATATATATATATATATATATATATATATATATATATATATATATATATATATATATATATATAGTAATGATTTTAAAAGTTTTAAAAAAAGAAAGAAAAAAAACGACTCGTGCGCCACCACCGGTATTCGACACCAAAACGTTTTGCTTACGGTTTACTTTCTCCTTTGACGTTAATGATTGTATTATGAAGACATGTCTGCCGCAAAGCTAAAAATTGAAACATGAACCAATATCTATTACGTCACGCATGCACATTCGTAATATCGACGTTCGACCTCTATCTGGCAAACTTCATTGTTTTTTTTGTTTTTTTTCATACTTTTGCACCGATTTTCTCCGGCTAAAACCCAACTATAAAGTTTTGCATGGGTCCGAATACGCTAGATATGAAGTTTATACGATGTCTGTAGCCCAAAAACTGACGGAGGAGTTTGGTAGGCTAAATTTTTTTTAAACAAAAATATACACGCATATATAAATAGATATATAAACTGAGTTTTGAGTTTACTATAAAAATTTTTACGCAAATATTACGCAAGTATAAATCATGTAGAATATCTGCATGAATATAATTATACGTAATAATTTACCAAAGGTGGTCATCGCATGAGAAAAAAAAACAAACAAACTAATAAGGAATTAATTTTTTTTACAAGGTAGTAACCACTTATCAAGGCCTGGAAGCCACTCGGGGATAAGGGTTATTGTGTGTACAGTAATCAATGGGATAGTATCGTAGTAATCGTTAGTATTAGAAAGTTGATACTTAATGGAGCGGTTCATCAGGAATTTGTTGCAGGATTCTTGAAATAATTAAAATAAATGCTAAAAAGAATAGGCATATTAACTAGATCTTTTGTATACGAATGCAATTCCACGACCCATATATAACAAAGTTATATTTTCTTTTTAAATAAATAAAAAAGGGGGTTTTAATATGACTATCAATACAAAAATTCCAAATTCATAGAAGTATAGATTTTACTTCGAGCTAGCCGATCATCAAGTCTCGGGAGTCACTGTAGGATAAGGGTTAAGAAGTCAACTCTTATCTTCTGACTTCCGTACTCTTCCCACACCTCTCATCATCCCTCAGAGACTCCCTGCGTTCCTCGAATCTCTTATGTCATTCGAAAACTGATGCCCGATTCATGCAAGATGGTCCGAAAGTAGTGTGAAGTATTTCATTATTTTACATCAGAATTTTTATTGTATATCGTTGCACACATGTCGGGTTTGTTCAAAGATCCGACAAGATAATTTTATATGTTTAAAAATTTACTTAACGTGACTCAGCTTAAATGCTTTTTAGCTTTTACTTTAAACAAGACACCTAAATCAACCGAAATAGATTAAACTGAGCGACAAAATAATAAACATAATCATTTATTATATGGGAAGTGACGGTGCCTCAGTAGTTTTTTTTTTTTACACGGTGGTCACCACTTATCAAGGCCCGGAAGTCACTCAGGGATATGGGTTATTGCAAGTACAGTACGTTAGTGTGGAGATTTGATGAAGTGTTTACTTAAGGGGGCGGTTCATTAGGAATTTGTTAACGTTGGACTTGAAGACATCCAAGTTGTAGTCAGGTGGGAAGCAGGAAGACGGAACAGAGTTGTAGACACGAACTGACGCTGTTAATGTCCTATGTTTGAATTGAGTTCGTTCCACAAAAAATCACTTTCATTTAGGATGTTAGTAACTTTCACGCGGTCGCTACCGTAAGTAATCAGTGTTTTTCTAGAAATAATTCTTACTAGAAAAATATCGGAAAAAAACCCAACGTAAACAATTAAATCTTCGATTTCATTCAAGATAATGATGATGATCTGTTATACACAGTGTCCAAAAAGTTACGGAAGAGTTTTGATCTTAAAATGATTCCTTATTTATTTAGGGTATACTTCTGTAACTTTGATACAATCCAATGAAGAGATTGAGAAATTGTTTTCTTTAACAAATGCAAAATTCAAACAATCTTTATTTATGAAAAAGTAATGTATTTAAAATGTTGCACATTTTCAGCTTCGCATGTTTGTGCTCTTTCCAAAACCTTATTCATGACAGATTGCAGAATCTTTGGATTGCGATTTGACTCCCTTATTTCGTTCCTAATGTTTTCCTCCAATTCTTGTAGGGTTTAAGGTGTCCAAGAAGTCACTGCAAGAATTGAAGGAACACACCAAGAACGAAATAAGGGAGTTTAATCGCAATCCAGACACTCTGCAATATGTCATGAATAATGCTTTGAAAAGAGCGCAAACGTGAGAAGCTGAAAATTGGCAGCATTTAAAAGACATTATTATTATTAATAGATTGTTTGAAATTTTCTTTTTGTTTACATATTTTCCCTAATGTCGTTGCCAGATTGTGTAAAAGTTACAGGAAGATATCATCAAAAATAGTGAATTTATTTATGTTCAAAACCCTTCAGTCACTTTTTGGCCACCCTTTATATATATATATATATATATATATATATATATATATATATATATATATATATATATATAATATATATATATATATATATATATACACACACACACACACACACATATATATATATATATATATATGTGTATCGGATACTTTTGTACTGGGTTAAGGTGAGTGGACTATCGGATATAATTTTAGACATGACTTGTTTCGCATAGCAAAATAATATTACAAAAAGATACTACATTTTGATTTTAATCAAAAGAGCAACACAATGGCTACGTCCCTGATTTTAGATTGTCAAGGTGTCGGGAGGCGTCAATCAGTGCGATTTGTATAAACTGGTCGACTGCTATTGTTGGTTTATCCTTGAGCGAAAATGTAGATTTTTTTTTAGGGGTCAACTGAGTATTTAGGCAAGAGGTTATGAAATTAGTCCTTTTTTTTTAGGGAAGGACTCGAGGTAAAGGGTGTGTTCAGCGCAGATGTGTAAATCGGATACGGGGTTCACTGAGAAGGGGCCGGATGATACGCGCGTCTTTACACTTAGAGAACTCGTGACGCTGATGGCATTCACCCTCATGTAACACCAACCAACACACATACGCTTACTTGATTGAATTACTTTTTCCTGCTTTTCTTAGTCACACTGTTTTTCCTATACGAGTACAAACACGGGTCGCCAGTGGTAACTATATATTTCCTTTTGGTTTGGATCTTTGTTGAGGCTTAAGCATCTATAACATAAATCTCACCTGTCTGTTTAAATGTATGTATGTATGTATGTATGTATGTATGTATGTATGCCCGGAGCTTTCGACAGAGGTGACGGCCTTTCACGAAATTGATATCGATTTGAAGCTCGACCCTTCGGACGACAAATATCGAAAAATTGGCTAAAACCATTTGTTACTTCACCCTCAACTGGGCACTTTTCTACAGGGAGGAGTCGCTTTTTTCGCCGATATTTTCGAAAGTCACTCCCTCTTTTCTATTGTTTAACCTTAATTTAAACCTACTCTCTTCCGGTTTGATGATGGACGCAATAGCAAGCACTTCACTTGTTTTCACGTTCTTTTCTTCATTCGCGGTACGGGTTCGAGTCGGCTTTCCTACTACCACTTTTTCTTTTTTAGTCAACACATACCTCCAAACACCCGGGTAATGCCAGGCACCCAGGCTAGTTTCTTATAATCGCATGTCTTTATAGCAGAGCAAAGACGCAATTGCCCAAGTGACCTTAGAACTAGACACCAAAATATACCGCCCCAACACTTCAAGATTAGACAATTTTACTGACCACCACGGGGAACGCCAGGAATTTTAATTTTCTAATATTGCCTTTTAACCCCAAACAAGGCTCGGTGCCACTTTGCTGTAGGCAGCTACTATCTGGGACATAATTGAAGGGATACTATGTAGGGAGTTGAGAGGTAAGATGTCTGTTTACATTACGTTTGAACTTCTGCATGTCAGTACATTCGGGGAAACAAGAACCAAGAAGGGAATTCAGAAGTCTAGCAGTCCTAGGGAAGAAATTATTAAAGTCGACGGCTTTCTGACATCTGAGGATATCTACGGTGTAGGGGTGGGATTTCACTGCTTATCAGTTTTGTCGGCGATATTTATGCCGATGGGTACAAGAGCTTGTAGTTTGTCGGAGCATATACCGTTAAAACACTTGTGCAACATTTCATCGGTGGGAAAGAGGCTGAAGCCTGGCTAATAGTTCAGGAATTAATAGGTTGAGAGACTCTCTTTTGAAGCCTGTCCAGGAGTTAGAGATTAGCAGCAATAAAAATATAAATATAGTTAAAAATAATAAAAAAAATAATATAAACATGTTTCTATTCAGCTATTCCAAGTAAAATAAAAGTTCCGTTTTTAATTTGAGGCGTATCCCATCTCCTATAATGATATTCTGTGTTTAAAAAAAATCAAACTTACCTCAGCGCAAATGATTTTCTTTCGCTGATCGAGTATATAATGATAAAGTGTAGTTTCAGAACAGATATTACAATGTACTCCTAGCGAAAAGGCTGAGGAATTTAAATATCATGTTATCTTCGTATTATTTGGATCATTCGGACTATATTTCTCATAGAGAGTATCATTTCCACAACTTATCGGCCGAGGTAGCTGATCTTCTTCAAGTGTATCATATCGACCTCTTATCTTGCTGTAGAACTCGGGAATCTGCGCGGAATTTTGAACGAAACCCTTAATTTAATTCACAACCATATATATTAAAGTTAGACTATTATATATATATATATATATATATATATATATATATATATATATATATATATATATATATATATTATGTGTAATAGACAGGGTCTAAATGAGCAAAGCTTCAGTAAAATATATTTAAAGGTGTTATGCTCAGAGTATTGCAATTATGATAAGCTTCATAGATGTAATTACCTGGAGCTATATAAATAGAATATATATATATATATATATATATATATATATATATATATATATATATATATATATATATATATATAACTACTTCATTTACTCATAAAATTAATATACGAAAGTATAGATTTATGCGTAAACTTTAAGTATTTACTTCAAAAGTGCTCAATACGTAGATAGAGCTAGTTAGTAATTTATAAAATATATATGTCGATTAAGCTACACTGAATATTCGGCGTTTCATCCACTATAGGATTCGTCAGGTTTCTTCAAGTGTATCATATCGACCTCTTATCTTGCTGTAGAACTCGGGAATCTGCGCGGAATTTTGAACGAAACCCTTAATTTAATTCACAAGCATATATATGAAAGTTAGACTATATATATATATATATATATATATATATATATATATATATATATATATATATATATATACTATAGAGTGTAATAGACAGGGTCTAAAAAGCAAAGCTTCAGTAAAATGTATTTAAAGGTGCTATGCTCAGAGTATTGCAATTATGATAAGCTTCATAATAGATATATCGAGTAAAACGATTCATAATTTTGAATCAAAAATCAGTTTCAAAAGGAAAACAAACAAAATCAAATAGATTGTACGATCGTTTCAGAAACGATGTTCATTTTATTTAAATTGACGATAAATATTGACAATTATTTGAGAAAAATGTTGTCCTTTAATAACAAAGTCTCCTCATCAGCAGAGAATGGGTGGGGGAAACAGTTAAAGACACCAAAATAAAACTAGTATTTTAAAACTAAAACTAAAATAAAATTAAAACAAAGTCATTAATTTGATGTTGATAAATAAATAAATACATAAAATAAAAATAAAAATAGAGTAAAATAGAAAATTATGTATCATTTTACTCAATATTAAAATAGCTCTAAAATAGCATCGAGCTTATTACATATCTACATTACAATGGCCACTGTTTTTTTCTTTTAATAGTATTAATACATTTACTAGTATATTAACATAAACTCTGCTCTTTAGTCTGCAGGTCTAATTCCCTAAAAAAAAAGATATAGCTATATATATATATATATATATATATATATATATGTATATATGTATATATATATGTATGTATGTATATATATATGTATGTATATATATATATACTCGTTCCCTCAAAAAAAGATATAACTATATATATATATATTTATATATATATATAAATATATATGTATGTATATATATATATATATACTCGTTCCCTCAAAAAAAGATATAACTATATATATATATATATTTATATATATATATATATAAATATATATATATATATATATATATATATATATATATATATATATATATATATATATATATATATATACTCGTATATTGTACATCTAAAACAAAAATAAATTTAAGGTTTCGAAAATTAATGCTAGACTAGTTCGCAAGGACGGGACATAACGGATATCAAGTACTTTGTAAATAAGTTGTACGTGATACTCTTCTGGGGAGTGAAGCTACGCTCCTTAGTGTGAGTGATACTCAAAATACAATTGCGAATTACTTCGGACTTCTACACAATCATGGCTGATGGGGCAAGAGCATGCAACAAAAGTGGCTTAAATAACGCGTTCCGCTCGAAATGCCGTGCTGGTTCCCGAGTTTGATAGAAAGATACTTGAGTTCGACAATATGCACATGAGATAGGTCAGAGGTTACATCAGTCGAAAGTTGTGAAAATAACATTAAGGATGAGAATAATAGTTCGAATGATCCAAATAATACGGATTATCTTCATCGCAAAAATTCAAAACCATCATATTATTTGTTGACAAAAAAAGAAAAGAAATTAAATTAAACGTATCCTTTTTTTACTTTCTAGTTTGCAGTTATATATTTCTTTCTATTTTCTTTTATTCTGTAGAAATATAGTTATATACTTACGCGAGGAGAACCTTGTATGCGTGTGTACGTGTGTGTCTGAATTAAATAGGTGTATATCTATCTATTTATCTATCTATCTATCATTCTATCTATCTATCTATCTATCTAATCACCTCCGTTCAGTGTTGAAAGACAATAGATAGCCCCGTGTAAGGCTACGTGCGCGTATAATTATGAGGCAAAGGTTTCGCAATCACAGCCACACCTCTCCTGAACCCGCACTGCTTGAGTCCAGTGGCAAGAAGCACAGGACGATCGGAAACAATGCCGAGATAAGCGGAGATCACATACAGCATTTGGAATTCCCAAATGGTCATCCATTTTAGTACTGACCAGAACGGTGTGTCAATGGGATTATGTCACACGTATCTATCTATCTATCTATCTATCTATCTATCTATCTATCTATCTATCTATCTATCTACTATTATATATTACATAGAAAATGCGAGCATAAAAAGTTAAAATTAAACTTAAAAAATAAAAGAACTAGTTGTCAAAACCGGAAAAGAAAAAGACAAGATATTCTAGTGAAAAATATAATAAACTTATAACTAAAAATATTGCAGCGTCATTATTATTATTTTTTTTAAAGTTAATTTATAACATATAATCAATTCTTAATGCTGCAATAACATGCCTTTTCCAGGTTTTGCTTTAAAGAATATTTTCTACTCTGTTTCACTTATTACATGTGAATTATTAGCGACAGTACAGCTGAGTGACAGATCAGGACAGCGGTGAATTATTAGCGATATTTTTTTTTTATATCTTGTAACGTCATCATCTCCGACATTCCCAGCCGATTTGACGTTGCGTAACAGATTTGGTTGCTATGGTAATGCACAGTAATTTTATTATAACTTTTGTTTTACTGAACAAAGAGCGTTTTCCGTGTGTGTGATCGTTCCCTATAGACTACGAAACGGCTGAGCTGATTTTTATGAAATTTCACACAATTGGCCTTTATGTATTTGGCAGTATTCTAAGGTTTTAAATGGGGATGAATTCGATACGTATCGATATTCAATAACCGAAATAATCTGATTAAAGAAAGAAGAGTCCGATTTTGACCAAAGTTAACACCTTACACAGCCTAACATCAAAAGTACATTTGAGAAGTTTTATTACCACACAAGCGGAAAGGCCCGGCATATAAAATTAACAGTAAGTTCTTTGATACGACAGGGGCGTGTTCGAAATGAAAGTTTCTGTTTAGAGAACAATAGAAGTATGATATTTGACTTTTTCATTTTAGACTTTAATTCAATCTAATATTGCTGTGGAGACCCACCCATGCACAAGACGTGTACTCTTCCGCACCGTATAAATTAACTAGTGATGATTAGTATTCCTTCGTAGTATACATAAGTCGAGGTTACGGAAGTCAGTCCGATTAAAACTGGACCATTTCAATGGCTTTTTTGCTGTCGAACTGATACTAAATATTCTGTGAAGTCCTAGGAGGTCCACCCTCCCAGACCTTGCCTCCAGGCTTTCGCTTGTTGCCTGCGGCGCCCTTACCAGGGAAAACCGACGGGGCTACTTCGGCATATTTTGTTTTTTTCTCTTCGAGCACTGACTTATTTTCCAACCTTCCGACCTTGTGGAATATCCTCTCGCGACGGGAAAGAGGGAACTATCAGTAGACAGTGGTCACCGGTACAACAGCGTAGTTATCGTCAGTGATGAAAGTTCGATATAATTTCATTATTTAAGGGGGCGGCTCTTCAAGTATCGATATGGACTTATATGTGTGAGTATTTCTGGAGATGAGCGTACGTGGTAGTAGTGTGTGCATGTGCATGCGCCTGCGTACGTGTGTATTGTACGTGCCTTTTGCATGTGTATTCCCGTGTACGCGTATGTGTATTTGTGCAATTAAAGAACGCGGAACGCTGATACCATTTAATCTAACGTAACATCTACTAACACACACACACACACACACACACACACACACACACACACACACACACACACACGTGCATGTGCATGTTACAGGCGCATTTGATTAAGTAACATTTTTTGTCAGATTTTTGTATGCACGCATGTGCATATGTGTGTATATCTGTGTCTATATGCGTGTGTACGTGGTATTGAATATGTATATATGTGTGTATACCTATATATTTATCGGTATAGTGATATGTAAGTGCGTCTATTTATGGATATGACTGCATATAGTGTCTAGATATTTAATAATTATTATAGTAAATAAGTATGTCAGTCCCTTTAAGAAACTCGTTTCTTATCGTTGAGCACTTTAAGTTGAAATAAAAATCGGTCAATTTAGCTCTTACACTCAACTCGCCATATAATGATTAGATCACTCTGAAAGACGTTAAAAATATTTAAAAATAAATGTTCAAACTTCAACAGTATTTCTCGCGGTTAACGGTAGCCGAATGGATATGATCCTTGCTAATGTAACCAGACATGGCTTCTGTTGCCGGGTCGATTGTATCGACCGGTGTTAATCGTGACACGCTGCACTGATGATTCCCGAAAGGATGAAATACTAGTCTGTAGCTATATCAGAAAAGAGTCACCTATTTCTTTTTTTTACAAAGGGGTCACCACATATCAAACCACGGGGGCTAATCAAGGATAAGTGTTAATGTGTGTCTTGTAGTCATATGAACAGTAGCCTAGTAATCGTTTGTGGTGGAAATTTTATATGATTAGAATACATACGAGGGCGGTTCGATAAAAAAACTTGTTTAAGTTTAACTTGAGGATGAAAATATTGTAGTCAGTTCGAAAGCAGACCCGCGGAACAGAGTTCCATATGTGGGCGGATTTAGAAAATAAGCTTTATTTCATGTCGGTTTGGGCACTGTTAAAGAGTGTGGGGGGGATTTGTTGATAGTGACTTTGGCTAGACGAGCATTTTTTTTACAAAAGATTGGGGAGGGGAGAACCATAGATTGGAACTTAGTCGAACACTTGTCATGAAAATAACGATAAAGCAAAGACAGGTTCGCTACGTCTCTTCTGCGGAAAAGAGTTTGACGAGAAGAGAAAAGGGCATCGCCTACTAGATTACGAAGTATGTTTAGAATTCTGTCACCATGATGATAATAAAGATGATGATGATGATGATGATGATGACGACGAAAATGACGATGACGAAGGTGATAATGTTGAAGATGATGATGATCACAAAGAATATGATGACGACGATGACGATGATAATGACATGTAAACGATGATGTTGATGGTGATCATGATCATGACAACGACAATGATAATCATGAGTATTATGATGTCGATGATAATTATATTGATGTTGATGATGATGATGATGATGATGATGATGATGATGATGATGATGAGAACGACGATCATTATTATGATGATTACGATGATGACGAGCACGAGAATTACGATAATGATGATGACAATGACAACGCAATCTTAATGATGATGATGTTGATAATGAAGATGATGACAATGATGATGATGATTATTATGACGACGGTGACATTGATGACATATTGACGATGATGATGATGATGATGATGATGATTATGATGACGACGACGATGACGATGACGATGATGACATGTTGAGGATAATGATGATGGTGATGACGATGATGACGACGAGAACGACGATGATAATGATGAGTAGGATGATGACGGTGATGATGATTCTGATGTTGACAATGATGATGATGATGACGATAATGACAACGATAATGATGCTGATGGTGGTGGCGGTAGCGTTGGTGATGGTCGTGATGGTAGTGGTGATGATGGTTACTTGGGGTTATCAATAGAGACGAAATCACAAAAACATTAGAAGAAATCGGTCAGACGAAAGTAAATTAAATTTGTGTACGCGTCTCAAAAAAACACTGACGTATATCTATTCATGTATGCGTATGTGCGTATGTAAACATGTACGCACCGGTGACCTAGACGTGTTGAGTTCGTACACCTGGTATTATTGCATGTGTATGTACGTGTGTGTGCGTGCGCGTTTATGTGAGTAGAATACGCTTATTTGAGTGCATGTGTGTTCGAAACGAATTTCCTACAATCCTCTGTCACACCTGGCCCTTGTTTTGTCTGCAAATCAGCGTGGGTCTACCTGTGCGCGATTAGCAATCCAGGTGTTTTCGTGCTCATTAATTTCTGTTAGTTTCATAAATCCTCTTATTGAAAAACAAACATGGACTATAGAATCTCGAATGGAATTCCGACGCCCCAATATTCGAATATGAAAAACTGATTAAGAACCCCCCCCCAAAAAAAAAAACTAATAGAAAACTCGGGCATATTTTACTTTAGACTACAAACCGGAACCTGGCTCAATATATATATATATATATATATATATATATATATATATATATATATATATATATATATATATATATATAGTAATTTATAAAATATATATGGCGATTAAGCTACACTGAATATTCAAACACACATGCACTTAAGAGTGTAGCTTAATCGCCATATATATTTTATAACTTACTAACTAGCTCTATCTACGTATTGAGCACTTTTGAAGTAAATACTTAAAGTTTACGCATAAATCTATACTTTCGTATATTAATTTTATGTGAGTAAATTAAGTAGTTATATATATATATATATATATATATATATATATATATATATGTATATATATATCACAAATAAATGTTACCAAAGGCTAGGAAAGCTACTCCTCTATCTACGTGAATATAGTTTTATCATAGTTTTAACGTATTCTAAAGTCTTCGTAAAGTTTTAAACGCAAATAGTGTTGGTCGCTTATGTTTAAACGAAAACAAAAATGGTCTATATGAAGCTGTCACCTTTAAAACACCCTCAGATCGCTCCAAACTTGGAAATAAAACAAAATACTGATAGAAATCCACTATGTTACAATGATATTTATTTGGTGGATTCCAAGGATTTCTCAATTTATTTTCGAATTTTGAAGGATTCTCAAGACTCCGATTCTCAAGACTCCGAAGATTGCAGTCTGATGTCCGTTATCTTTGGTGTCATTTTATTTTAAGCACTATTTGCGCTTCAAACTTTATAAATACTTTAAAATATGTTAAAACATGAAAAATTTATTCAGAGAGGGATTTTCAAAGGTAAGTCGTCGGAAGAAATAAGCTAATGAATTAAAATTTGACGGCATCTGGAGATCTCCAAATTGAAGTGGTGGAGTTTTGTTGCTAGTCCGGCGATTTATGTTGAGGGTACAGAAATGACGCAAGCTGATGGGAGCACATTCCGTGGAAGTACAGTACGGTGACCCCTGGATACGTTTTTTTTCAGGTTATATTTTATATTTACACTAGTAACGAGACCCGATATTGCCCGGGATTGAACTTTAATCATCGAATGCTTCAATCTCCCCTATTTTTATTGTCATCTAAATCGGTTAAATCGCCATTTTTCAATCAAATCGATTGATTGCCTGCTCTAGTTGGGGACTCATCGCGGTGTACCGAAAGGAATCTTCACATGCCTCCCCACAGTTGTTTAGTCCACAATATATTCTAGATTGCACTGCAGAGAACCTAGTGTTAATTGTATAAATTTTTTTTTTTATATATCATGGCTTGAATTAAAGTTTAAAATGCAAAAATCAATATCATAGTTCAATTGTGCTCTAAATGCACTTACTTCTAACGCACCCCTGTCATATCAAAGAACATCATGCTGATTTTATATGTCAAGCTTTTCGACTTGTGCGGGAATAAAATTCTAAAAACATTTGTGATGTTAGGTTGTGTAAAATGTTAACTTTGATTTAAGTCGACTGTCCTTTCTTTCATCGGATTATTTCAATTATCGATTAATGATTATCGATTATCGATACTTATCGAAGAGATTCCGATACAACAGCTATCTAAGAATACTGCCAAGCGCATAAAGTACCTTAATGTGAAATTTGATAAAAATCTGTCTTGCCGTTTTAGAGTCCATAGGGTACCAATGCTTACACACACACACACAGACAAAATTCCTTTCATGTAATAGAGGAGAGAAATAGAGAGAGAGAGAGAGAAAGAAAGAGAGAGAGAGAGAGAAAGAAAGAAAGAGTATAACATGAGGGAGGAGGGTACGGTGTCGAGTGAGAAAGAGAAAGAGAGAGAGAGAGAGACGAATAGAAATTCTACAGAGATTTTACCTTTCCTTGTTGCTTTATTCTAATACAAGAGAGAGGTGGGCATCTCTGCCCGATCGTAAAATACACTTAAATATGATGTTTTAAAATGTCAAGATTTCGTATATATTATTATGGAGTCGAGATTTCAAAAGTAAGAAAAAGTATTTGGGTGCCATCAGCTAGAATCCTCTCACGAGATCTTGTGGTATTTCGCAGGTGATTTCAACGCCAGCACAGGTGTTTAAATCGTTTGCGATGAAGTACACAGTCAGTCAGTTTACCATCGGAGAATGCTGTTCTGACAGATAACGTCTCATCGATTTTGCGGCAACAAATTAGCTTTCAATCTAAAGCAGCTGTTGTCAACATGCAAAACTGAAAGTATATGTATATCGAAAGGTACAGATCCCGATAATTAGAGAAACAAAGTAAATAGGATTGACAATAATATTTATTGTAAGAGAATGCTAGAATCGAACTCAGTGATCAAAAAGTTAAAAAGAATACATATTACTGTTTTGATACGATGCGAAGAATGTAGAAAATTAGTCATTGTTGTTAGAAATAACTATACACTTAGTTAGGTCAGAGAATTAGAATGAGCAATTAATTCATGAATGTGCTTTTTGTTGCCAGGAAAATGTGTTGGAGTCATATGTAATATGTAAAACCAACATGAAAAAACATTCACATTATTGAGCACGTTCACACGTCACAAAGAAAGGTAGTTTCAATATATTCAGGTAAGTTAAGGTTCGAAGTCAGATGAGAGCAGAGTTCAGGAGTTAAGATCGGAACGGTCCGAGGATGAGAGTTAGCCTAAGCCTCTTTCGGAAGAGATGCAGAGAGGGGAGAACAAAATATAAGAAACCTAACCGCGGCAACGAATACCTGACCATTCTCATCACCAGCTTGAATAAATGTCTTCGTGTTATTTGTAAGCCTTTGTCTTCGTCATTATTTCAACCGCAAGGTAATGTGTCTTTGTATTCGTCTATGTAAAATAACTTTATAATAATTCCCCCTTCAAAGTGTAACCCGCCTGTCACCATCATGAGAATAATGTATCACCCTTTTGTTTTAACAGAACCATTCATTACACGTGCCTTCATATGTCTCTCAGCTCCTTTTATAAACATGAGCAGCGTAATTCATGTTACAAACGTTTTCATCGTTCTCACTGTGTACCTCTATTATAAATGTCGTACCCGTCATGTACACCCCTATTCAACAGTTTCGGTTTCGATTCTAGCTGGTGGCACCTAAATACTTTTCTTTTTTTTACTTTTGAAACCACGACTCTATATATAATATATCTGGACAAATGAAAATATCATATTTAAGCGTATTTTACGACCAGAAAACCGCCCCCTTCCTCGCTAATAAATCATGTATAACTAAATGCCGAAAAAAATTTGGTTTCATTTCGTTTCGTTTTCACTTCAGAATATTTTAGACTTCTTTTTAGAAATTGCTGCAAAACGCTTAGTGTTTACCCGGTGATCTATCCCTAAAGACTAATACTAAACTTTGCTTTTAATTTTTTCCGTGGCGTCATTTCTTATCTTAACGACCACTTCATACAGACTAAACAAAAATACATCAGTCAAGAAGAATTTCCTTTGTTGAAAAACACTTGAATCATGGTTTTAGGCTTGCGTAACATGCTTTCTAAGATTTTTTTTTATTAAAAGGGTTTGATTACTTAACTTTAGACCATCTCATAAAAACAATACAAACTAAAGCTACCTCAATATAGAAGAATTTCTCCTTCATTGAAAGACAACAGGAGCAACGGCTATAGGATTTCTTAACGTGCTTTTTATTTTTCTGCCTTTTAAGCTAGAAGATTATAATTATTATCGTGCAGAGTGAATTGGATTTGTTTTAAAAGCAAACGTGCGATTCAATGATAAGTATGGTTAAATGACATTTTAGGAATTTAACTTGACTAGATGCTATAAACAATAACGAATAATATTAATTTATTTTTATTTCGGACTATTATTCTCATCTTTATTAGTTGTTGTTTTTCATCTTTTATTGGTTTGTTTATTCACAACGTTTCGGCCAACTATTCCTCTGGCCTTCGTCAGGTGGTAACCGCGACGGATAGGAACTTCGAATCTCCTAACTGCATTCTCAACCATCACTGTCATCCGTAGTTGTTGTCGTCTCACCACATTTTTGGCGAAGTAAACCTCTGGCAGGCTTTGGGTGGGATTGAAACCGCTATCTTCAGACAATATTCATCTGGAACTGTAGAGATTCAACGTCTCTATCAACTGCGCCACGGGCCCCGAAGGGCGATCAAGGTTGGATTCTTTGATCTTATAAATCCACGTTTATTTATTATCTGATCTTCCATAGTCGGGTCCGTACCGATTGGTATATATATATTATTCCTTAAAAAAAAATGAATTCCAATTAAGGAATAATATATAAATAACGTAGAAATTTAGATAAATAAAAACAAACATGTTTTAATAGAAAAGGATGCGATGGAGATAAACAAAATAGGTTTCAAACCTACATATAAAAACAATAACTTGGGCCAGAAAAAACGTGACTCGTACGTCACCTGTTAGGCCTTTCTGTAGTCGAATAAAGTAAGCACAAAGGATTAATTTGAATATATACAGGCAGAGTTAGGAGTTCGCGGAGGTATCTTGAGCGAATGAGTTGGTACAAATAGTTAGAACAGGCAAGTTCTTAGCTGGTTCGGAATTGGTTAGCTATGGAAGCATTCAGCTGGAAAGTCAGTAATATGTAATCTCTGACGAAAGAATGGCGTACAATCCAACAACAAAAAAGTCGCAACAGGAATAAACGTAAGCGTAGAAAAAGAAATTTGGTTGTCTGAGTGATAGGGGTAGAAATTTGCTTACATTTTCAGAAGCGCGTCTGGAAGACTACAGTTATAGTTTTGACCAAAAAAAGTTATGTGCATTCCCTTGTCTGGCCAAGCAGGCAATGGGTCTACTTGTCCCGTTTGTTGAATTGTTGTTGGAGATAAATGACTATATAACAGGTATACGGTTTGATCCCCTCGTTTAAACATATCTGTTTTATATACACTCGATATATGCCCCTCAATACCATCCAGAATGCCCTAGTATACAGTCACTTGTTACTTAATAGAAATAAACCAAAACCAATGGTTATAAGATTGATTAACGTGCTTTTCATTATTATCTTTTATTAGCGGGGTGGGGCTTCATTTCTTAAATTATCCATAACTTAATAAAACAAAAAAAGAAAGATTTCTCCTTCATTACAAATAATGGAAAACCAAATGTTTCAGGATAGATTAAAATATATATTTGTTAACATTCTTTAGTTATTGTTTTCCTCAATGTACGTTAATGCGCTAGATAATTATAGTTTAATTTGTTTTTGAGAGAGAGAGAGAGAGAGAGAGAGAGAGAGAGAGAGAGACAGAGAGAGACAGAGACAGAGACAGAGACAGAGAGAGAGATATGTACTTCCAACGAATCCGTTATGTCATCTTTACGTCATTTTTCCACCGGTACACGGGTCCTAATATTATATATATGAGCAATCTATAAATTTTGTTAGTAACTACATAAATTGAAAATTTTACATTTACGAAAATAAATCGTATTTTTGTGAAAGGAGATAACATAGAAAAACAAAATGTCTAAAGAATGCTCCCCATGCAGTCATCGAATCCGGAATGTTCCAAATGCAACTTTTGAACATGGAATGCTCCCCATGCAGTCATCGACCCTGGAATGTTCCAAATGCAACTTTTGAACATGGAATGCTCCCCATGCAGTCATCGACCCTGGAATGTTCCAAATGCAACTTTTGAACATGGAATGCTCCCCATGCAGTCATCGACCCTGGAATGTTCCAAATGCAACTTTTGAACATGGAATGCTCCCCATGCAGTCATCGACCCTGGAATGTTCCAAATGCAACTTTTGAACATGGAATGCTCCCCATGCAGTCATCGACCCTGGAATGTTCCAAATGCAACTTTTGAACATGGAATGCTCCCCATGCAGTCATCGACCCTGGAATGTTCCAAATGCAACTTTTGAACATGGAATGCTCCCCATGCAGTCATCGACCCTGGAATGTTCCAAATGCAACTTTTGAACATGGAATGCTCCCCATGCAGTCATCGACCCTGGAATGTTCCAAATGCAACTTTTGAACATGGAATGCTCCCCATGCAGTCATCGACCCTGGAATGTTCCAAATGCAACTTTTGAACATGGAATGCTCCCCATGCAGTCATCGAATCCGGAATGTTCCAAATGCAACATTTGAACATGGAATGCTCCCCATGCAGTCATCGAATCCGGAATGTTCCAAATGCAACTTTTGAACATGGAATGCTCCCCATGCAGTCATCGACCCTGGAATGTTCCAAATGCAACTTTTGAACATGGAATGCTCCCCATGCAGTCATCGACCCTGGAATGTTCCAAATGCAACTTTTGAACATGGAATGCTCCCCATGCAGTCATCGACCCTGGAATGTTCCAAATGCAACTTTTGAACATGGAATGCTCCCCATGCAGTCATCGACCCTGGAATGTTCCAAATGCAACTTTTGAACATGGAATGCTCCCCATGCAGTCATCGACCCTGGAATGTTCCAAATGCAACTTTTGAACATGGAATGCTCCCCATGCAGTCATCGACCCTGGAATGTTCCAAATGCAACTTTTGAACATGGAATGCTCCCCATGCAGTCATCGACCCTGGAATGTTCCAAATGCAACTTTTGAACATGGAATGCTCCCCATGCAGTCATCGACCCTGGAATGTTCCAAATGCAACTTTTGAACATGGAATGCTCCCCATGCAGTCATCGAATCCGGAATGTTCCAAATGCAACTTTTGAACATGGAATGCTCCCCATGCAGTCATCGACCCTGGAATGTTCCAAATGCAACTTTTGAACATGGAATGCTCCCCATGCAGTCATCGACCCTGGAATGTTCCAAATGCAACTTTTGAACATGGAATGCTCCCCATGCAGTCATCGACCCTGGAATGTTCCAAATGCAACTTTTGAACATGGAATGCTCCCCATGCAGTCATCGACCCTGGAATGTTCCAACTGCAACTTTTGAACATGGAATGCTCCCCATGCAGTCATCGAATCCGGAATGTTCCAAATGCAACTCTTGAACATGGAATGCTCCCCATGCAGTCATCGACCCTGGAATGTTCCAAATGCAACTTTTGAACATGGAATGCTCCCCATGCAGTCATCGACCCTGGAATGTTCCAAATGCAACTTTTGAACATGGAATGCTCCCCATGCAGTCATCGACCCTGGAATGTTCCAACTGCAACTTTTGAACATGGAATGCTCCCCATGCAGTCATCGACCCAGGAATGTTCCAAATGCAACTTTTGAACATGGAATGCTCCCCATGCAGTCATCGACCCTGGAATGTTCCAAATGCAACTTTTGAACTTGGAATGCTCCCCATGCAGTCATCGACCCTGGAATGTTCCAAATGCAACTTTTGAACATGGAATGCTCCCCATGCAGTCATCGACCCTGGAATGTTCCAAATGCAACTTTTGAACATGGAATGCTCCCCATGCAGTCATCGACCCTGGAATGTTCCAAATGCAACTTTTGAACATGGAATGCTCCCCATGCAGTCATCGACCCTGGAATGTTCCAAATGAAACTTTTGAACATGGAATGCTCCCCATGCAGTCATCGACCCTGGAATGTTCCAAATGCAACTTTTGAACATGGAATGCTCCCCATGCAGTCATCGACCCTGGAATGTTCCAAATGCAACTTTTGAACATGGAATGCTCCCCATGCAGTCATCGACCCTGGAATGTTCCAAATGCAACTTTTGAACATGGAATGCTCCCCATGCAGTCATCGACCCTGGAATGTTCCAAATGCAACTTTTGAACATGGAATGCTCCCCATGCAGTCATCGACCCTGGAATGTTCCAAATGCAACTTTTGAACATGGAATGCTCCCCATGCAGTCATCGACCCTGGAATGTTCCAAATGCAACTTTTGAACATGGAATGCTCCCCATGCAGTCATCGACCCTGGAATGTTCCAAATGCAACTTTTGAACATGGAATGCTCCCCATGCAGTCATCGACCCTGGAATGTTCCAAATGCAACTTTTGAACATGGAATGCTCCCCATGCAGTCATCGACCCTGGAATGTTCCAAATGCAACTTTTGAACATGGAATGCTCCCCATGCAGTCATCGACCCTGGAATGTTCCAACTGCAACTTTTGAACATGGAATGCTCCCCATGCAGTCATCGAATCCGGAATGTTCCAAATGCAACTTTTGAACATGGAATGCTCCCCATGCAGTCATCGACCCTGGAATGTTCCAAATGCAACTTTTGAACATGGAATGCTCCCCATGCAGTCATCGACCCTGGAATGTTCCAAATGCAACTTTTGAACATGGAATGCTCCCCATGCAGTCATCGACCCTGGAATGTTCCAAATGAAACTTTTGAACATGGAATGCTCCCCATGCAGTCATCGACCCTGGAATGTTCCAACTGCAACTTTTGAACATGGAATGCTCCCCATGCAGTCATCGAATCCGGAATGTTCCAAATCCAACTCTTGAACATGGAATGCTCCCCATGCAGTCATCGACCCTGGAATGTTCCAAATGCAACTTTTGAACATGGAATGCTCCCCATGCAGTCATCGACCCTGGAATGTTCCAAATGCAACTTTTGAACATGGAATGCTCCCCATGCAGTCATCGACCCTGGAATGTTCCAAATGCAACTTTTGAACATGGAATGCTCCCCATGCAGTCATCGACCCAGGAATGTTCCAAATGCAACTTTTGAACATGGAATGCTCCCCATGCAGTCATCGACCCTGGAATGTTCCAAATGCAACTTTTGAACTTGGAATGCTCCCCATGCAGTCATCGACCCTGGAATGTTCCAAATGCAACTTTTGAACATGGAATGCTCCCCATGCAGTCATCGACCCTGGAATGTTCCAAATGCAACTTTTGAACATGGAATGCTCCCCATGCAGTCATCGACCCTGGAATGTTCCAAATGCAACTTTTGAACATGGAATGCTCCCCATGCAGTCATCGACCCTGGAATGTTCCAAATGCAACTTTTGAACATGGAATGCTCCCCATGCAGTCATCGACCCTGGAATGTTCCAAATGCAACTTTTGAACATGGAATGCTCCCCATGCAGTCATCGAATCCGGAATGTTCCAAATGCAACTTTTGAACATGGAATGCTCCCCATGCAGTCATCGACCCTGGAATGTTCCAAATGCAACTTTTGAACATGGAATGCTCCCCATGCAGTCATCGACCCTGGAATGTTCCAAATGCAACTTTTGAACATGGAATGCTCCCCATGCAGTCATCGACCCTGGAATGTTCCAAATGCCACTTTTGAACATGGAATGCTCCCCATGCAGTCATCGACCCTGGAATGTTCCAAATGCAACTTTTGAACATGGAATGCTCCCCATGCAGTCATCGACCCTGGAATGTTCCAAATGCAACTTTTGAACATGGAATGCTCCCCATGCAGTCATCGACCCTGGAATGTTCCAAATGCAACTTTTGAACATGGAATGCTCCCCATGCAGTCATCGACCCTGGAATGTTCCAAATGCAACTTTTGAACATGGAATGCTCCCCATGCAGTCATCGAATCCGGAATGTTCCAAATGCAACTTTTGAACATGGAATGCTCCCCATGCAGTCATCGACCCTGGAATGTTCCAAATGCAACTTTTGAACATGGAATGCTCCCCATGCAGTCATCGACCCTGGAATGTTCCAAATGCAACTTTTGAACATGGAATGCTCCCCATGCAGTCATCGACCCTGGAATGTTCCAAATGCAACTTTTGAACATGGAATGCTCCCCATGCAGTCATCGACCCTGGAATGTTCCAAATGCAACTTTTGAACATGGAATGCTCCCCATGCAGTCATCGACCCTGGAATGTTCCAAATGCAACTTTTGAACATGGAATGCTCCCCATGCAGTCATCGACCCTGGAATGTTCCAAATGCAACTTTTGAACATGGAATGGTCCCCATGCAGTCATCGACCCTGGAATGTTCCAAATGCAACTTTTGAACATGGAATGCTCCCCATGCAGTCATCGAATCCGGAATGTTCCAAATGCAACTTTTGAACATGGAATGCTCCCCATGCAGTCATCGACCCTGGAATGTTCCAAATGCAACTTTTGAACATGGAATGCTCCCCATGCCATCATCGACCCTGGAATGTTCCAAATGCAACTTTTGAACATGGAATGCTCCCCATGCAGTCATCGACCCTGGAATGTTCCAAATGCAACTTTTGAACATGGAATGCTCCCCATGCAGTCATCGACCCTGGAATGTTCCAAATGCAACTTTTGAACATGGAATGCTCCCCATGCAGTCATCGACCCTGGAATGTTCCAAATGCAACTTTTGAACATGGAATGCTCCCCATGCAGTCATCGACCCTGGAATGTTCCAAATGCAACTTTTGAACATGGAATGCTCCCCATGCAGTCATCGACCCTGGAATGTTCCAAATGCAACTTTTGAACATGGAATGCTCCCCATGCAGTCATCGACCCTGGAATGTTCCAAATGCAACTTTTGAACATGGAATGCTCCCCATGCAGTCATCGACCCTGGAATGTTCCAAATGCAACTTTTGAACATGGAATGCTCCCCATGCAGTCATCGACCCTGGAATGTTCCAAATGCAACTTTTGAACATGGAATGCTCCCCATGCAGTCATCGACCCTGGAATGTTCCAAATGCAACTTTTGAACATGGAATGCTCCCCATGCAGTCATCGACCCTGGAATGTTCCAAATGCAACTTTTGAACATGGAATGCTCCCCATGCAGTCATCGACCCTGGAATGTTCCAAATGCAACTTTTGAACATGGAATGCTCCCCATGCAGTCATCGACCCTGGAATGTTCCAAATGCAACTTTTGAACATGGAATGCTCCCCATGCAGTCATCGACCCTGGAATGTTCCAAATGCAACTTTTGAACATGGAATGCTCCCCATGCAGTCATCGACCCTGGAATGTTCCAAATGCAACTTTTGAACATGGAATGCTCCCCATGCAGTCATCGACCCTGGAATGTTCCAAATGCAACTTTTGAACATGGAATGCTCCCCATGCAGTCATCGAATCCGGAATGTTCCAAATGCAACTTTTGAACATGGAATGCTCCCCATGCAGTCATCGACCCTGGAATGTTCCAAATGCAACTTTTGAACATGGAATGCTCCCCATGCAGTCATCGACCCTGGAATGTTCCAAATGCAACTTTTGAACATGGAATGCTCCCCATGCAGTCATCGAATCCGGAATGTTCCAAATGCAACTTTTGAACATGGAATGCTCCCCATGCAGTCATCGACCCTGGAATGTTCCAAATGCAACTTTTGAACATGGAATGCTCCCCATGCAGTCATCGACCCTGGAATGTTCCAAATGCAACTTTTGAACATGGAATGCTCCCCATGCAGTCATCGAATCCGGAATGTTCCAAATGCAACTTTTGAACATGGAATGCTCCCCATGCAGTCATCGACCCTGGAATGTTCCAAATGCAACTTTTGAACATGGAATGCTCCCCATGCAGTCATCGACCCTGGAATGTTCCAAATGCAACTTTTGAACTTGGAATGCTCCCCATGCAGTCATCGACCCTGGAATGTTCCAAATGCAACTTTTGAACATGGAATGCTCCCCATGCAGTCTTCGAATCTGGAATGTTCCAAATGCAACTTTTGAACATGGAATGCTCCCCATGCAGTCATCGACCCTGGAATGTTCCAAATGCAACTTTTGAACATGGAATGCTCCCCATGCAGTCATCGAATCCTGAATGTTCCAAATGCAACTTTTGAACATGGAATGCTCCCCATGCAGTCATCGACCCTGGAATGTTCCAAATGCAACTTTTGAACTTGGAATGCTCCCCATGCAGTCATCGACCCTGGAATGTTCCAAATGCAACTTTTGAACATGGAATGCTCCACATGCCGTCATCGAATCTGGAATGTTCCAAATGCAGCTTTTAAACATGGAATGCTCCCCATGCAGTCATCGACCCTGGAATGTTCCAAATACAACTTTTGTAACTTGGAATGCTCCCCATGCAGTCATCGACCCTGGAATGTTCCAAATGCAACTTTTGAACATGGAATACTCCACATGCAGTCATCGACCCTGGAATGTTCCAAATGCAACTTTTGAACATGGAATACTCCACATGCAGTCATCGACCCTGGAATGTTCCAAATGCAATTTTTGAACATGGAATGCTCCCCATGCAGTCATCGACCCTGGAATGTTCCAAATGCAACTTTTGAACATGGAATGCTCCACATGCAGTCATCGAATCTGGAATGTTCCAAATGCAACTTTTGAACATGGAATGCTCCCCATGCAGTCATCGATCCTGGAATGTTCCAAATGCAACTTTTGAACATGGAATGCTCCACATGCAGTCATCGACCCTGGAATGTTCCAAACGCAATTTTTGAACATGGAATGCTCCCCATGCAGTCATCGACCCTGGAATGTTCCAAATGCAACTTTTGAACATGGAATGCTCCACATGCAGTCATCGACCCTGGAATGTTCCAAATGCAACTTTTGAACATGGAATGCTCCCCATGCAGTCATCGATCCTGGAATGTTCCAAATGCAACTTTTGAACATGGAATGCTCCACATGCAGTCATCGACCCTGGAATGTTCCAAATGCAACTTTTGAACATGGAATGCTCCACATGCAGTCATCGAATCTGGAATGTTCCAAATGCAACTTTTGAACATGGAATGCTCCCCATGCAGTCTTCGAATCTGGAATGTTCCAAATGCAACTTTTGAACATGGAATGCTCCACATGCAGTCATCAAACTTTGAATGCTCCAAATGCATCTTTTGAACATTGAATGCTCCACATGCAGTCATCAAACTTTGAATGCTCCAAATGCAGCTATCGAACTTGGAATGTTAAATATTATTCTTGGGCACGTGTTTTTTTGGTTTCCATCCGTTATCATTACGGCTGGACATATTTTGGCAAGAATATAACCAATGACTGCAGATAACAGCAGCAGCAGCAGCAGCTGCAACAACAACAACAACAACAACAACGATAATAATGATAATAATAATAATATGTATAGACAAACCGCCATTAGCGTATAAGGCGACGCTCTTTGTGTAAACAAATAAAGCGGAGGCATTTGGACGATGTCAAAATACTGTTAATTCATTACCCATCCAGCAGCAGCCATATAACGCAATGGTGAGAAGCCTTGATTGTCAGTTGGGGGGGTTCAGGGTTTTATCCTAGCTTAAGGCAGTTGCCTGTCTAGCCGCACTAATGAGCTGTGGAACAGCGAAACAGTACTGTATGTGGATGACTATATATATATATATATATATATATATATAATTTGTGTACAGAAAGTTGTTAGTTGAGACAGGTCATTGGTACCGTCGGTTTCAAGCCCGATAATAAGGCCCGTTTAAGGTATCCTTATCGAGCTCTCTTCAGCCAATATTCGTCTATCTTATAACCGGAAGTGTGAAGTATATATACCTCGCGAATCCACGTTCAAATCTCGTTTTGTTTAATCCCCCCCTTTTTTTTTTTTTTTTTTTTTATCTATCTATATCTATATATATATATATATATATATATATATATATATATATATCGGGTAATGTAATACCTAATTTTCAACTTTGAATTATTTAAATTTAAGATCTGATTTCGAAAAAATGTTTTTTTTATATGAATCGATTTTAATTTGAACCCCATTTAATTTTAAAATCTCTTTCCTTATGTATAAAAACTTTAAAATCTGTATTGGTATCGGTTAAAAACTTAAAAATTCGTTTAATTATATCGAACATTTAAAAATTTCCAAAAATACGTTTAAAGTTTTAAAAAATATATTTTTAATTATATCGAATCACGTTTAAAAATTTCGAAATACGTTTAAAAATTATTTTTTAAAAACCCAAATCTTTCAAGGTTTGGGGAAGTGAGTATTTATCTATCCTAAGTGATTTCCCTAGTTTATTAACATTATTATATTTTTCTATAGTTTTAAATTCGAAATAGATTATAAATTACATTTATAAAATATAATATATATATATATATATGACATTAATTAAAAATCTATAATATAATTGCGATTAAAATCCAAGTTTATTTATGTATTTACAATTTTTTTTCCTTATATATATATATATATATATAAAAACAACATCTAAGTGTTGTTCTTTTCATTGATCCAATTTATTAGGAGACCCTTCCTTCTATGTATGCAACTTTTCAAAGCTTCACTCCTCACATTTAAACATTTTATTTTTGGGTCATGAATGGACCGGAGGATGTAGTATTTCTCTGCGTTACAGAGTGAGCATTGACTTAATTCCGGGACGTATGCTGGTCTATGCTCTATTTTTCTCCATTTTATGGAAAAGGGTGTATTTTTTTCTTTAAGCTCCCACACGCGGGTAGCTAATGCTGTATTCATCCTTGTTTTAGCTCTAAAGGAGCTCATATGTGCATAATATCTTTGTTTAAATTGGCCTTTTGTCATACCTATATATATTTCCGGTATATTTGTGGATTGTTCCGTTACTGTGGCCTCATAGACAAGGGATTCAGCTTTACAATTACCCTCCAATGGACAGCTATTTTTGGTCCTGCAAGAGCAGCCTGCGTTATCTATCTTTTTTGGTTCTTTGGATATTATCGACTTTATTGATGGAGCTGTCGAGTAACTAACTTTCACCGTGTTTCTATTAAAAAGTTTATGTAGTCTATGTGTTCTTGGAAAATGTTTGTCTAGAAGGCTAAGAAAACAATGCCCTACTCTAGTTTTAGTGTTCAATGAAAACGGAGGTAAGAACCAGATTATTTTCCGTTTCCTCTTTCGTTTTATATTTTCTTTATTCTGGGTTTGTTGAAATTTTATGTTTTCATTGAACCCACTTTGATGCAGTGCGTCATTATAATATGGTGCTGCTTTCTCGAACACTTCAGCGTTCGAAGAAAGCCGTGAAATCCTTTGGCTAATGTTCGCTACCATATTTTTAAACACTGTGGGTGGGTGGCATGAACCCTTATTTATATACATGAGTTTTTCATTTAGTTTGTGAAAGGGTTTGTGTATTTTCTTCTCGAGATCTAGAGTGGCATCTAAAAAATCTACTCTAGACGAATATTGGCTGAAGAGAGCTCGATAAGGATACCTTAAACGGGCCTTATTATCGGGCTTGAAACCGACGGTACCAATGACCTGTCTCAACTAACAACTTTCTGTACACAAAATATAAGTACGCTCTTAAAATTTGGATTTTCCTTTTAATTGAGCACTCTGCTGGAATTCTTTTTCCAAAAAAACTAATCATATATATATATATATATATATATATATATATATATATATATATATATTACAGAGTGCTGTAATTTGCTTGAATCTTTGTGTGTATTGTATAAATTTATATAAAAGTTGATATGCAATTCGAAACATGTACACTTTTAAATATATATTAAGAAAACAATGAAAAACAATAAATAAAATATTGCCGACTTTTTTATTTATTTGCGGACTATTATCCTCGTCTTATATTTGTTGTTTCACAACGTCTCGGCCAACTATTTCTCTGACCTTTGTCAGGTTGTTAACCACGTCGGGATAGGAATGCTGAATCTTTAACTGTATCTTCAGTAGTTACTGCCTTCCATAGTTGTTGCCGTTTGTTGGCCGGCTTTGGGTAGGATTTAAACCGCTATTTTCAGCCAATGCTAATCTGGAACGTCTCTATCCACTGCGCCACGGGTCGCGAAGGTTGAATCTTTGGTCTTATAAATCCAAGCTTTTTTTTTTTTAATTATCTGATATTCCATTGTCGAATGGCATATATTATTTAATTATTGGACTTCTATTGAGATAAGTCATTTGTATATATATATATATATATATATATATATATATATATATATATATATATATATATATATATATATATATATTTGCGGACTATTATCTTCACCTTTTTTTATAGTTGTTGTTTCAAGACGTTTCGGCCAACTATTCCTCTTGCTTTCGTCAGGTGGTTATAGGCGACGGGTTAGGAATGAGTGGTGCGACGACAACAACTATGGAAGGCAGTAATTACTAAAGATATAATTGAAGATTCAGCATTCCTATCTCGTCGCGGTTAACCACCTGATGAAGGCCAGAGAAATAGTTGGCCGAAACGCCGTTAAACAAAAACTAAAAAAAAAAAAAAGATGAGCATAATAATCCGCAAACAAATAATAATAAGGAATTCCATATATTAAATAATATACAGGGTGGGCCATAAGTCGCGCACCAAAGGATTTAAAATAGTTCTGATAGAAATAAACGTTATTTATTAAAACCAAACTTAACCAATGAACTGAAAAACACGTTGTACACGCTGATACAATCATAAAAGAAGATGTATCTTATACACAAATAAAAGAAAATATATTTTGCCCCGCTGATTTTACAGTTTCACATCACTTAATTCTTTGGTGCGTGACTTATGGTCAACCCTGTATATTGTCGGACTTGTAGTATATATTTATTTTCTGCGTATTTATTTGCATTGAATTATGTGCCGCTTTATATTTCGTGAGAAGAAAACCATTGTCAAATGTCAAAATTATTCGCTGCCTTGTTCTTGCTTTTCTTTTGAAGTTTATCACATTTGATCCTATTCATTCTTTCAAGCTGTCGATACCTTTTCGTCTTATCTACCCACCTAGTTTTGCGTCTTTATCGATCTATCGATTTTCTCAAAAGATAGATTATCTGAACGAAATCGAACTGATACAATCGAATACTTTGACGTAAGTAATAAAAGGGGACGAACGTGCAGAAAATATAGAAGGGTAAACAAAAAAAAATAAAAAATAAAAAAAGAAAAAACATGGAAGAAAAAAAAGAGAACGTTAAATTTTAATTCGATACAAAGTGCGCGCACCTAATCACGCATAGCTAACCTTTCCCCACATTATTGACGATAATTTCGCCAGTGATGTTAGAAAACGGTCTAATTTCCCACGATGCACGAGATGCGATCTCAGTCGTAATACACCTTTGATAAAAAGTGAAAAAAAAAAAAAATGGTTCTTTATTTTGACAGGTTAATCGGTACAGAGTTACCTCGAATAATTTGTCTTTATTGTGGCATTTAAGGGGGCAATTGATGTCTGTGTTTTCAATGGGTAGGTACATACAGTAATAAAAATACTTTGTTTTCTTTTTTAAGAAAAACATTATATATATATATGTTATATAGTTGTTTCATTAAAGAGTCTTAGAGAGAGACTATTATAAGTGATGCTTTTTCTTGTGAGAGTTCTTATTAGTAATGATATGAGTCTTAGTGAGAGTTCTTGTCTTATTACATATGATGTTGTATCTTAGAGAGAGAGAGATGTTGTTGTAATGACATTTTATAACACAGACATATTATAACAATACAATTTACCTTTTTGTAGAAATCACAAACACAAAGATGAGCTTTATCCAAAACACATGGTGAATTTATTTAATACGACCGGTCGGGATTTCCTCATTAAGAACTCAAAGTTTCACATCTTAGTTTCTGAAGTGACGTCTCGCTTCAGACGTTCGCCTGTCTGTCTCCCCTGACTGTCTCTCCTGACTGTCTCTCTGACTGTCTCTGACTGTCTCTGACTGTCTCTCCACCAACTAACTCCCACCTGCTATATTGAGAACTCATGCATCCCGGCCACGTGAGCAAAATTCACGTGTCTCAACATGCACGACTTTTCACGTTTTCGACATTGATTTCCCAATAACCTATTTTCCTTGTTTGTTTCCACAAAGGAATTTAACCTACATATCTAATTTATTTAACTCATATTTTATTATCCACATTCTTTAAACAATTGAATAGTTTATTTATTATTTATTTCATCCGAATTAACAATTTACTGGACATTCCATTTAAACCTATTGTTCTTTAAAACTTATGTCCAGGGTTCGATTTCTGCTTTCTCTTATTTCCATTTTAACTAATCTCTCTATTTTTATACTTACATGAACAGGGGACAGCCCTTATCATGTAACATCCCTCCCTTCCATATTTCACAAAAAAATGTATGCATTTTTAACTTTAGTACATTTTTTTTTTATTTTTACATCTACACAACCACACGGCTAGAAAGATCAGGCTAAAAAACACACAAAAAAAATCTCTTTTAGTCAGCCCTTCACGGCCGATTTCACAATTATTTATTTTTTTTTAAGATCAGAACCTTTCTGATCTTTGTGGCATTTACTTTTTGGGTGTAGGGTATTCCTATAATTCACATCAGCTATTTTCCAGCCACCCATATGCCGCAGACTAGAGGTTTTCACCTTTCTCGAAATGGACGACTTCCTTCGTCTCAAAAGTGCTCTGATCTCTCTTTCCGCATGGTTAGTCTTATCAAGTATGGCTTTGTTTTTTATTCTATAGCTATCTCATACGGGACATACCAAAGCTCATATACTTAAATCTTTGTGGTTGGCTTCAGAAGTTTAAGATATACCTTTTTTTCTCTCATACGGATTCGCTCGGATTTCCTTGCTTGGATTTTTGAAACTTCGACGAGGATTTAGAAATATCACCCCTAACTAACTAACACGTTTCGCGCCCAACACCGTAATTGCGCCTAAATTCTATCTAATTGCCCGTTTTGTTTTTTGTGATTTTTCTTTTCTCTCACCAGGGCTTCCAAGATCCAGCAGATATATCCCACATTCATGCGTCTCTAAAAAAAAATACAAGGTTATATCTTTCTTACGTAATCTACGGCATATTTTTGCCTGTCTCTTACTTCATTAAGCTATATGTGATTGCCTCGGGACTACCTCTCATCGGTTTACTGGTCCCCTTAAGAATTTTCGTATTCTTTCCAACGCCTGTTTATTAACTAAGCCAAGACTTACTACTTCGCTCGGAGTCGTTACGTGCAACTAGCTTATTTTAAGCACTTAATTAACCAGGTTCCCAAATTTTTCGTATAGGGGCACTTCTTGTGCTTATCAATCCCTACCAAGTCACTTTTCTTGGAGAAAAAATTTTAGGATCTCTAAAAAAAAAAAACAAAACCAAATGCTAAAACAAAACATCTTTCTTACGGCGTATCACATCTAAAATCTCTCCAAATGCCCGTTTACGTAATTTTAATTCTTGTCCCCCTTCTAAAATTCTAACTGAATCTGTAAGCCAACCATACGTCTTAACTTATTTTCTACTAGATCATTTTAATCTAATGTATATTTACGGATAACTTTGAATTCTTGCTGTGAAAATCATAACATTACATAAGACAATTTACAATATTTGTTCAACATCATAAAAACATTTTCCAAAAAAAAAAAATATCTTAATACATTTAAACATTTTGCAACAGTTATAACTTTTTTTTTTTTTAACAACAAAAAAAATCATCTGTAACAAACAACAATTCAACAGTCTGTCCAAAAAAATTGTCCCTTTTTTTTTTTTTTCAAAAACAAAATAAATGAACACGCAAAAGCCGAAAAGTTCACTATGAACACAAAATGCATTTCAAAACAATTTACACGCCGTTTCATAGAGAGTACATGCGACCTTTGAAATTCCTGTTATGATTGACAGATTAAATTCAACAATTCGTCCAAACGATTTCATATTGACACAGATTTCTAATGACACTTCTACAAATTTCAAAACAATAACATTAGGGTGACACAGTCTCTGCCTTCGCGTGTATGTGTGTGTTTTTTTTTTAACAGGCCAATTCATTTATCAATGAATTACGTTTGGTGACTTGTTTACTATTTTTTTCCATTACTACGAATTTCTTTTTACGGCATATCGTCCTTTTCTTCTTTTTCTTTTTAATATTTCTTGTATCTTTTGTTCTCTGTGTGCGTGTATGTTCAAATTTTTTTTTTTTTCATCATTTTTTTTTCGCATTTCTGTGATCGTGTAATTTTTTTTCTTTTTCCGTGGTATTATTTATTTATTTATTTTTTTTAATTATGTTGGACCCTTTTAAAACGTTGTGTTTCTTTTTCTTTTTCGAATTCTGTGATCGTGTAATTTTTCTTTTTCCGTGGTATTATTTATTTGTTTTTTAAAATTATGTTGGACCCCTTTAAAACGTTGTGTTTCTTTTTTTCTTTTTTTTCGTGGTATCGACCCCAGGTTCGGTTTCTGCATCGCTGATGCAAAAGGTTCACGAACACCAAATTGAGAGTTGTTATATAGTTGTTTCATTAAAGAGTCTTAGAGAGAGACTATTATAAGTGATGCTTTTTCTTGTGAGAGTTCTTATTAGTAATGATATGAGTCTTAGTGAGAGTTCTTGTCTTATTACATATGATGTTGTATCTTAGAGAGAGAGAGAGATGTTGTTGTAATGACATTTTATAACACAGACATATTATAACAATACAATTTACCTTTTTGTAGAAATCACAAACACAAAGATGAGCTTTATCCAAAACACATGGTGAATTTATTTAATACGACCGGTCGGGATTTCCTCATTAAGAACTCAAAGTTTCACATCTTAGTTTCTGAAGTGACGTCTCGCTTCAGACGTTCGCCTGTCTGTCTCCCCTGACTGTCTCTCCTGACTGTCTCTCTGACTGTCTCTGACTGTCTCTGACTGTCTCTCCACCAACTAACTCCCACCTGCTATATTGAGAACTCATGCATCCCGGCCACGTGAGCAAAATTCACGTGTCTCAACATGCACGACTTTTCACGTTTTCGACATTGATTTCCCAATAACCTATTTTCCTTGTTTGTTTCCACAAAGGAATTTAACCTACATATCTAATTTATTTAACTCATATTTTATTATCCACATTCTTTAAACAATTGAATAGTTTATTTATTATTTATTTCATCCGAATTAACAATTTACTGGACATTCCATTTAAACCTATTGTTCTTTAAAACTTATGTCCAGGGTTCGATTTCTGCTTTCTCTTATTTCCATTTTAACTAATCTCTCTATTTTTATACTTACATGAACAGGGGACAGCCCTTATCATCTAACATATATATATATATATATATATATATATATATATATATATATATATATGAACAAATGATTAATAAAACCTGTTAAAAGACATTTTGAAAAAGAGTTAAAAACATATTTAATTTTAAAAAAGGAAACACAAGATAAGTGGATAGTCCTTAATCCGCGGAGTTTCGAAGAAATACTCTCCTTCTCATCAGAGGGCAGGAATTAGCAAAATGCAGGATCGGATTTTGCATATAAAAGTATTTAATGAAACTACAAGTAAGTCACAGATCTTACTTGGTTTTAAAAAAAGGGTGAGGTAAGGGGAACAGGAGGCAAAAGAAAAATAATAAAAAGATTTCACATGAATGGATAGTCCGGTGAAGGGTAAAAATCCAAAAATGGTAAAATCCAAAACGGTCAAATTTAAAATTTCAATCCAATGGGTAAATTCCAAATGGTTCAAAATAATCCAAAAGGCAGAGTTCCTTGGAAAAAAGCGCAAATAGAATGAATTCCAAATCATAAAAAGAAAAGTACTGGAGAGAATATTTAAAAACACGTCTGTCAAGGCTGAATGAATAAAAAAAAATTATTTTATATATATATATATATATATATATATATATATATATATATATATATATATATATATATAATAAAAATTACAATTAAATTTACCAAAATGATCAAAGATGGTAAAATTAAAGTATATTATAAATATTACAGAATTAATATTTATAAAGTTATCTCAGCCAGATGTAAAAGCTCGATAAAACCAAATAGGAGATAGAGCTTATAATACGAGCAAACAGTTAATAAAACATGTTAAAAACACTTTGAAATGAGTTAAAAACATATTTAATCTGAAAAGGAAAAACTAGATAAGTGGATAGTCCTTAATCCGCGGAGTTTCGAGGAAATGCTTTCCTTCTCATCAGAGGGTAGGAATTAGCAAAATGCGGGATCGGATTTTGCATGCAAAAGTATTTGATGAAACAACGAGTAAGTCAAAGATCTTACTTGAAAACAAAAAAACTTCGAAACTCCGCGGATTAAGGACTATCCACTTATCTAGTGTTTCCTTTTCAGATTAAATATGTTTTTAACTCATTTGAAAGTGTTTTTCAACATGTTTTATTAACTGTTTGCTCGTATATATATACGCATATATATATATATGTGTGTGTGTGTGTATGTGTGTCTGTGTGTGTGTGTGTGTGTGTGTGTGTGTGTTGTTTTGTTTTGGTTTTAGCGATATGTTTTTGAATGAATTAAATTATTTACGAAAGTGCATTTTTACCTAAATGCGAGTTGGGAATAATTTTCCCTTTTAACCAATTTGGCACCCCCACATGGGAAGCGGTATATATATTATTTTTAATTTTTAAAACGTAATTAATATATATATATATATATATATATATATATATATATATATATAAAATGACTTGTGTACATTTCATTTTATTTTTGGCGCCACTATATATATATATATATATATATATATATATATATATATATATAGTAGCGCCAAAAATAAAATGTTCACTACTCATTTTTTTTCCAAAACCTCAAATCGAAGCTAAATTGAATTAACTGTTTAAAACACCTATACCCCATTGGATTCGCCTTTTATTCCTCTATAATTTTACATGTTCATATTTGACTTTTAATTAAAGTATCCTAGTGTTCACGTCAATTTCAAAATTAATTTCAAACCGAGAAGGCAAAAAGATACTTCGTAGCAACTAATGAGCTTAAAACCAACTTAAAATAGGCAAAAAAGCATATGTAATTGTAATTGTTGTTATTCCAGGTTGTACAACGTAAAATTTATAGTCCATATGGTTCAATTTCTCTTAGTGATCTTCAGGAACTCATTAGCATTCCTATCCAGTCGCGGGTAACCTTCCCGGTTTATTCAATCGATAAATCGGCCATAGCTTGAAATGTGACGAAAAAACGGTACGAAAGACTGTGTAAAAACACCAAAACACAGCAGTATACGTGATGCCCCTAAATCTGGTTGTCCTAGAGTTACTTCTTACGGGGAAGGCAATGCTATTAAGATCCGCAGCCTCAGAAACAGATTTGAAACGGCTCCCCAAATCAAACAACAGTGTAATCTTGTTAAAAACTTCTCTCTTTCTACAGTTAAGAACAGGTTAAAGAAATTTAATTTGCGAGGCTGTGCTGCAAGACGCAAGCCAATGATTTGTGTAATAAACAGAAAACGCCGTCTGGACTTTGTCAGATTCTATGAAAATCATGACTCTGCATATTGATCGAAAATTATTTTTAGCGATGAAAGCAAGTTCAATAGGATAGGCAATGGTGATAAGCAGTACATTCATCGAAAGAATGGCGGAGATTTTATCCTAGGTGCACAGTTTTAACGCTGCAAGCTGATGGAGGATCAGTTTTGGTATGGTGCATTATTAATACTAATATTGCAGGGCCTATAGTTCGCTTGGAAGGTCGAATTGATTCGACCTTCCTTCAACCGAATTGATTCGACCTTACATTAATATGTTAACTCAATATTTTCTACCCTACTTTGGCCGGAATTTGGAGGATAATCCAATCTTCATGCAAGATGATGCTCCCATTCACACAGCTGGCAATGTTAATGGGGTAACATAAAGAGCATTATATTCCGTATTTGGATTGGCCTGCATGATCTTCAAACCTGAATCCTATCGAAAACATATGACATTACACCATGCAACAGCTACGCAATGATAAAAATTCAAATCTGGAAGAACTTTGGACAAAAATTAAAGAAAAGTGTGATGCCCTTTCCCCTGAGTATTGCCGCAGACTAATTCAAGGAATGTCCAAAAGATTGCAGGCTGTCAAATTGCAGAAGGACTATGCTACTAAATATTAACTAGTTCATTGTGTTCCTGTTGTATTTGTATTGCATTAATTTTCTAAAGTTACATTTAAATAACAATTTTCCATTGTACGGAGTTTCTTTTTTGCCTTCTCGATTTGGAATTAATTTTTTTTAATTTCCAAGATACTTAAATTAAAAGTCAAATATGAACAGGTAAAATTATAGAGGAATAAAAGGCGAATCAAATGAGGTATAGTTTGTTTAAACAGTTGCATTCAATTTAGTTTCAATTGTTGCTTTTTAAGAAAATGCCAAGTGCTGACTTTCTTTTAGGCGCTAGTATATATATATATATTGGCGTACACAAGTATAGACCGGCATGTTTTTTTTTGCCTTAAATCCAAAAAATATGGAAATACACATCAGAACGACATTAAAATTCTTGCAGTTTTTAACTTTTAAATTCAGATAAACATGTCTTGGCTCAAACCAAAAATTTTTAATCTAAGTAAGCACCAAGAGAATCGACACACTTTTGCCAACGCAAAACAAGTTTAACGTAAAAATCTTGCGTTCTGATGACGATGAAGTAGCTGAAGGCGTTTTCGATATTGCTTAGGTTTTTGAAGCATTTCTTACACAGAAAGTTATCGAGATGTATAAAACGTGATAGCCGATAGTTGAGAGGTCTGGAGAGTATAGCGGATGAGGCAGATTTCTGTAGCCCAATTCGTTCAAGTTCTGCAGGGTCGGTTTAACAAAGTGCTGTTGGTCATTGTCTTGGAGAAGAATTGCGCCTTTCTGTTGACTAATGCTGGGTGTTGTTTCCGTCATTTGTTGACAGTAATTTCCTGCCGTAATGGTTTCGCCTACATTAAAAAACTGTATCTGATAAGATCGATTGCAGACCACCAAACAGTCAGCATTCCTTTGGTGCAACTCTGGCCTAGAAAAGTGTCGTGAAGCTTCGTCGGCGTCTAACCACTGAGCTGAGCGTCGCCGGTTGTCGTAAAGAACACATTTTTCATCGCAAGTCACAACCCGGTCGAGAAACGAGTTGATCTTATTGCATACAAGAAGGGAAGACGACACTTTATAACGGCGTTTCTATTGGTTGTCGTTCAATTCGTGAGGAACCCATTTATCAGGTTGTTTTGTCTTTCCAATCCCTCTGACGTGGTTGGAAATTATTGTATACGTTACGTCTAATTCAGAAGCAAGTTCTTGAACAGTTGTGCATGCATAGGTTTCGACTAAGGCTCTTAATTGATCGTTATCAACATCCGATGGCCGACCACTACGCTCATCATCTTCAAGACACTCGTCGCCGCAATGAAATATCGTAAGCTACTATTGTGCTGTGCGTTTAGTAGTGGTTCCTGTGCTATCGTGAGCTGTCCCAGCAACTTTTCGGCCGAGCTTGAATTGAAATAAGAAAATTGAACGAATTTATTTTCTTTTCCATCTTGTATTCAACGTTTTGAAACAAAAAGGCATAATTGTTTTAAAACGGTTGTAAATTATACGATTAAAAAGAGCGAAAACCCCTTTTTAAAATGATATATAAAGTAAAAGTATTATAACTTATTTGGATATACATCATTTAAAATCAAAATTAAAAATTCTGTAGGAATTTCTTCTCAACTTAGATATAAACGTACATAGACATAAACGTACGCACACACACATAGGAGTAACAGACGTATGCATACACACACACACACACACACACACACATATATATATAGATAGATAGAGAGAAAGAGAGAAAGAGAGAGAGAGAATAAATAACATAAAGTCATATTCTAATATTCATGATGTTGAACATCTTATAATGTATTCTTTAATTCAGTTTACTGATACAATTTTGACAGTATCTGTTTCGTAAAATTGTATAAGTAAACTGAATTAAAGGAATAAATTTTAAGATGGTCAACATCATGAATTTTAGAATATAACTTTATGTTATTTATTCTCTATATTGCTCTGTAATTACATTGAGCTTCTTAAATAAGGATTGGTATATATTATAAGAAAATATATTTCTACAGAAATATATATATATATATATATATTTATTTACCAGTGGTAAAAAAAACCGGACTAAAGTGCTCAATGTGTAGTCAGAGCAGTATATAGGAAATTTATTACTGTGAGTCCAGAATGAGTTTACAAATTGTTTCAACTAGAGGAAAAT
This sequence comes from Euprymna scolopes, assembly GCF_053919585.1. Classification (NCBI taxonomy): domain Eukaryota; kingdom Metazoa; phylum Mollusca; class Cephalopoda; order Sepiida; family Sepiolidae; genus Euprymna; species Euprymna scolopes. The sequence continues at coordinate 42,296,590 of NC_136504.1, read as the reverse complement.
CCTCAAAAAGAGGAAAAATCCAACTAGCATCGTCAGAATTCATAGATGGACTAAGTTATAAAGTCAAATAAAAATGGAAAGATCGTAGATAAAGGGGAGTTAGAAAAGAAGGGGGAGTGGTGGGGAGAGGACGTTGGAGTTTAAAGTAGTAGGAGTGTATTAAAAAAAAGAGAGGGGTTTATAATTAAATATTAATTATGTGTAAATTCTTATATACGTGTTTTTTAACAGTTTAAACTTAAAAGACGCTACTTTTGTTGATAACGGCATAAGTAACAGTTAATTTAAAGGATCACCATGGCAACAGGTTGGAAAGTTAATGTTAGTGAAGGAACGGGTTGAAAATGGGGTTTAAAGTAATATAGCCGGGCGGAGAGAGATTGAAAGATATTTATTGTTTATAAAATGGAAAGAAAAAGAAAAGGAAAAATAAGTTAATGAATTATACTTTACAGGTTTATTTTAATAGTGTGATGATATATATAATTAAATATAATAAATAAATTAGCCTGGCAGGTAGAAATAATACGTTACAGGTTTATTTTAATAAAATAAAATAAAATAGGTGAAGGAACGGGTTGAAAATGGGGTTTAAAGTAATTTAGCCGGGCGGAGAGAGATTGAAAGATATTTATTGTTTATAAAATGGAAAGAAAAAGAAAAGGAAAAATAAGTTAATGAATTATACTTTACAGGTTTATTTTAATAGTGTGATGATATATATAATTAAATATAATAAATAAATTAGCCGGGCAGGTAGAAATAATACGTTACAGGTTTATTTTAATAAAATAAAATAAAATAGGTGAAGGAACGGGTTGAAAATGGGGTTTAAAGTAATTTAGCCGGGCGGAGAGAGATTGAAAGATATTTATTGTTTATAAAATGGAAAGAAAAAGAAAAGGAAAAATAAGTTAATGAATTATACTTTACAGGTTTATTTTGATAGTGTAATGATATATATAATTAAATATAATATATATATAAATAAATAGCCGGGCAGGTAGAAATTATACATTACAGGTTTATTTTAGTGAAATAAAATAAAATAGGTGAAGGCTTAAGTAAGTAACTTAAATAATAGAAAAAAAAAAAAAAAAAAAACATTTTTAATAAGTAACACACAAATATAAGCACACGCATAAATATGTACAGCAAATGCACATACGTAAATGGGGGAAAAGCACATGCGTGATCACACATACATATATATATATATATATATATATATATATATATATATATATACATATACATATATACACAAACATACATATATATATATATGAGAATTCGTCAGGTTTATGTATAAGCCTGACGAATTCTCACGAGATTGAAACGCGGAATAATTTAATTGCCGTATATATTTTCATAACTTACTATATATATATATATATATATATATATATATATATATATATATATATATATACACTAACGGAGGTTGTTTTTATTAAATATATATATATATATATATATATATATATATATATATATATATATTTATATATATATGTATATATATATACACTAACGGAGGTTGTTTTTATTAAATGAAGACCAACAAATGATCCACACTTCCAATGGATTTGTTCACTCGAATTCAGTGAAATTTCCAATTTTCGATGAAATCAATTGATTGCTGCTCTTGTCGGGGACCCACAAAAGTGCACGGGAAGAGAGCTTCACATGTCTCCTCACAGTGACTTAGTCCATAGGGCAATATTGAACCTAGAGAACCACGGTTGCTTTTATAACATTATTTCTGTATAATTCTTTTAATTAAAGTTCCAATACAAAGTTAATTATCATGGTACAAGTGTCCTCTACAAAATATATCTAAGGACATATTATTTTACATCTTTCCCGTCCGCCAACTAAAACTTCCGAAAAGATGTTTTAAATTATCTCTTTAATTTCTCTGCTTCGGCATTTAAAATTTCAATATTTTTACAGAATGGGTTTAAGGTCATATCATATAATATTTACGAGTGATTAAAAATAGTGATGCAAAAATTCAAATTGCAGTTAGTTGTAAATAAAACAGGACACCCAATAGGTTACATGAACAAAAAAAATTTAACCTATAATATAATATAGTTATTTCCACAGCCAAAGAACGCCACAGCCCACAAGTGCCATGACAGCCAACGAACCGGAAAGCTAAGACTCGAGTTTCGCCCGCATTTAGGCTCATCAGTCAGGTTTATGCATAAGACTGATGAGCCCAAATGAGGGCGAAACTCGAGTCTGGTTCGTTGGCTATCATGGCTCTTGTGGGCTGCGGCGTTCTGTGGCTGTGGAAATAATTATATATAATCTCTCACATTCTGAAAATTCTATAATATAATATAGTTACGTGCAAAATGAATAGCCGATGTTCAAAATGTCTAAACATTCTGATACCTTCCTTTACTTAAAAATTCATCTAAAATCAGGAAATAAACCAATTTTAATTAAAAAATTCAGTATTTATCAAATAATGATCACAGAATATAATGAATCGATTATTCTTATTTAAATCTTAGTGGAGGTGTATTGTTTTGTTTAAACAAAAAACACCTTTACTAAAGTTATAGTTTTCAGTAGTGAAAAAAAATGAATTAATTTATTTGTGCTTTTTTTATGAAATAAAGCATAGTAAATTGTAACAATAATAAAGAAAAAAATTCAAGAAAATTACGAAAAAGAAAAGCCCCTAAAGTCCGATATTATCATTGAATGAATTTTTATTTAATTAACATTTTCACACATAAACATTATAATTGCAAAAAATATTTCTACTTTTTTTTCGTTTATGTTTCCAGTAATTTTTATATGTAAAATTCTAATACTCTCCTTACTTGAATAAGCGTGAAACTTTCTCCGTAACATAATTATAATATAATCTTGTAAAATAAAGAAGTTTTGAATTTAAAAGCAGGAACACAGAAAAATAATTAAAATAAAAAATGCTAGAACTTATATAAACGTTCACGATAAGCATGTACGAATGCACGGCTGGGGGAAAAAAGAAAACCAGCATTTCCTTTCCTCCCTCCAACTACCTTATTTCATTTTCAGACAGTGTTTTATACTTTCTGGCATTTTGGGCTTCCGTAGAATCCACGCTTACATTACTAGAATCTCTAAGGTTTGGGGGCTAATCAAGCCATTTTTTGCACAAACAATGTGTTTTTTTTTAATTTAATTCAATATCTTAGTACTTTACGTATTATCTTTAAAATACACTCAGAAAACTAATATTTATCTTTTAAAGGAGTTTTACAATGAATTTATTTAACTTACAAAATTTAACTAAATTTGTCAGCTTCCGAATGTTGCCTGTAAAATATTTTTCATTATAACTTTTTTTTCACGTGTACAAATATTTTTTTATACGGAAATTAACTTTAGACTTTAATTTTTGAAATACAATCAAAAAGTAGTCGGAAACTTACAAAAACAAAATGAAAAACTGGATTTCAAAACTATGTCCCTTTATCCTTTTCCCGCCATTAATACGTGTGCGTGTATAATAGAAATGTGTCCTTTAAGTTCATGTCCAGGAATTTTCTTGAGTTTTTTACAATACGAAACACCATCATTGAATGTAACGATAGAGATGAGGTCGCCTTCAAATTTTATCTGCTCACCAGTGACGTGTAAACTATTTTCTCATTCGCATCAAAAATGATTTTTACATAAAGGGAGGGAATACTTCGCCACCGTTTTCTAAATTATAAAAAACAAGCAGGTGTACTCGGCGTTGCCTGGTATTAAATGTAACGTTAAATTCTTTATAAAAAATGAAGTAAAAAAAGCAGAAATAACCTAAGACATATGCATGCGATTATCATGTTTTTTTCTAAGCAGTCCAATTCTTGGAAGTAAAAAAAAGTATACTTTAGCTGAGATCGGAACCAAACCTAAAGACAGTGAGTCAAGTAAAATAACCTTTAGGCCGTCTTGCCACAATCTTTCAAAGATGTTTTCGAACCGACTCATTATTAACATAAGGAAGCTATCACGTGAAAAATTCGCGCATGCGCAGTCCTGAAAGTTTACAAATACATAAAAATCTGATGATCCGTACGTACAAAATTTTCTAATTTTGACTCCTTAGCAGCAATGTTTTCAAGATTAAAACCGATGAAAACGTTTTCCACATGTCTAAATAAACTATATACCAAATTTCAAGTTTGTAGATAAAAAATTGAGTATATACGTTGAGAGATGTTTTCGCGCACAAATTTTCACTTTTATAGATATATGGATGAATAAAATATTGATCAGGATTAAATATAGACATAGAAAAATTTAAACATTGTATTCTAACACCAAACTATTTTGTGGGATATTTAACTGGCTGAATAGATTTATGCATGTTGTAGTAAGTTGAAAAGCAGACCCATTATATTCTGCTACATTTTTTTCTTTAAAAAAAAACCCTATTCAGGAAAGTTTTTTAACTCCAGGTACACTGAAGAAGGAAAAGAAATTAATTACAATGGTTTCAGCTAGACGAGTTTTGTTGTGATTACGGGGGGGTCAGAGGTTTGATAAAAATGATTGAGTAGAGAAAGACAAGCAACGAGTTTGTAGCGAAGGGAAAAGGACATCTCCCACTAGATTTTTAAGTGAATATTGCACCTCTGTTGCATAGTTAGTGCAAGCAACGCCAAGTTTGCTGGGTGATTATTATTATTATGATCGTTATTGCTATTTGAAAATAGAAGAAAAAAGAACATTATCAAAGCGAAATAAATATTTAAAGATAAAATTATTTATGTTAAAATAGTTCCCAAAAATATTAACTTGGTAAAAAGAAATGTTAACTAACGGAGGTGGATCATCCGATTTGTGTCTTTGATACCGTGAAATTAATGAAATAACAGAATAGTTTGAAAAAAAAATACGCGTCACCAATTAGAAGAGTAAGTCAGACAGTTTCGAGTTAACGAGTTTGAGAGAACGGGCGGGGCAGTCCACAGAAGCATTCAAATGGACATATCGAAAAAAAAAACAACAAAAAAACTAGAAATATAGCGTGCCGACTTGGAGAAAAAGGATCATAAAAAAAACGATTAAAAGCCATATAAAAATATAACTCATTGTTATGGGTTTTCGTTGGAGGAAAGTGTCTTTGATTACAGTACCTCACGACAAAAACAACCGCCGGGAAAAAGAACTATACAAAAAGGTATGTTTCTGAACTGTGTAATTGAATATGCATATACATCCGCTTCCCTAAGTATGAACATTACAATTTATTTAGATGAATACTTCATGTGCACACAAGTATATAACATATGTGTTTTAGATTATCTATACAACACGTACGTTTATTAAACACAGGAGAGACACGAGCCATACATACAGGAAAAGAGGAACATTATAATCAGTAGCCCTAACGCATACAAAACACACGTATATACAGACTTCAACTATGCAATACACTGTCAAGGCAAAAAGGATTGTTCTCATCGGTATCTAAAATGAAGTACTGTTGCCATATCTGGGAAGGAGCTGCTTGGCGTGACCTATCCAGCCTTGATAGAGTCCAGCACCCGTTTCGAAACCTAGTAGGTGATGTCCCTTTCTCTTTCTTGCAAGCTCTTTCTTACAGAAGAGACGTTGCGAGTCTGTATCTTCTCTATCGTTCACAAACACCACTCGATTAGCTACAGCCACTATATACAATTCCCCTGCTCTATATCTATGCCAAAATCTAAACGCAGATTCAATGAGTAAAGTTTAATTTCAAGAACTGCAGGCCTGTAGAACACTGTCCATCTGGCCTGCTTCCAGATTAAATACAACATGGTAGGCTTCAAATCCAATGTAAACAAGTTCTTATTGAGCCGTCCCCATAAATAATCAAATTCTACTATGTTATAGAATTGCGAGTAGAAGCAGTGAATTATTTGTTTATCTGTGTATCTGTTTATCTAATTATCTGTGTATATATGTATTTATCTCTATCTATCTATCTATCTATCTATCTAGTGATGAGTGGACAACGGAGATTTGAATCGTCATGTTTTGACATGTTGTCAAACATGTTAAACTCTGGGACCAGTCAATTTGCACAGGAAAGTGTCCAAACAGGGGACTGGACGTGACGTGTCGCATGTCAGGTGTTCCGGTGTATACAAGCATCTTTAAGTTGGATTGGATACGCCGAATGAACAGCATGGACTAAAATGGGTCTCCCCATGAGGAAGAGGGAGAAGTCTCATAATGGAAACAGAAAAGAACCACCTCAAGCCAGATCGTCGATCACTGCTCTGCTATGAAAAAATGCCAGGGAATTAATAAAAACTTATATAAAAACAATAATTCGTCTTGAGTCCGTTTTAAAGCGTCTTTATTACAACAGGTTCTAGCTCCCCCAAAGATAGTTTACGAATACCTTAGACAGGACTAAAAGACAAAATCAGCCAACAGCAGAAACAGGTATATCATCATGTGTCATATGTTCTGACACGCACGTACAATCACTAATCACTAAAATAAACATTTAGAACAATGGCAACAGTCCGTTATACAACAGACGCAACGTAGATAGAGACAGATATAATAAAAAGACAAAACAGATTAGCAGTGCCACGTTACAAACATCAAAAGCGCGAATACGAACAAAGTTTCTTGAAAACTGCACGTCTGTGGAACTCTCTTCCGTTTGCCTGCTTTCCAGCTGACTACAATATGGTTGTCTTCAAGTCCAACGTAAACAAGTTCTAGATGAGCTGTCCCCTTAAGTAATCCATGTTACCAAATTTCCACTATTAGCGATTACTACGATACTATCCCATTGACTACTGTACACTCTTTAACCCTTATCCTCGAGTGGCCCTTGGGCCTTGATAAATGGTGATTCCTATTTAAAAAAACGTATTAAGTTGGTGCAAAAATAATGTCGTTTTTTTATTAGATATTTATGTACGAAACGACATTATTTTTACACCAAACTAATATAAAAACACGAACGATTCAACCATACACACGTACGTTTATTTAGGACTGTATAATTCGTTTCAGTTCATATGTAAAATATAGTATTTTTTATTTGTCTTCTTATTATCCTTCTCAGGTTTTGCTTTTTTGTCTTCTTCTTCTTCTTCTTCTTCTTCTTATTATTATTATTATTATTATTAACTAGCAGTACCAACTAACCGGCGTTGCCCGGTGGAAACATATTCCTCATCTCGAAAAAAAGTAAAGTAAGGCTGTCGTCATTGTTGTTGTTGTTGTTGCTGCTGCTGCTGTTGTTGCTGCTGTTGCTGCTGTTGTCCACAGGCGAGAGAAAAAAGACAAAAAAAAAAACCATCCATTTAACTGTTGAAGTTGTGGTAATGTTTACTAGTTACTTACCGGCCTCCGCGGCTAAAAATAAATCGTCTCAAAGTTTTATAAGAAGTAGAAATATATTAAAGAACGAAAACATTGAATCCTATCCTAAGAATATGAAACGAAAATGAAACGAAACTTCTTCCGTGTATTTATCAGTTATTATTTCCTTCATTAATTACTGCAATACATAGGTGCAATTATGTCACCAACCACGTAAGTAAAAATAAATAAATAAATAAATAATAAAAATTAAATTAAAAATAAACCCCAAAATAAAAAAAAAACAAATCAAATGAAGGTTTTTTGTTTCATTTCGAAAATAAACAAAAATAAAAAGGAATATAAGAACAAATAAATAGGAATATAAGAATAAATAAAAAGTAAAAAACAACAACAAATAAAACTGAGAAAAAAACACGTATTTATCGCAATAAATATAAAAAAAATTAAGATAAAAACAGGAAATTAAAGAAGAGAACGTCTATGATCAAATAAATAACTGTGTAAATGTTAAAACTTAAAAAAAACAACAACAAAAAAAAAAACGATCCGATGCAGAGGCGCGAACGCACAACACGTAGGCTTTTATCCAGTGGTCCACGAAGACGTCATCGCAATAACGTCATGTTTTATTCTATTTTAACAAAATCAAGGAAGACCGGGAGACGCACATGCGTGGTTGCGATTTTTTTCGAGCCTCTATGAATTCGTTGCTTTCAATAACGAAAATAATCAGACAGGTATAAATAATTTACCCCCTCACTTCACAAGAAAGAAACGAAAACTCTTCTAGGAAGACATTCGGCGGAAGTTTCTGTAATGCCCTCCCCTGTAAATTCCCCAATTTACAATTTTTTGTGTTTAACGTTAAACTCATTGATTACAAACTTAACTTTCAATATATATATATATATATATATATATATATATATATATATATATATATATATATATATATATATATATATATATATACATGAAAAATGTTTTTATGACTTTTATCGGCGTGAATCAGTTTTCAGTTATAACATTCCTAGAATGGAGTGGGGTCAATTCCATAAACGTATGCAAGAGATTCGTTCATATTTTTATCTCACAAGTTTTGACGATCGATCCAACGATATGTTTTATTAATTCAAATGAATGCAGTAAGAAAGCTTGAACGGTTTAGAACGAAGAAACGGTATTTTCATTTGATGTAAACATCACCTGAGGTAGATGCGCATACTTATCTATATTTTGATTTTGGATTTATGTAACTTTAAACTAAATTGTAAATGTTCTATGTAAATGCGTAAAGATCGAGAAGCCATATTGAGTGAGGACTGATGTGTTCGTTTTATAGTACGATCCGGAATAATAGAATTTCAAGTTAATAGCAATGAGAATAGGAGGAATGTTACTGGCGAGAAATCATTATTTTCGAATAGTGAAGTGTAATGGTAGTTGTATTTGTAAGAGTGTTTTATCCAGTTAATAAGGTTGTCAGGTCAAAATAGTTGTAATGGTTATATATTTATCCGGCCTTGTCTATGAGAGTCAGGAAGAGGGGAAAATACGAACCACTTCGTCTATAGACATGGGTAATGGTGATGATGTCTCTCCCAGGACGCAATATAGGATCTAAGTATAAAGAATAATGGTATATGAGACGAAGTAGTGTAGTTAGATAAGACGGGGTGGTTGAAGCTTTCGGCATAATAAATTTGTATGTGGCATCTGTTAATGAAGACCTACGGCAATTTGGTGCAGAGGGGAATTTCTGCAATTAAAATATTATATACAGCATAATTCTGATTCATTCTGTAAACGTCTTCGTTTTCTTTTTCATTTCCTTCTACTTTTTATTAATTTTGTATTCATTCTGCAATGAGTCTTTTCTTTCGTTTTCTTTCTTTTCTTTTTCTTCTTTTTATTGTTACTCTTCTATATAGTAATACGATAGCGTGCGTGTTACTTTGCGTGTAACGCTTACATTTTTTTTCTTTTCGGGTGGCTGTCGGTTAATAATTGTTGTGTCCTTCCAATTGCTTGTAATAAATAATTTTGCCAAGAATTCTTCATAAGTTTTGATTTCGTTTTCGATTATAGATGATGGCACTCAACTCATCTATTTTTTATTTTTAAAATCAATACTTTATATTGTTTCTTACATTATTTAATAGGGAAAAATAAATATAATAAATAAATAATAATAAATAACTCACCTCTTTTTCATTGTGCTAAACGTTAATGTATTGATATATAGATTTGCTTAGATAAATATTTTTACAGTTTAAACAAAAGACTAGAATAATATGATGGTGTCTTCATTCATGCTGAAGACCCACAGTGTATAGCAGCAATATATTACATATGAAAGATGCCACTGTGGAATTTCCACAGGCCCCGTTAGTTATTATTAATGTTTTATTCATTCTGAAATGCGTCTTCGTTTTCTTTTTTTCTTTTCTTCTCCTTTGTCTTTTACTTCTACCTCTTTTCTTATTATTACTCTTCTATTCCTTCTGCGATGCGTCATCGTTTTGTTTTCCTTTTTTTATTTCTTCTACTTCTTCTTAATTTCATATTAATTCATCAATGAGTCTTCGTTTCGTTTTTTCTTTCCTTCTTTTTCTTCTCCTTCTTCTTTTTATTATTATTATTTACCCACTAAATTTTACACAGGCCATCATCCAAGATTTTTCTTTAAGAACAATCTGTTGTATTCCCAAGAGTTTGAGTGACAACAAGTCTCCCCAAATTCTCAGTACCCTCCACCTCTTTCGATATCATTTGCAAATCAATCTGCGTCATCGCAACTGTTGTCCACCACCGATTTCTCGTTTGCAGCGACCATCGAACTTCACTAGTATTTGGGGGATTATAAGTTGTCCTCCTCGCACACATCCAGTGGAGCTATGGCCATTGCTTCTTTCCACAGTCTTTCCATCCTCCTTGATCCTCCTCGATTATTTGGTGTGGCGCCAGTTTATACCGACACTATTATTATCTATATATTAATAGGATAGCATGGGTGCTACTTATTTATTTTGTGAGCCACGCATAAATCCGAGTGACTGCCGTTTAATTGTTATTGACTTTCATTTCTTGTAATAAATAATTTTACCAAGAATTTTTCGTAAGTTTTGGTTTCGGTTTGGATTATAGCTGATGGCACTCCAGCAATCTATTTTTATATATACATAAATAATTGATCAATAATAAGTTTTACCTTCGGTTTGGATTATAGCTGAAAGAACTCAAGTTATATATATATATACATATATTTTTTTTCATAAGTTTTGGTTTCTGTTTCGATTTAAGTTGATGCACCCAAGTCATAGGGATATATTTTTTTAATTTTTAAAATCACAACTTTATAATATATAAAAATCGAAAGAATCTCAACTTTATAAAAATGTATACAAAATCTCCAAGAATTAATATATCATATTTAAGCGTACTTTATGACCGGGCAACGCTGGGCGTCCTTGCTAGCTTAGATTAATACTTTTAAAATTTTAACAGTAATGCTGAACATCTACAGAATGCCAACATCAATATATTACATATGAAAAGAAAGAAAGAAAGAAAGAGAGAGCGCACGAGAGAGACGCTGATGTCTTTGTTAACAAAATATTACTGCTACTACAACATGTAAACAAAAGCCAAGATATGAAAACTCGAAATTAGCGACACGTTATTAGCGAAGCGAAACTGGTTTTGTACATAAAATATTTTTATAAAAACATTAAATCTAAAAAAAATATATGTTAAATGGCAGTTCCTTTTTGTAAATAAATTATTTGGTCAATGTCCAGTTTTTTTTCCAACTCCTTAAAATTTGGGACAGCTAAGTAATTTTAATGATATGAAGAAATTATTCTTCTAAAAGTGGGGGATCACTTTCCTTTATAAATTTAACGTAAAATGAGCACCCACTTTCTGACCATCTAGTAATTTCACCATATAAAACTAATTTCATTGTGATATTCGTTTTTAGCACCCCCGAAAACCGGCGCTGTTTTTTTTTTTTTATTAAGAGATTCGTTCATTTTTTTTCATATGTTAGGACGCTAATAAGAAAGTAAGCTTACACGAGCGGTTTACGAAAATATACTTGTTTTTCGTTCTTTTTTTTTCGGTGAGTATTCAATTATAGAACTTGTATAGTTTTAACAGGGGCTTCTGTAGTTTAATTAACTGTTTTAACGTCCCGACATTAACCATTAAACCATTAAAGCAGAATCGTTTAATATTTCACAAATATTCTGTTTACATTAGGGGGAGGTGAAGGAACGGCTCTCCCTCGCCCCCTAATGTAAACAGAATTTTTATGAAATATTAAACTGCAGAAGCACCTGTTAACAACTATACAAATTCTATAATGAAAAAAGAACGAAAGCAAAAGTAGGTTTTTGTAAACTAACTGACAGCATAATTAGCGTCCTAAATGAAAAAATAAACGAATCTCTTAGTAAAACAACAGCGCCGGTTTTCTGGGATGCTGAAAACGAATATCGCAGTTAAATTTGTTTTATGATATGAAGAAATTACTAGGTGGCCAGAAAGTGGGTGCTCATTTTATGTTAAATTTTATAGGAAAGTGATCCCCCATTTTTTGAAAAAAAAAAAAATTTCTTCATATCATGAAAAGTACTTATCTGCCCCAAATTTAAATGTGATATTTGTTTTCAGCACCATCGAAAACATTTAAAGTCATTTTAAAGTTTTTTTAGGAGTTGGAAAGAAACTTGACATTGACCAATTATTTTATTACAACATTGTTTTAACTAAAATAGTTTCATGAAAAAATGTTTTTGCTACATAAAATATTTTAATCTATATATTAATACGATAGCGTGTGTGTTATTTTCTGTATCACATTTTTTTTTGTTCTTCTGAGTGTCTGTCGTTTAATTGTTATTAATTGTAATAAATAATTTTACTAAAAATTCTTCATCAGTTTTGGTTTCGGTTTCGATTATAGCTGAAAGAACTCAAGTTATTTCTACATACATTCTTTTTTTTTCTTCATAAGTTTTGGTTTCGGTTTCGATTCAAGCTGATGCACCCAAGCCATATTGATATATTTTTATTTTTGAAATCACAAGTTTATAATATATAAAAATGGATCGAAAATTGACTCTTATAGTAATATATACGAAATCTGCATAAATAAAAATATCATATTTAAGCATATTTTACGACCTGGCTATGCCGGGCGTCCCTGCTAGCTTAGATATATACTTTTGCAGTTTTAACAAAAGAACTACAATAATATCAGGGTGTCTCCATTTATGCTGAACATTGACAAAAATGCCAACATCAATATATTACATATGAAAGAGTCCACTGTGGAATTTCCACAGGTCCCGCCAGTTAATAATAATAATAATAATAATAATAATAATAATAATAATAATAATAATAAATTTCATCCTTTTTTTACAGTCTAGTTGTTCTCCCATCGAAGATGAATGAAGAAGGCGAATGAAAAATATAAAAAAAACAAAAAAAAACAAAAAAAACAAAAAAAAACGAGAGAATTACAAAAGTGACGAAGAAAAACGTTAAGAGAATTTAAGACCGGAAGTATACTTAAACCGGAAGAAAGGAAAACAGATTAATGAAAAAAAAAAGAAGGATTATGGCTTTTTAACAAGGTTGAATTTAGGGCTCGATTCTTACATCAACAGGAAGTTTGCGAGCGAAAATGGACGGACAAGGAAGTTGGAAACCAAGAGAAGAAATGTCTATTATTGTCTTTGAGGAATATCGGGAGAGAACGAAGGAAAGAATCAAGAAGGAGAAAGAGTAAGGAAGAATTTAAAAAAATAAAGGTGAAGGAAAAGAAAAATAAGAC
>NC_136504.1:42273407-42278407 GCF_053919585.1 Euprymna scolopes | reverse complement strand
CGAATTAAAAATCAATTGAAATCCATTATTCTTACGCAACTTTTCTCATCCAGAAAAATAAAAGCATGAATTTTATCATAGGAAAAGCAGAATAATACAATATTTTTTCTACTGTTTTTAATAAAAATTTTAAATTTTAAATTTTTCCAAAAATACACCATTCACCACCATTTTGGTCTCAATGGATAACCAATTTAAACATTTTTTTAAAAGGTTTTTGAACCAATTAATATTTTTTGTCAAAATAAGATGTAGGATGATTTGCTATAAGAATATGTAAAAAAAAAAAATAACATGAATACTTGAATTTCAAATAATCTCATCTTTTATTTCATTCTACAGATTTTGCGTGGCGAAATTAAAATATCCAAAATTTAATGATAGTTTGAGAAAACAGTACAGTAGCCTTTATTTATATAAGTTCATTTACTTCTGTAAATGTCCATGCATTTTTAACGTTTGTTTTGACGATTAAGTGTACAATCAACTTTATAAGAGTTTAATTCGATTTTCATTAGCGACACACACTCTCTCTCTCCCTCTCTCTCTCTCTCTCTCTCTCTCTCACACACACACACACACACACACACACACACACACACACACATATATATATATATATATATATATATATATATATATATATATATATATATATATATATATCCCCGAAACAGTGTTTCATGGTAAACAACTGATGATCCCTTGAAAAATAAATTATTGGTATTATAGTAAATTCGAGAGCGAGTTGATGCAGTGATTGCAGGTGATTAAATGACTTACTGACTCGATGGTTTTCTAACGAATGATAAAAAATATTTTTTTGTATAGTTTTAAAGGTTGAAAACTTCAAAGACTATATATATATGTATATATATGTATATATATATATATATATATATATATATCTTTACTACATATTGCCCGAAGTTAAGCAGCGATGACGCTTACCAGTACAAGATGGGTAACCATGTTAGACACAACTCCTGAATCTAGTATCATGCTATCGATTCTTCAAAGCATCTCCTATTTAATGGTATATTAGCAATATTGTTTTTTGTAAAATAATGAAAATATGCATTTTTTTTTTTTTTTGCTTATCTGAAAGATACTTATTATTAATATATTCAACGAATTTAACACATCAACACATAAAAGATGAAAAATTAAGCAAATTCAAAATTCGGATTTGCAACCTTTAAATTTGATACGAACACAGATGTTTGTTTTTGTTTTTTGCTTGTCTTATCTACAATCCTCACCCGCCCCACAATACAATATATTTTGCTCAGTTTCGGCTGATTATTTTAAGCATATTTGGAACCACAAATAAAGAACTTGGCCTTCGGGTCAAGATCAAAGTGTAGTATCTGTTCTTCAGATCTACACTTCAATTTCTTGTTCTCTGTCAGTGGAGGAGAAATCCTTCACGACTGAGAAAATTTTTATTTTTGTTCCTTTTATCCACATTAAAAAACGACCCTGGTGTCTAACTCTGTCCCGTGGGGAGGCACTGTAAATAGAAATAAAAAAGGAGTTTGTTGGCAATATATATATATATATATATATATATATATATATATATATATATATGTGTGTGTGTGTGTGTGTGTGTGTGTGTGTGTGCGGGCGGGCGTGTGTGTGTACATCGATGACGAAAAAGGACAGCATTATAAAGTTCATTCTTCACAAAGTAATCGGTGAAATTTCTTGTTAATTGGATAATTATTTGATTTTTGTTAGATTTTTAAAGAGAGATATCCTAAAATATATTTACTCTCTTCCTTTTTTGCCGTGCCTAAATAAAACCAATAAAAACACTAAATACATAACAATACAAACAACAGACCCCTTCCTTAGTTTTCTAACTCTCGCTTCCCTTATTTTGCTCCTATCCCATGAGCGATTTTTCTGACAAATAAAGAATTACTGTTTTCCTTGCCAGAATCTATCTTATCTAACACAATGCTGGCAAGGTTTTGACCTTGTTATCTTCTTATATCAAGTGGCTAATGCCTTGTCTGGAGCGATTTCCATTTAAAAAAAACTCAAAAGATTAAAACTGTAGTGCGTTGTTCTTATCAAAGCCACTCAAGGATAAGGGTTAATGAATCTAAGTTGGTAGTGCAGTAATCGTTAATGGTGTAAATTGGATAGAATTTGATTATTTATGGCGACGGCTCAACAAGAACTTATTTGCATTGGATTTAAAGGCACCATGTTGTATTAAACCGGGAAGCAGGTCAATAGAACAGTGTTCCACGGACCAGCAGTTCTGCGTAAGAGACTTTTTTCATGGAATTTGCGTTTAAATTTAGGCACAGATAGAGAATGAGGGAAATTGTTGATATTGGTTGTAGCTAGACAAGTGTTTTTTTTATGAAAGTTTGGTAAGGGGGGACCATAAATTGGAGTTCAGTCAATACCTTACCCTGAAAATAACGAAAGAGACAGGCTCGCAATGTCTCTTCTGTGGGAAAGAACTTTGTTTTTTACATGGTAGCCACCACTTATCAAGGCCCGGAAGCTAATCGGGGATAAGAGTTATTGCGTGTACAGTAATCAAGCTGCACGAAAAGAGATAAAGGCATCATCTACTAGATTTTGAAGCTGGTTCTGAACTCTATCAAGGCTGGATAGGGCGCGCCGAGCAATTCCTGCTCAAATATGGCAACAATATGTTATTTTAGGGCGTGCCTGGCTTTTATACAGATAGAGGATTGAATCGGCAGTAATATATCTATGACCTGATGATATGATATGATGGAGGTCAGAGCAATTATGATGAAAGGAGAAAAACTTAGTTTTTGATGCATTAAAATTAACTCGCCGCCTTTTTCCCCATTGCACCACGTTCACAAGAACAGAAGAGAGAGAGAGAAAGAAAGAGAGAGAGAGAGAGAGAGAGAGAGAGAGGGGAGAGTCAGAAAGATTTAGCTCATTGCTGGCCTTTGTAGTGTTGTCATAAATTGTGGTGTCATCTGCATAAATGCCTACGAATGATCTAAGAATGTGATTTTGGAGATCATTGATGAAGATCAGGAGGTGAGTTTGGTTTCAGTCTGGAACATTGAGGGACGTTAGCGTAAATATTATTAGTTTCTAATTTCTTCCCATCAATGACTACTTTTATAAGCATATCAGAGAGAAAGGGTTTAATAAGTGAGAGAAAATTTTACGCTATTCCATAGCTGGCGATCTTGTTATAAGTAGACCTTTATGCCATACTCTATCTAAAGTCTTTGATATGTCAAGAGCTATTGCTCTAGAAACGAAGTCCCTGTCGAGAGATTCACTAATCCTGTGTGATATAACAGCTAGTATATTAGCTGTAGTCCTCGCAGAACAGAAACCATATTGCATGTCACTGAGCATGTTATTATTGCTGAAGTGGTTGATCACTTCTCTGTTTATCACAGATTTCAGCAAAGGAAAGTGATTGGTCTCTACTGAGAGGGAGATGACCGATCTCCGGAATTTTTAAATACGGGGCAGATTGGTAAAGTTTTCCAGGGTGTTGTGTCTTAAAGACAACATTTTAACAACAGCGTTGTAAGTATGTTTCGGTTGAAGCTTTTTGAGCACTGTGACTGGAACGCCGTCAGGGCCAGTTGCTTTACTGGAATCAAGATATTTTATTTAAAAAATTATTGGTATACATAGATGCGGCGAATTTAAATTAAAATAAATTCCAGAAAACATATTTTATTATCAAGAAAACAGGTCGTTTATTTCAAAAATTAACGTTGGCATTTCTAAATACAATTTCGGATATATGATCCCGCGCCTCGTCCGTATATTGCGTAATCTAGAGGTTAAATTTTGACAAATCCTATGCAATAAATTAGGTTGTGTTTTCGCGATAACGCGTCAAATGTCGTTTTCCAAGTGGTCTCTCAAGTCTCGTCAACGTAGACACGGTGCATAACATATCCTCAAAGAAAATTAACTAATAATGGATAAATTGTATGGAGAAAGTGACCAGTTGACAAGTTCAGAAATTATTCGTCCATCAAATGTTGCTCTCGGCAAATTTATTGCATCATTTGCAGTTTGCAAACGTTGCTCAGGTGTCGGTCGATTTATGATGATTTTCCAAAACAAGTTGGACTCAAAATAACCGATAGTTTCAAAATCTGAAATTAACAAAGACATAGTTGTCAATTTAAAGTTCGCCGCCTCTAAAACACACGCATTATTTTTTTCGTATTCCCTCAAAATGATTAGGAGAGTGCATGATCACACACACACACACACACACACACACACACACACACACACACACACACACACACACACACACACACATTTATATATATATAAGTGAAAGTGTCTGTCTGTCTCTGTGTCTCTGTCTGTGTCTTACTGTGTACATTTCCCTACGCAATAACTCTGTCAATTTACAGTCTACTTTTTTTTTTGCTCAACATAAACCTCCAAACACCCGGGCAACGCAGGGCACCCATGCTAGTATATTTATAAAAGTGAAAGTGTCTGTGTGTGGGAGGGTGTCTGTCTGTGTACATTTCTCTATGTATGAACTGTGTCAATTTTCCGTCTGCAGACTCGAAATCAAGTATGCAGGATACTGAGATTTGGGAAAATCTTAGCAATCCGTTTTCGGCCAGAAATTTGGCTGTTAAGGAGTCAAACTTCAACGATTTGACCTTTGAGAACTCTACAAAACTCCTCCACCAATTTTGGGTATAAACACGTGAAATTTTAGATATAGGTTCCTTGGACATGGATCTAACTTAAGAACTTGATTTGAGCCCAAAACAATAAATATTAAGAGGTCATAATAGAGGTCAAAATTTAAAAAAATGACCTCTGCGGTCTCTACCTAATTACTCAGACAATTTCTGGTCTAAACATTTGAAATTTTACATAAAGGGAATTCAGAGATAGGGCAGCTTTTTAATCGGTTTGGGTCGAAAATTTGAGCTACCAATTTCTGTCGAAAGTTTTAGGCAGACATGCAAACATACATACATACATAC
>NC_136504.1:42250907-42270907 GCF_053919585.1 Euprymna scolopes | reverse complement strand
TAAAAAAGGAAACACAAGATAAGTGGATAGTCTTTAATCCGCGGAGTTTCGAAGAAATACTCTCCTTCTCATCAGAGGGCAGGAATTAGCAAAATGCAGGATCGGAGTTTGCATATAAAAGTATTTAATGAAACAACAAGTAAGTCACAGATCTTACTTGGTTAAAGAAAAAAGGGTGAGGTAAGGGGAACAGGAGGCAAAAGAAAAATGATAAAAAGATTTCACATGAATGGACAGTCCGGTGAAGGATAAAAATCCAAAAATGGTAAAATCCAAAACGGTCGAATTTAAAATTTCAATCCAATGGGTAAATTCCAAATGGTCCAAAATAATCCAAAAGGCAGAGTTCCTTGGAAATATATATATATATATATATATATATATATATATATATATATATATATATATATATATATATATATATATATATAAGACACGCTCAAAAAATGGGAGAAAAAGCAAAAAAACGAAAACATTTTTTCCAAAAAGATAAACGCCTGAATTTTATCATATGAGAAGCAGAATAATATTAAACTTTTTCTACTATTTTTTTTGAAGTATTTTAGATTTTAAATTTTCCATAAAAAACGTTATTCGCCGCCATTTTTTCTCGATGGATAATACGCTTGATTATTTTTTTAAAAGGTTTTTAAACCAATTTTTTTCTGTCTGAATAAAACTTTAGATTATTTGCTATAACAAGATGCAAACCTATGCTAGCATAAATACCTGAATTTAAAATAATTCCATCTTTTATCCCTCTCTCTGTATACTTAGCGTGGCAAAATTAAAAGATTAAACATTTAATATAAGTTTGGAAGAGACTGCGATAGCCTTTATCGGATTGAATAAGTTTACTCAGTCTAGTAAAGTACCAAGAATCAACTCTATAAGGGTTTAATTGTTTTTTCATGTATTTGTTGCCTACACACCATCCCAAATAAAGCAACTATAAGGCTGGCCATTACCAGATGGGTGGTCATTTTAGGAATGCTAGGAGAATATGTGTTGGAAACAACTCTTGCAATCTAGTATCACGTTTAGTCGTCTTTACCCTGTCTTGTCATCAGGACCAAGTGTTTCTGGACAAGAGAGTGTGGTAGATGTAAGTCCCCCACAATTTAAAATAAGTCGAGCGCAAATCTCTACGATGAGGAAAAAGGAGAGATAACAACTGTGTGTAGACTTTATGGGCTACCATAGGTGAGGTAATATCACGTAACAACAAATTGCTGAAAGGAATTATCGTATTTTTAGCAAAATCCGCAGCAATGTATCATATTTGTTTTACGTATCGATTCTTCAAAGCATTATCTATTAATGCTATTTACGCAATATTCGGCTCACTAAAAGAATATTATTAATTTATTTTTCAAAGATTTAAAAGTAGTGTTTTTCGTAAAAACAATGAACATCTATAATTTTTGTGCTAATCTGAAAGATAATTATTAAAATATTACACGAATTCTCCATTTCAAAACACAAAAGATTAAAAATCTACAAGCACATTCAAAATAGGGATTTGCGACCTTCAAATTGTTTATTTGTTTTATCTATAATCCTCCCCCCTTCCCACAATAAAATATATTTTGATCAGTTACGGCTGATTATTTAAAGCATGTTTGTAAAATCGATTATGAAAAAGAAAGTACACAATCATAAAGTTCAGTCTTCACTTTATAATTGGTAAAAATTTCATATTGATTGGATAATTACTAGATTTTTTTTAGATTTTTAAAGAGAGACTCTGTTAAAAAATACTTACACCTCATTCAGTTTTGACCGTGTTTTTTACAGACACACACACACACACATATATGTGTGTGTGTGTGTGTGTGTGTGTGTGTGTGTGTGTGTGTGTGTGTCTGTCTGTCTGTCTGTCTGTGTATATATATATAATCGACATGATCGCGTTGACACCGGTTTTCGTCAAATCACTGAAGTTTAGAAACGCTGAGCCTGGTTAGTGCCAGATTGGTAACCATTTGGGAACTCTAAGCGCTGTATGTGCTCTCCGCTTATCTCGGCATTTGTTTCCGATCGTCTTGCCAATACACTTCACTTGCCACTAAGATTAAACAATGGCGACTCAGGAGAGGTGTGGTTGGAGATTTCACACCTCCTGCCACAAGAATTTTACGTGCAGGCACCCCTACGTGGGTATCCATAGTCTGACAAAGATTGAAGGAGCCTATATATATCTATAATATAAATCTCACCTGTCTATTTAAGTGTATGTATGTTTGTATGCAGGCCTAAAAGTTCCGAAAGACGCGGTGGATTTCCACAACACCGGTATCGTTTTGAAGTTCGACTCTTCGGACGACAAATATCGAAAAATTGGCTAAAAACCTTAATTCTTTTACCCTCAACTGGGCATCTTTCAAGAAGGAGGGGTTTGCCGATATTTTTGAAATTCATCTCCTCTTTTCGATTGAGTAGAATTAGTTTAAACCTTCGCCACTTCCGGTTTGGCGCTGGACGCAATAGCGAAGGTGTTACTTTTTTCTTAACGTTCTTTTCCTCCTTCGTGGTACGGGTTCGAACCTACCTGCCTAATATCACTTTTTGTTTTTGCTCAACCGACACCCACAAACACCCGGATAAATCCGGGCACCCAGACTAGTCTATAATATAACTCTCACCTGTCTATTTAAATGTATGTATGTATGTATGTATGTATGTATGTATGTATGTATGTATGTATGCATGAATGTATGTATGTACGTATGTATGTATGTATGTATGTACGTCTGCGTTAAACTTTCGACAGACGCGACGGATTTTCACGAGATCAGTATCGATTTGAAGCCCGACCCTTTGGATACAAATCTCGAAAAATTGGCTAAAAACGTTAATTTTGTTACCCTCAACTGGGCACTTTTCTACAAGGAGGGGGTCGCTTTTTTCGACGATATTTTTGAAAGTGATTCTCTTTTTTTTCGATTGGCTAGCCTTAATTTAAATCTTCGCCACTTCTGGTTTTGCGATGGACGCAACGGCAAAGACATCACATTTTTATTTCTTTTTTTTTCACGTTTTTTTTCCTCCTTCGCGGTATGGGTTCGAACCTGCCTCTCTACTACCACTTTTTTTTTTTTTTTTTTTTGCTCAACACACACCTGGGCAACGCCGGGCACACAGGCTAGTATATATATATATATATATATATATATATATATATATATATATATATATTATTTTTAAAATATAATTTATAATATATATACCGCTCCCCATGTGGGGGTACCAAGTTGGTTAAAGGGAAAATTATCCCAACTCGCATTTAGGTAAAAAATGCACTTTCGTAAATAATTAAATTCATTCAAGACGTGTCGCGAAAACAAAAACATATATATATATATATATATATATTTATATATATATATATATATATATATATATATATATATATATATATATATATATATACAAGAGTTAGATAGATATGACATATATGAAAACGTCAGACAGTAAGTAAGTGTACTGTCCAAGGTAGCAAGAAAAACAGTCAAATGAGCTGATAGGCATAAACTTAAATGGGGAAACTGGTCGGTTGGGTGGGAGCGGATTAAGATGACCGGGGTGGAGTTGATGGTAGTAAAAGACCGGTGCCTATTGATATCGTGAGAAGGCCCAGCTGTTACTACCATTTCTTTCCGCCGGTCTTCCCTCCTCTCTATCTCTTTGTCATTGCCAACCTTTCCCTTTTGACTCTCCACTCCCCTTTGCTCTTCCCCTCTCAGTATTATCTTACCTCACTCTCTGGTGATAATCCATACGCACGTAACCTTTTTCCTCCTCCAGCCACTCCCCACTTTAGAACGAAACCTCTGGACGACAAACAATCGATTATTTTTTCACAACTATAACCATTACAAAACTGTTATTAAGACTTTTCAAGCTACAAGTTACTAATTGTTTGTATTTCATTTCTTCGGGCTATTGTCTTCACGCTTGCTGTTTGCTTTTTAACTTCGTTTCGACCGATAAGTTCACTGGCCTTCCTCTTGTATATTTTTCGTGTATAATGATTTTTCTTTCATGTATCCAATATTATAATATCGACTAACAAAAATGGCTTTTCCCGCCAAATTTAATTATCATCTTTTTTAATTTTGCCGCGTTTAGTTTTCTGATTTCCTATAGGGTTGGTGAGTCAAAATCGAATGTTTTATCATTTTGGTGTTGTAAGAATGAAAGGAATTATGAATTGTTTTAATATCCGAGGAACCACCTATAGTCTTCATATTTGCCGATCTTTAAAATAAATAGTTGAAGTTTGATATATTGATATTCTTATAATCAAAGTCGCAGTCGACATTTTCAAAGCCTTAGGTTCTGAGTCGGAGTTTTGTCTTATACATCCTTACACCACACTCCTTGTTTAAGCCAACCAGCGATATTAAACTCACAAGCGATCCCCAATCGCTGGTACATTCCGATCAGGAGAGATGACGGCGTTAGGTTTTTTCAGTACTTACAAGGGATATGTTGACGTCCTCCTATATACAGCACCTGATATTCCCAAAGAGTCACTCATCTGGTTCTTACATAAATCAACGTTGCTTAACTTCAGTGATCTAACGAGAACCGGTGTATCAACGGTATTACGCTTGTTTCTGTTATAGCAGTATTATGCTTGTTTATGTTATAGCGTACTTTGTAGTTGTCCTTTCAATTTAGTCAGCAGTTGCAAATTTTCTGTGCATTGTTGGAGACACTATGCGAAATATTGATCTTCCAGCTTGATCGCAAAGTATGCCTTTCAACAATATTAGTGACGTTTAGTTCTTTCAATATTCAATTAATATGTGTTCTCTACACTATCAGAAAACGCATTGTGTAGAACCAGTTGGCCTTGATAAAGGGAATGAAAAACTGACGGTTTTTCTCTTCGCAAACATCAAATCTCTCACATGGGATGCAACAATACATTTGCATCCTCATCAGAAACACAATCGGCCTACAAAGCCTGACGTACAAAGCAGCATCAGAAGATGATTGCAAGTAGTATATATATATATATATATATATATATATATATATATATGTATATATATATTAAGTTATAAAATATATATGGCAATTAAGCTACACAGAATATTCTGCGTTTCATCCACGCTAGGATTCATTAGGCATAAGCCTGATGAATCCTAGCGTGGAATATTCTGTGTAGCTAAATCGCCATATATATTTTATAACTTACTACCTAGCTCTACCTACGTACTGAGCACTGTTCAAGTTTACGCATAAATCTATACTTTCCTATATTTTTTCATGTGGTCAAATGAAGAAGTCATATATATATATATATATATATATATATATATATATATATATATATATATATATATATATATATAGAACGCTTTAAGAATAATACATGGAAATCCTCTAGAGGTCCCGTTCGCCAACAAACTCATCAGAAGTTAATCGTTGGTATACCACAGAAACACCAAAAACCGATTAAAATTATCGCAAATACTCAGGGATGTACTAGAAAAAAAAACGAATGGGAATTCGGGTAAGATAATATACGTATAATTATATAAAATGTATGTACAAATACGATGGAGGCGGTATGGGAAAAATTAAAATATATCCCCGACTAAGTTCAATGATTTAATAAATCCCTTCTGTCGACAGATATATATATATATATATATATATATATATATATATATATATATATATATATATATATATATATATATATATATATATATATAAAAGAGTGTAGCCATCAACAATTGTGTTTTTTTTTTTAAAGTTGTCATCATATTTTTATTTTAAAATATTTTTATAACGCGTTTCGAGCTTAGGGTGTGCTCTCTTCAGATGTTTTCGTAAAAAGTTTTTCTTTCAAATGGGAGTTTGTAGAGTTATTTTTAGAGATGTACATAATAATACTTTGATAAGTATGTTTTAACTTTAATAGGGATGGTATAATAAAATCGTGGGGTCTGCGTTCGCGCCTGCTCCACAAAGTATGGAAATAAAAAATTTAGAAATTAAAAAAAAAAACGTTTACAAGTGGTTTTGATATAGATGTACATAATAATACTTTGATAAGTATGTTTTAACTTTAATAGGGATGGTATAACAAAATTGTGCGGTCTTCGTTCGCGCCTGACCTCCATAGAATGGAAATAGGCACAAACTTTAATAAAGACATTTCATATCTATCTGCGTAAGCATACTTTGATAATTATGTTTCAGTTTGAAGAATTATGGTATAATAAAATTATGGTGTGTTCGTTCGCGCCTGACCTCCATAGAATGGAAATATGTCACAAAGTTTAACAAGATGTTTTAATATAGATCAAGAGAATATTGTGATAAGTGTTTCAGTGTGAACAGGTATGGTATAATAAATTATGGGGTTTATCTATTTTATTTTTACTTTCATCATATTTTGCTTAGGTTTTGATAGCCCTAAATTCGAAGCTATCTCTTTACAACCCTTCCTTTTTATAACCTATCATACTTTCATAAATCAGAGTCCATTTTCTGTAGGCTGTTTTTGAACCCAGTCAACGACGGGTACTTTTGCTAGTATATATATATATATATATATATATATATATATATATATATATATATATATATATATATATATATATATATGAAATTCCAGGTTAATATTTTTCAGATGTGAAGTAACTTTTTACTTGGTTAATGCAAGAGTGTTAATCAATACCGAATTAGGGCAAGAAATCATTTTATTTGTTTTACTGATATCTCGCCAGACTGATTCATGAGCCGCTCAGCCAGTTAAAAGTACTGACTAAACTTTTGTATAAGCAATATTACGTAAAAAGGTATGTAGTTACTTTTAACTAGGTGACCGAAACATGCTCATGAATGTGTAGCGAGATATAAATACCTATGCAAACAAATAAAAAGTATATATATATATATATATATATATATATATATATATATATATATGTACTATCAGGATGGGAGCGGCTATGCCCGGCTGTAAAATATGCTTAAATATGATATTTTAATTTGTTCAGATTTCGAATATATTATTATTATTATTATTATTATTATTATTATAGAGACGTGATTTCAAAAGTAAAAGAAAGTAAATCGGTGCCATCAGGTCAAATCGAAACTAAACCAAAACTGTAGCAATCAAAGCTGCTGATGTTACCACTGTACCAACGTTACACACATATGAACTGCTTAAAGTAAAAATTAAAATTTAATTAAGATTAATGTACAAAATATATCACGTTTTTCTTTGCAATAAATAAATAAAAGTAATACGTCCTAAAACATATGGGCGGAAAAAATGTAAACAAAGGACAAAAAAAAAGGGGGGGGGCGAAAAAGAAAGAAATTCATACGGAATCGCTAAAAAAAAAATAAATAAATAAAATAAAACAAAAATAAAATAATTAAAAATCAACAATTATATAATATATATATATATATGTATATATATATATGATTATTTTTTTTTTGAAAAAGAATTCCAGCAGAGTGCTCAATTAAAAGGAAAATCCAAATTTTAAAAGCGTATTTATATTTTGTGTACAGAGAGCTTGATAAGGATACATTAAACAGGCCTTATTATCGGGCTTGAAACCGACGGTACCAATGATCTGTCTCAACTAACAACTTTCTGTACACAATATATATCTATATATCTATAAAAGTGAACGTGTCTGTCTGTCTGTCTGTCTGTCTGTCTGTGTACATTTCCCTACGCAATAACTCTGTCAATTTTTAGTCTATAGACTCGAAATTTGAAATACCGGGTACTGAGATTTGGGAAAATCGATGTGACGGGTGTCAGTCAGAAATTTGGCTGTTAAGGGGTCAAATTTCAACGATTTGACCTTTAAGAACTATACCAAACTCCTCAGACAATTTTGGGTCTAGACACTTGAAATTTTAGATTTAGGTTCCTTGAACATGGATCTAACTTAATAAAGTGATTTGAGCCCGAAACAATAAATTTTAAGGGGTCATAATAGGGGTCAAAGTTTTAAAAAATTAACCATTTTTTTGTTTTTTTGCTTTTTTTTCACAGCATACACCTCCAAATACCCGAGCAACGTCGGGCACCCCTGCTAGTATATATATATATTTTATATATATAAAGGTGTTTTAATTTATCACCATCTATCGGATGGCAGTCATTCATTCGCTATTTAAAAGAGACTCTAACAAAGAGATGCTTTTTAGGAGAGTAGAGAACCTTGTGATGGCAATTGTTCTACTGGCTCTAGTTTCTTTTTGTTGACGTACGGTCATAATATTTGGCTTCTTAGAGCTCATCAGATATTCCAGGATTCTTCTAATAGTGACTCCATGTTTATGGCCAGTTTCTTAGCGACACGTACCTCTTGCTCCTCTGGGCAGATGCGGCCTTGGTAGACACAGATACATTATTCCGTATATTGTCAACGTTTTTCTGGGTTTACCATCTAGCCTATTTGCGTGTAAATGTGTGTAGTTGATTTTACTTTTTTTGTTGTTGTTTTTTTTTTGTTTTTTTTCAAATCGTGGATAAAAATCCGATCTCATTTGATCGTTTCTGTTTGGTGCAAAGAAAAGAACTGCAACTTTTCCTACTAATTATGCCGATTTACAAAAGAGGAAACGGTTTAACATTGAAACGATTGTAAATACATTAATTAGTTTCGGGCTTCATTAACGATAGCGTATTTTGCTTGTCGTTTTTTTTTATATGTGTTTTGTTTTGTTTTGTTTTCTTTTTTATTAGGTTCAGTCAACGTTTGGCTATGTCAGCGATAATTGGAGTAAATTGATAGAATGGAAGGGGACGGGAAGAGATAAAGAGAGTGATAGAAACAAAGAAATGGAGAGAGATAGCGAGGTTGAGAGTCAGAGAAAGGAAACAAGAGAAAGAGATGAACAAAGATAGCGATAAAGGGGAGATAACTTTTTAAGAAAAATAAAGTGGATTGGAAAGGGCAGACGACTAGAATATCGGAGAGAGAGAGAGAGAGAGAGAGAGAGAGAGAGAGAGAGAGAGAGAGAGAGAGAGGGCTAGAAACTACCAGGGGGGATCATTATGACTTTTGTTTCCAAATCAAAGGCTATCTTTTTGTTAACTCAAAAAGTTGAAGATCTACGATGGCGGGAGTGGCATCATTAAAACGGACTACCTTTTGTGCTCCGAATTTATTTTTCTACAGAATAACCTTATTCTCAATCCACATTTGCCAACGAAGAACGATGGCTGTGCATGGTCGTCTGGAGCGCACATTGTCATACGAGGGCCGTTCCAAAAGTAAAAACCTACTATTTTCAACTAAAAATATTGAAGAGCTACGAAGAAGCTAGTGCTACACTAAAAAAAAAAAAAAAAAAAAAAAAACGACCTCGTGCGTTCTAGAAGTTTTTCTACATAGTCACCTTCATTATTAATCAGCTTTTGTCCAGAAATTCAATGACGGATCTCTGCTTCTGACGTAGGTCCACAACAGGGGTTGCTTTCTTAGAGTCTCGCACCGTCAACATCTGCAACAGATAGATGAAATTTCAGACGATGAATGCATGTTGAATCGATATAAGAATGCAATGTGCAATTCATCTCTGACCCATTCGGGCGGAATAAAAATAGGAGGCCTTACTTCTGGAACAACCCTTCGGACGGTTTAGTTTATAAACATTTCGCATCTTCTGAATATCGTTAGAGTGATAGGAAAATAAATCAGAAATTGACGGCGATCATCTGCTCTATTCAGCGTTTTCCGGGGATGAATTATTACTTTGATTTAACCGTACGTTTGACAGCGCTACGAAAGCCTTCCTTACTAAAATTATGGTATATTTTATATGTGAACTGGGCGTACAAGAAACATTTATTCAACTCGGCGTTTCTAATAGTATAATTGTCATTGTATTAATATTCAATCACTCAATAAATAAGGGGTTTGTTACTCAATGAGGAATCACTCCCTGGTTTTTAGCCATCTAACTCTGTCCCGAGCTATCCGCTGACATATGGGACCCATGTGTGTTATCAGGTCGTCCCTCCATTTCGTTCTTAGCCTTCCCTTTGGCCTCTTTTGCTCACGAGGTGTCCATTCCGTAGACCTGATGGACCATCTGTTGTCATCTTATCTTGTTGTATTAATATCACTGTATCATGATAAGCGAAAAAAAAGAACAGAATCTTATGGTGTTGCCCCGGAACAATAAATGTAAATTATAGTATTACATATCAATCTTTTTGAACTATTTTCATTATCAACATCATTTCTCTTCATATTATTGTGAAAGCGCGTGAGGAGAACGGAATTACCCTGCTTCAGAAAATTCATCTGCGTTTTGGTCTACTCGGCGTTGGCCAGGATCAATAAATGTAAGATTACAGTGTTACATTATAAAATTATAATCCCGGTAAATGAATTAGATTATTACATTTTTCAACACATTAGAACAAAGCAGAGAAAATGGATTGGACAGAAGATAACAATGTGGTCGAGGAGAAAGCTAGAAAAATGGGAGAGAGAGAAAACATGACAGATATAAAGACGGCTATAAAGGGGAGAAAAATAGACGTTTAAATATAAAAATGTAACACACGCTATTTAATTTTTTTAAAAAATTACATTTTCACCCCAAGCAAGGCACATTTCCACTTTCATGTAGAGGGGGGCTACTATCAGGGACATAAGCTACAGGGGTACTATGTAGGGAGTTTGGCAGCAAGATGTCGTTTCACGTTACACTTAAACTTCTGCATGTCAGTACAGTTGGGGAAGCAGGGATCCGGAAGGGAATTTCAAAGTCTATCGGTTCTGGGGAAGAAACTAATGGAGTAGAAGGTTCTCTTACATCTTTTTTTTTTGTTTACACGATGGTCACCACTTATCAAGGCCCGGAAGCCACTCAGGGATAAGGGTTATTGCAAGTAAAATAGGAATCTCTACTGTGAAAGGGTGGGATTTAGTTGCTTGTCGAGTTTGTCGGAGGTATTTACGTCGAGAGGGTACATGTGCTTGCAGTTCGTCGGAGCGTTCACCGTTAAAGTACTTGTAGAACAGACAGAGGGATTCTAATTTCTTTTATTTTTATGGTCCCAGGTAATGCCTGGTAGCCTTGCTAGTGTATCTATAAACCTCAAGACATCCTAGTCCCTTAGGAAGAAAAGGGAGAATTATTACGATTACGGCCCCATTATATTTACGAAAATACATCTTTCATCTCAAGTACTGTATCGAAGGAAAAGATAATTTCTTAAGTAATACTAGCATGGGGGCGAGGGCTTTACCCGGTTGTAAAATACGCTTAAATATGATATTTTAAGTTGTCCAGATTTCGTATATATTATTATAGAGTCGTGATTTCAAAAGTAAAATAAATAAATATTTGAGTGGCATCAGCTAGAATCGAAACCGAAGCAAAACTGTAGGATTGAAAGCCGGTGACGTTACCACTATATCAACTTGACACGCATATGAACTGATTAAAAATTAAAAATAAACTAAGATGAATGTATAAAAGGTATAAGGATTTTTTTTTTCAATTTTGATCCATTTATTTTACCCCTTGAAAACAATTTTAATCGGCTAAAGACCCATAAAAGAACTGTGCATAAAGAATCCAATCATTTGAGGCCTCTGACGCCGCTCTAAGACTTTTAGTTTCGGGTGGAGGTAGAGTTTGAAAATATAGAGCCAAACAGACTGACATATATATAGCTTTTTGTATATTGAATTGTTTGCTGTAAATTTTGGCTATCGGCTTTTTTTTTTATATATCTAATCGCGTATGAATTTGTTAAAACAACGACTACCAGCACCTTCTCAAACACCGATTTTACGTCAAATAACACCGTACATTATAGCTCATCGTTCAAACTCCTCGGTTTAACATTCACAAGTAGCATGAATTGGAACAAATACATTAAAGGGTTCGCAAAGAAATAAGCCTCCATCTACCGTGATAGAAAATTACTCACACCATACAGTATCCTATAGCTTTTACAAGACCAAAATTCACCTATGCACGAGGAATTGCTGCCACATCTGTGCTTGTGTATCTATTACTAATCTCTCACTTATACACAAAACCCCGAGAAGAGTTTCAAATTTAATAGGTCCCACACTGTCCACCAAGATCCAACCCCGATCCCATCACAGCAATGTCGCATTTATGTCCCTTCTGTACAACTACTTTAATGATGTGTACTCTGATGAACTGATTGCACTTGTACCCCCCCCCGGCGTACATACTCCCGACGAACCCGACAAGCAGTAGAACCCCACCTCTTTACTGTTGAGGTATCTAGATGGGGTAAAGGTTTCTATTCTGATAGTTTCTTCCTTCTCATTGGTAAACTTTGGAATTCCCTTCCTGTTTTCTGTTTATCTTTCTGTATTAATTTGCAGAAGTTTAAATAGAATACGAACAGATTTCTCGCCGCTCAACTCCCCACGGTCTTCTGATAGGCACGATCCAGTATAATAGCTCCTTACGTCCAAGTTGCAATATGCCTTGCTTTAAGTGAAAGGGAGTAAAAAAAAGGGATTTTATCTGGCCTATTTACAGGGAGTGTAATTTTAAGGGACACCAGATAAAGGGCGATCAATCTGTAAATGGTTATAAGTCTCTTCTGATCTTGAAGTCGTGGCGCAATGGAGAAAATGGTGGTTGGTTAATTTTAATGCATCGAAAACCAAGTTTCTCTACTTCCATCATTATCGTTCTCATCTCCATCACGCCCGAATTAAAGTGAATGGCTTTACTCGTGGGAAAGCCACATGTCTTAACAAGTTTCTAGAACTGACTTTTACTTCTGATCTGAAATGGAAAAAATACATAAAATCGGTTGCCAAGATCACTATTAAGACTACCGAGTAAATATCTCACTGCCGATGCGATTCTTAATCTATATGACAGCCATGTGCGCCTTACAAAGGAGTACTGTTTCCACATATGAGCAGGAGCTGCTCGGCACTCTCTATCCTGCCTTGATATAGTTCAGAACCGGCTTCGAAATCTAGTAAATGATGCCCTTTTGTCTTCGCTGCAATCGGTTTCCCACAGAAGAGACGCCGGGAATTTGTCTCTGCTCTATCGCTATTTTTATGTTAACTGCTCGCCTGAATTCCAATCTATGTTCCCCTTTACCAAACGTTCACAAAAAAAAAACACTCAACTAGCTAAAACCACTATATGATTTTCCCCCACTCTCTATCTGTGCCTAAATGTGAACCCAGATTCCATGAACAAATATTTTTCCCCAGAACTGCTCGCCTTTGGAACACTCTTCCGCTGGCATGTTTCCCGGCTAAATACGATATGGAAGCCTTCAATTCTAATGTAAACAAGTTCCTCTAAAGTCGTCCTCATAAATAATTAAATTTTACCCAATTTCAATATTAACGATTACTAAACTACCACCTTACATTCAGTAAACCTTATCGTCGAGTAGCTATCGGGTCTTGATAAGTGGTGACCCCAAGTAAAAAAAGCGTTGTAATGAAGTTTTTTAAGGCGAGTACGATTGTTTGTGTGAATATTATGGTGTTCCATTGTATCAATGCCGTTGCTGTGAGCCTGCCTGCATGACTACGTAGTTCCTAGCAACACACATCTCGTCCGTGGGTGCTGCCCTCTATCGTTATTTTCGTTTTTAGTTGACACGATGGAATCTCTTGGATCGACCACCGATTGTAAAACCGCCCTTTACGATCGTTTCGCTGATCAAAGGCCCGGTCTTTGGTCTTTGCCTCAACAGCCGGTCACAGCTGGCAATGGTCGCAGAGTCACGTGATGTCTTTTTGAAGCCGATAAAACAACAGCTCAGCGGAAAACAAGGCAGAGGAAAGAAAAGAGCAGGAAGCGAGACAGAGAAAGCAGGAAATAGATGAATTGATAGACAGAGAAGGGGAGTGCGAAAGAGTAATCGTGACTCCCTACACTGATGATTCCCGAAAGGATTAAACACTAGTGTCTGTAGGTTTGAAAAATAATTCTAGTAATAATTGTATATATATATATATATATATATATATATATATATATATATATATATATATATACTTGCAAAAAAACAAAAGAACAAGTCAAATAATATATCATATTTGTATTTTTTCGAATGGTGCTATTGTTTCGACATAAACTAGACAATTTTAAACTACTAAAACCTTCTCAACAAACGATTGTGTCTGATGAAATGCCAACCTCGAAATTTTTTTAACAATATATATAGCGTTCAAATTTTTTTTTTTACAATATATATAGCGTTCAAAAAAATTTAACAATATATATAGCGTTCAAAATTTTTTGTACCATATATATAGCGTTCAAAAATTTTCGAGGTCGGCATCTTCAGACTTATTGAAAGAAATACATGAATAATACGTATCTGAACATGTTTTCCTCTTGTTCTAATCCCATTCTTTGATCATCTGGGAAATATATACACACAGGTGGATGGCGTGGCAATGGGTTTCGTATTGGGACCAACATTTAGTAATTTTTATATGGCTGATCTAGAAAACAAGGTATTTAATTTAATAGAGAAGCCTTCTATTTACGTTCGATATGTGGACGATATACTAATTCTTGTCAATAACACAGAGGAAATAGAATATTTAAAGGGTATCTTTCAGAATAGTTCAGTTATTAACTTTACATATGAATTAAGTACTAATAATAAAATCTCGTTTTTAGACATTCTTATTGACTCTAGTAGCGATGAATTTATCACCTCCGTTTTTTTAAAAAACCTACATCCGTCAATTCCTGTATTTTAAATTTTAAAAGTGAATGTCCATTCCGCTATAAAACGAATATAATAAGGAATCTTATACACCGTGCAAAGGTAATTTCCTCCAGCAAAAAAAATATTCTTTAATAAATTAAAAAATATAAAACAAGTGTTAGTAAATAATCAATTCCCTAACTCTCTTGTAGATAAAGAAATAAAATTAGCCATTAGTAATTTGAATCAAATTAGTAATATTCAAGAAAATTATCAACCTGTTAATATATATTACCGTAATCAGTTACACAAGCACTCAAAAATCGATGAGAGTATTCTTAAAAATATAATCCGTAGATATGTGGCTCCCAAAAATAATTAAAAAAATAAAATTTATTATATATTATAAAAAAATACAGACAACAAGCCTTGTAATGAAAAACAACATTTCGCAAACACATGACCTGTTGGAAAGGACCAATGTAGTTTACAAATTTAGCTGCTCAATAGGAGAGTGTATCTCCAATATTAGTAGCTGCGTTGGTTCAACAACTAACACATTGTCGCGAAGATTGACTCTCCACCTCTCTGACTCTAGCTCCATATCACAACATTTGAAGGGACATGGCTGCCAACATTCGAAATTTCGAAGAATTATGGTAGAAAATACAAGAGTATCGCAGAGTGAGAGAAATGTAAGTAGGCTAAGATTACTCGAAGCATTGTACATTAAAACAAAGAAGCCTCAAATAAATAATATTAATTATGAGTGCAGCCGGAACATTTGGAAATGTTCGGGATAAATGTTTGATACTGTATATATGTGTTTGTATATATAAATGTGTTTAATATATGTAAAAAAAAAAGTCCGCCCACTTAACTTGTAACAAATTACCACGTAACTAGGAAGAACAATATATAAGTAAATTAAAAAAAACAATCCCTACATTTATTTCTACAATATGCCTGAGGATGATAGAAGTACTTATGTCGAAAGCGCTCGCGATTATGGATCCAACATATACAATTTCGAGAAAAACACAAAAAGGACTATTCGGAGATTGGAGAAGATAAAAAAGAAAATTGTAAAACAGAATAATTCCGTGCTATTCAATAATATTTGTCTAAATGAGAAAATGCTACCTAAATATACACAATATACATACATACATATATATATACATATATATATATATATATATATATATATATATATATATATATATAGTGGCTTCCAAAAGTAAGGGACAAAATTTTAAAACCTAATATTTGTTAGAAATAACAACTGTTAAAAGCTGAAAGTTTGGCAACTGGTAGTCGTTATCGTCCATAATAACATACCAAAATTTGAATCATTTGAAAAGGATAGAAAAAGAATTGTAACAATTATTTGTTTATTTTCAAAATAGGAATGTCCAAAAGTAAGGGACAAAATTCAGAAAAACGATGTAAACAGCCAAAAAAACAATAAAAATACATGTACAACCAATATTTAGTAAATGAACCCTTGGTCTCAATGACAGCCGCATATCTTCGACTACAAAAACGAATCAGTTCTTAACAATCCTCAATACTAATTTTAGACCATTCTTCTTGACGCTTCACCCACAAATCCTCCGTGTTAGTGAGATTTCTTTCCATAACTTTCACTCCTAAAGTCTTTCAAAAATTTTCTATTGAATCTAAGTCAGGACTTTGCGGTGGCCAATCCATAATTTTGAAATCAGCTGGCTAAGGTAACTCATTATCACCTTTGCCTTGTGACATAGGACATTATCTTGCATAAAGGTAGCCCTATCGAAACCTGAATTCTGTATGATTGGCACAACATGATATTGAACGATGTTTTTATAGATCTGCGCGTTTACAGGAGTTTGTAACCGGACAAGAAGCATTGCACCTTGGCTAGAAAACATTCCAAATACCATGACACTTCCTCCTCCAAACTTGACAGTTTTCTTAGAACACTTTACACTTAATCTTTCACCAATATGTCCCGTTACCTTGTTTTTGCCATCATTTCCAAATAAATTAAACTTGCTTTCATCACTCAAAAATACTTTTGCCCAGTTTTCATTTTATGTCCAAATTACATACCTGTTTGCAAACTCTAATCTCTTATTCTTATTCTTCGAACTAACAAGTGGTTTCTTCCCTGGGGTTCGATTAAACAGCCCTATTTCTTGCAGTCGTCTAGAAACAGTCTGTCTTGACACATTAACACATGAGGTACTATTCATAACCCGTTTAATTTCAGTGCAAGACTTAAAACGGTCCTTTAGTGACATACGCTGCATTATTCGATCTTCTCTTGCCGAAGTTTTGCCGGTGCTGCCGATTTTAAAAGCACTATTTTACCAGTATCATTGTAGGATTTAACAACCCTGCATACAACACTCTTGGAATGTTTCACTTTCTATAAAATCTCTCTAATGGTGTGCTTTTCCTTGTGTAGCTTCACAATAGCTTGTCTCATAGAGTAATCAAGGTTTTGGCGTTTCGCCATCGTACGAGCTGGTGCAACGTTTACAAATGACTAAGTGAGACTTTTTCTTTAGAGGAAATCAAAAAATTTGAATATAGCATACTTTTGACATTGTTTTTCTGAATTTGTCCCCTACTTTTGGATGTTCCTATTTTGAAAATAGATAATTGTTATAATTCTTTTTCTATCCTTTGTAAATGATTCAAATTTTAGTATGTTATTATGGATGATAACGACTACCAGTTGTCAAAATTTCAGCTTTTCACACTTGTAATTTCTAACAAATATTAGGTTTTAAAATGTTGTCCCTTAGTTTTGGACGCTACTGTATATACAGTGATGATCATATTTATTGGCACGGTAAAATAAAAGTTAAATTTTGTCTGATAAATTCTAAAAAAGGGATTAAATTAAAGAAAATAACAAAGTATACTATGTATTTTTAACTGGCCTTTCCGATGCAGCAATCGGATTTTAGAAAAAATAAATAACAAAGGAACAACAAACATAATTGCAAAAAACCCTTGTTCAAAATTATTGGCACGATTTATTTAATAATCAATTGTATAGCCTTTGGCCTTGATTACCTTCCTCAGTCGCTTTTCATAGTTTACAACCAAGTTGTTGCACTCTTCAGTAGTAATTTTAGCCCACTCTTCCTGACAATAATCCTCCAATTGAATAAGATTCTTAGGCTTCCTTTGCATTACCCTCAATTTTAATGTTCTCCATAAATTTTCAATTGGATTAAGGTCTGGGCTTTGTGATGGCCACTCCAAAACATTAATATGATTGTCCTCAAGCCATTTCTTAGTCAGTTTAGCCGAATGCTTTGGGTCATTATCTTGCATGAACCACCAACGACGACCAAGTGAGAGCTCTTTAGCAGAGTCTTTCAGGTTTTCATCCAATATTTTAACATAATCTTCCTTTTTTATGCTACCTGTGACCTTAACAAGTCGCCCTGGTCCAGAGGCAGCAAAGGATCCTCAAGACATCAAACTGCCTCCACCATGCTTCACTGTGGGTATGGTGTTCTTAGACAGGAAAGCTTCGCCAGATTTTCTGTAAATATAAGACACTTTATTATGGCCAAATAACTCTATTTTCGTTTCGTCAGTCCATAGAACACGTTTCCAGAATGCAACATCTTTATCAATATGACGTTTTGCAAAGGCTAGCCTTGCTTTCAGGTGTATAGGCTTCAATAAGGGAGTCTTTCTCGGACGACATGCTTTTAAACCAGCTCTCTTCAAAACTCTACCAACTGTATGTCGAGATACATTCACTCCAGAGGTGCTCTGTTCATCAACAATCTCCCCAACAGAGATCCTTGGGTTTTGTTTTACTTGTCGAACAATTTTCCGTTCATCTCTTGGGGAAAGAATCCTTTTTCTCCCTCTACCCTCTAAACTCATAACGTGGCCTTGCGATTTGAACTTGTTTATTATGGCTCTAACAGTGGATTTGGGAAGGTTTAGCTTCCTTGAAATCTTATCATAGCCCTCCCCATTGGTATGGCATGCTACAACAAGCTTCCTGACGTCTTCGCTGTGTTCCTTAGATTTAACCATGGCGATTGAAAATTATAATTTAGTCACTTATAATAGCTTAAATAAATCGCTATCTAAAAATTATCTGAAAAAAATTATTCACTGAATTAGCGTTAAACAAGCATAATATAGCTATAAAAAAGTTCAGAAAGCACGTAAACCGGAAATTGATTGATATTATACTGATACTAAAAGAAAAACAAAGCCGTGCCAATAATTTTGAACAAGGGTTTTTTTGCAATTATGTTTGTTGTTCCTTTGTTATTTATTTTTTCTAAAATCCGATTGCTGCATCGGAAAGGCCAGTTAAAAATACATAATATACTTTGTTATTTTCTTTAATTTAATCCCTTTTTTAGAATTTATTAGACAAAATTTAACTTTTATTTTACCGTGCCAATAAATATGATCATCACTGTATATATATATATAATATATATATATATATATATATATATATATATATATATATATATATATATATGGGGGTTATATGTAACAAAAAATGACAAAAGTCTATATTCCAAATTTCAAAATGTTGGCCATCTTATCGTTTATTCATTCACGCAAGTTGACATGCACAATTCCTGGCAGCACATGCTTCGTAGCACTAGATCATTCATTTAATTGTTATATCAATTAGTGAATTTATTTCGTACTTAACTCATCAAAAGAAAAAATCCTTATCAATTTTTAAAAAGGAAAATAAAGGCATATGGGCATAATTATGAAGAAAATTGGGAGAGAAGTTGCAATTACCTTTATTTTCATTTAGACGGCGTAACGAAATAAAAAAAATAATTGCAACTTTTCTCCCAACTTTCCGATGTAATTATGCCCATAATTCCTTATTTCCGTTTAAAAATAGTTCTGATGGATTTTGAGCGAAATAATAATAATAATAATAATAATAATAATAATAATAATAATAATAATAATAATAATATATATATATATATATATATATATATATATATATAAAATGAGATGAAATAATATATATATATAAGATAAGATAAGATATATATATATATATGTATATATAAAGCTGGATGAATGTGTGTGTGTGCGCGCGTGTGTGTGTGTGTATGTGTGTGTGTGTGTGTGTGTGTGTGTCTGATCACGAATAGGCTCCTATATGGTTGATTATTTTAAAAAACTGATTACACATAATGATAGAAGATGTATCGAGACACAGGAATGGGTATGTTTGATCTGGCAGAACGGTGGTTCATTAAAATTTTTGGGTCTGTGT
>NC_136504.1:42215907-42248407 GCF_053919585.1 Euprymna scolopes | reverse complement strand
ATATATATCATGATTCTTTGGGGGTACAAAACTTAAATATTCTAATCATGAAAGGGAGACTTTTATTATTCATGATTAAAAGTAAAATATGTAAAGCACGTTTTAAAAAACTGGGGCGAAGAATAGGAAATAAAAATAAAAGGGGAGTCAGCTGACCGGTATCGCCCTCTCTTTTTCAAAGCTGTACGGGGGAATTTAAAAAAAAAAAAAGGAAAAATCAAAAATATGTACATTATTAAAATGAAGTTACGTTGCGTTCTCTTCATGGGCGAAAAAAAAAACAGGGAAGTGATTAAAATAAAGCAACGTTATTATATTTTCGACGATCCTAGAAGTTAATCACGCTCAAACCGCAAAGACATTCACTCTGTTTACAAAGAGAATAGCCTCTTTAACCGAACGTGAATAGTCTCTAACAACTTTAGATGAAATGTTGAGTGAGCACGACCCAGAATTTAAAATGAGCAGCTATTGAAGACCCGTATGTATTGGCAAGTACGTCCGTTGCTCGGTATGCCCCATTTCTGATTTTGCTAGGTATATGGAATAACAGATAATCATTGGTACGTTGTGTTTCTTGTTTTTTAAAAATAAATTTTGCATATGTTGACAGCGTGTCGTTGCTCAGTTGTAAAACATCAGGCTGCTGATTGGGCAGTTACAAGTTTGATCTTTGTTTCCGAGCAGTATATATATATATATATATATATATATATATATATATATATATATATAGATGCTTTTATTTGTTTTTTGTTAGCGTGGTAGAAAGTTATTTATATTTATATATATATATATATATATATATATATAAATATATATATATATATAAATATATATATATATATAAATATATATATATATATATATATAATTTTTAAAATGTAATTATCCACTGACACGTGTTTCGTGATCTACGACTCATCAGAGTGGCTGTATCTAGTGAGAATCAAAATCGGGACCCAACGGTAATGAGCCTAAATCCTTACCCCTGGACCATCTCGCTGACTGACTGGATATATCGCGATTTACTTAGATGTTGTTTTGTTTTGGTTTTAGCGATATGTTTTGAATGAATTCAATTATATATATATATATATATATATATATATATATATATATATATATATATATATATATATGTTGCCGAATTCGAATCGTTCGACTGGTGTTAATCGTGACACCCTGCACTGAAGATTCCCGAAAGGATGACACATTAGTGTCTGTAGGTATTTAATTATTATAGTAAAATATAATTATGACAGCTCCTTTAAGAAATTCGTTTCTTATCGTTGAGCGCTTTCAGTTGAATTAAAGGCGTCAATTTAGCTCTTATGCATAGATCATCGGATAACGATTAGATCACTAACGTAAAAGAAGAGTTAAAAATTAAAATGTTTAAATCCAACGTTATTTAACGCGGCTAATGGTAGCCGAATGGATACGGTCTTTGCTAATCGAGTCAGAGATGCCTCGTGTTGCCGAGTTCGAATCGTTCGACTGGTGTTAATCGCGACACCCTGCACTGAATATTCCCGAAACGATGAAACACTAGTGTCTGTAGGTATTTAATTATTATAGTAAAAAAATAATTATATATATATAATTATTTTTACTATAATATATATATATATATATATATATATATGTGTGTGTGTGTGTGTGTGTGTGCATTAGTGTTAGGACGATTCATCGGATTTAGAATCAGAAAAATCAAAACGTTTGGAGGTATCGGAATCGGAAAAATTTATGCCTATTTTCCGATACTTTTAATTGCATTTTTATCTGATTTTCTGCTGGTAGTAATGATAATTTAATAAATTTTTATTCATTTAAAAAAAGACAAAAAAAAACAGTAAAACTAAAATCTGTAGATCACCACCCTCACAATTTTTTTTTTTTTTTTTTTTTTACATTTGAGAAAATGTCTTCACATTTAAAATATGTTTTTATGATAATATGGAGAAATAAACACTCTGTAGTTAAATATTTAGTGATTTATAAAGAATCGGAATCGGCAATAGTATCGGAATTAAGCCGCACTGATGAGCAGTGATAGAACAAAACACTTCTGTATATGGATGACTATATTTTAAGCTACCCCCCTCTTCGAGTAGAGCA
Source organism: Euprymna scolopes (assembly GCF_053919585.1). Lineage (NCBI taxonomy): Eukaryota > Metazoa > Mollusca > Cephalopoda > Sepiida > Sepiolidae > Euprymna > Euprymna scolopes. Next base: position 42,246,286 of record NC_136504.1, on the reverse strand, counting down.
CTGTCGTAAATGTATCTCATCCGCAACTTATTTTGGCTTTAAAGCGAGGGTCGCTGTTTGCTTGTAAATAAACAATTAGTTCGAGCACTGTAAAAGCGGTGGCCGAGTGTTTATTTAAATGGAAATTTGTTGAGGTCATTTGCGAGCACCGAACGATGGGACGGTGGGTAGAACTGTCGACTATCAACGCGACGCTTGTAGGTTCAATCCCTGGCTAGGCTCAATCCCTGGCTAGGGAAAGGTGCTAGTCTAGCCGCACTGATTTTGTGAGACAACAATCTAGTACTGCATGTGAATGAATGGAGTATCGGAATCGGTATCGGAATCGGTATCGGAATCGGAAAAATTAGTGTCTATATTCCGACACCCAAGGGATCTCTGGTTTTATTCAAGGCTAGTCATTTAATGAACATAAAAACGGGATAAAGAAATGAGACCGAATAAAGACTAGAAAGAAAAGAAGGCAAGAAAAAAAAAACGTTTCGATAGCCATTCTTAACACAAAGCGATGCATGATGTTAGAAAGGAGACGCTAGTTTAATCAATTATAATGAAAATGTATTCCATTACAGGTTAAACGATAAAACTGTCGCCCTAGAAAAAAACGATATGATTCCATTTCCGTTTGACGAAAACTGTTTCTTTTTTCTTTATTGCAAACCATCTACTAGTTGGCCAGTTTTGTACAAATCCCAAGAGCGACAGGCGCCTTTTATCATATCTGAAAGTGACACAATGTTAAACGAGCGAGATCGGAGATGCGCCGTTGTACAACTCATGTTCTCTTCCGATCCATGTTATAACAACAGGACCGTTGCCAGCACCCTCAAAATATATCGGTGGATTGTCAGGAATAACGAGGACGTGGTCAGGGCGATGAAAACAATTTTCGGCCACGATTAAGTGTTTGGTGTGGCTTAAGTGAGGGCCACTCAAGCAACCTCACATCCTCGAAGTCGGCTTGAGAGTCAACACCAAAGTGTGCCTGGATGTGTTGAGGAGTGAGGTTATCCTATGAGTCTGCTGGCAGACCCTGGGTGTGGCAGCAGGACTCGGCGGTGGTGTACAAGTCCAAAGAGATTTCAGAAGGATGCTACGACTGTGTACCCTTCTCTCACTGGCAACTTTCTTTCACCGACCTGAACCACCGCCATCGTATAAGGTGTCCTATCAGCTGAAAAATTTCATCATCGTCGAGGTTCTAGCAAGCAATATATGTGGAACACTGAGACTTTCGATAATGAGCAGAAAGTTTTACAGAAAGGGTAAGAAAACTTCAAAATTGTATTTAAAAAAAACAAGATAAAGAAAGAACACAATTATTTATACTGAAAATTAAAAACAATAATTGAAAAAGGAGGAAAGTTGTTTGTTTATGCGTAAAAAGCAATTGAACATTTCGTTGAATGATGGATTTTAAAGATTAGAATATGTTTTTATTTACTTATAAATTACATTTAAAAAGAAAAGGTAAGAACACGATTTGATTTATAGTGAAATCGAAGTTTATTCAATATAAATAAATAAAAAATTATGCATGTGAGACTGTGTATGTTTGAAGCAGAAGAAAATCAAATGTTGCAAAACACTTGGGGAGGCCTCAAGTTTTGACAAGCTTCTGGGCTAAACCTTTACTCTTGATCTTAAATGGAACACGTACATCAAATCTGTTGCCAAGGCCGCTGGAAAAATGGTCGGATCCTTTTATCGAGCCAGTAGATATCTCACTGCTGATGTAATTCTCTACATAAGAGCCAGGTACGTCCAAGGATGGAATACTGTAGCCACATCTGGGCAGGGGCTGCTAGAAAGGACTTGTCCTGCCTTGATAGAGTTCAAAATAGACTTCGTGGCCTGGTGGGAGATGTCCTTTTCTCTTCGCTGCCACCTCTATCTCACAGAAGAGATGTTGCAAGTTTGTCTCTGCTTTATCGTTATTTTCATGGGAAGTGTTCGACTGAGCTTCAATCGCCAAACTTTCACAAGAAATACTCATCTATCTGAAAACACTATATATAATTCCCCCCACTCTTTATCTGTGCCTAAATCTAAACGTAGATTCCATGATCAAAGCTTCTTTCTTAGAACTGCACGCCTGTGGAATTGTCGTCCGTTTTCCTGCTTTCCAGCTATCTCTATAATATGGTTGTCTTTAAGTCCAACGTGAACAAGTTTCTGATGAGCCGTTACACTTAAGTTAACAAATTTACCGAACTTCTATTACTATCGATTACTATATTGTCCTTTTGACTACTGTACACTCTTTAAACCTTATCCTTGAGTGGCCTCTCGGCCTTGATAAGTGCTGACGCCTATGTAAAAAAAAATAAACAAAATATCCAAATTAAATGATTTTTTTGTAAATTAAAATGAAAAATAAATACTTTTTTAATCAAAATGAAAAATAAATATTTTTTTAAATTAAAATGAATGATAAATATTTTTAAATCAAAGCGAACAACAATTTTTTTAAAGATCAAAACTAAAAAAAACAATAAATTAGTTTAACTTAAAAACGAACAATAAGTTAACAAAAATGAAGATTAAATTCAAACAAAGGTTATCTGTTTGAATCTTTCCTGATAATGCATACACCATGTTCAGTTCTTTTATGCAATATTTAGTCAATTCCAAAATTGCATAAGTGGTATGGTGCAAAGTAGTATATGTTTCCTTTGTTAACTTACCACTTCTTCTAGGAATGACATTCCAAGCTTCTCACCAGTCACAGAACACAGATTTGATATAGGTGGAGTAACCTATTTATGACGAAGCCGTCAATCTTTATATGGTGTTTTCACATTCAGTATTATCCATCAAATATAAAATAGTTGAATGTATTCTGCGGTCTCCGCATAATTTGGCGAGCATTCCTAAGGTTAGCAATCCTTAAATAGTATATTCGTTGAAAATTTTCAAAACATAATTAACATTTTGCCTTTCAAAATAAGTGGGAGAAAGGGCCGTTCAAGTCAACTTATAAGAATATTTCAAAAGTGATTCAGATTCCAGGGCATAAAGTTACTGTAAACTAGAAAAGGGAGCACCTTGGATGTTATCTAATTCACGGTTTCTAGCATAACTAAACTCTGGGAACATCATGCATTTACTTTCGTCTTTTTGACCAAATGAATTTTAATATATGTACCGAGTCGAATAAGAAGAAAAGAGGTCTAGATTTAAAACTGGATGAGGATTTACAATTCAGAACTTTGTTTGTCTGCAAAAGAAAGATAGAGCTTTCTTGATTCATTGCATTATTATCTGTTATAACACATAATACCCTAAACCCTATCTCCTCTAAGCCAATTATTAAACGTTTAATTATGTCAAATAAGTTCTCAGCTAGAAGAAGTTAGCATAACATGTACAACATTCTAATATTGTTAGAATACACTGCTAAGCATAAAGGCAAATGCACTTGTGGCAGGTTCATTGCTATTGTTAGCTAAACCAACACCGTTATAATTAAGATAAGGTTTCAAATGTATTTCATCAACAAGTAAAGATACTCTGATGTCTTTCTGCACTAATAACTTGAACTTTCCTTTATTATACATAAGAAAATTGTTATCATATTGTTCAATTACAGGATTCATAGAAGTTGATAAGGTTAATCTTCTTATGGTTGAATAACATGGTAAAATTACGTTTTTAGTGCCTCATAAAAGTTTCTATCCTCTAGGTGAGCAGTTATATAATTAAGAAGAGAATATTATAATTTAACTTGAATAATTAACCTTATTCAGTGTCATTATGTTTATTTGTTCATATATGAATTTACTTGCATTGAAATATTTAAATGACTCATTCTGCACTAACAGCAAAATTGACAATATTAATTTTAATAAAGAGATTATATTTGAAGTTTTGGTTTGCTGTTCTTCCATGTCCATTTTTTTCATGCTTTCCATCCAAATCTGTAGGGTATCTTCATCGGTTCCATGTTTAGGAACTATTTACGTCTAGAACACCACCAACATGACCTCTCACATCACTAAAGCCAGCCTCATCGTTGCCATCCACCGAGCTACCTCCAGCGCTTATCGTAAAGACATGTTCCCAGTTCCAGACGAATATCGAGACGGTGATTGAGGCTGAAGGCGGCTACATCGAATAACTGTCAGGTCTACTTCATAAGTAAGTTACCTGAATTGATTTTTTTCAATAAAATTTTAAAATAATGTTGTAGTGCTGTTTTCTATACGGCGATAAATTTATCGTTCCAATTTGTAGAACGGATCTTCATGGAATAACTGAAAGATCCTTAAATTGGAAGGCAAGTTTCACAGAAAGGTGACAAGTTATAATAAGCAATTGCTCTTATGGAAATCTTCAACCGATAATAGAAGACCTTCTCAGCGATTCCAGTGGTGGAAAAACTTGCACTAAGGTGGGCTCCCTCTACCGTGCTAGAAAACTACTTACATCTGAAAGTATCCTGTAGCTATACAAGGCCACCATTCGCTCATGTATGGAGCAGTATTGTCACATTTGGGCTGGTATACATGCAACTAGTCTCTCGCTCTGGGACAGGGTTCAGAAGACAGTCGCCAACCTGATAGCTCCTGAACTGTCATCTAATCTTCAACCGCTGTTCCATCGACATAATGTTGCATCCCTCTGCGTGTTCTACAAGTATTTTAATGGTGAATGCTCTGACGAGCTACACGCCCTTGTGCCCCCTTGACGTAAATATCCATGACAAACCTGACAAGCAGCAAAATTCCACCCCTATACAGTAGAGATCCCTTGATGTAAGAAAGCCTTCTACTCTAATAGTTTCTTCCCCAGAACTGCTAGACTTTGGAATTCCCTTCCGAGCTTTCCCAACTGTACTGACATTCAGAAGTTTAAATGTAATGTGAACAGATATCTCGCTGCTCAACTCCCTACATAGTATCCCTGCAACTTATGTCCCCGATAGAAGCCCCCTACATCAAAGTGGCACTGTGCCTTGTTTGGGGTGTAAATAGGGGGAAAACAAAAGAGTTGATGGACTGTTACCAACGATGGATCCAGAGATAAGATATTGGAATGCTCTACAAAATAATCATATGCAAACAGCTTTCGGGATGAAATGAGCCCCAAAAGGTTGACATACCGTAAAACACAACCCTGCACCGCTTATTTTGAAGGAGCGCAAATGTTTTGCTTATTCTATACAAGGTTAAGAGTTGCATCATGTTTAAAGATAATGAACCTTCTGCTTGAATATGCAGGGAACATTTAAAATTTTGAAGCAAGAAAAAATAAAAAGAATTTAAAAGAAAAATTTAATAAACGCAGACAGCGACACCTGCTCTATTTTTGCCGTTGCAATAATGTTAAACATGGAGTTTTCAAGAAGGTTCTCGGGTTTATAAATTGGGTTGGGGTTAGAGAATAGAGAGATTGGATGGGGGTAGTTTTTTGGGTGCTAGGTGTAGGGTTGGGCATAAGGGGGTTGAAACTCACCCGTTAATCTTACGGCGTTTAAAAAGGATTTTGTCTTCTCGGTTTGTTTTATGTTTTTTTTTTTTTTTTTTGCGTTTTTTATGCTTATCCTGGAAAACTAGAGAAAAAGTTTATAAATAATTAAGCAAATTAATCTTGTGCTTTTTTTTCTATTTGGTAAAATAATGCCCCAAAGAAGTGGTTTTAAGTTTCAGCTGAAAAAAAAATTATAAATAAATAAAAATGAAAAATATGACACAAAAAAAGCAACAAAAAGTAAATAAATAAATAAGCAAATAAAAAAGTCGTACGTTGTTTGCCTCTCTTTATAGAAAATAACCTCTTTGACCTTTTCCCACGCTAAGCGTTTGTTTTTTGCGCGTTTATTTTCGCCATTTTTTTTTTGTTTGTTTTCAAACTATTTTCGTTTCTTAAACAAGGGATACAAATTTAATTATTTAAAGTTATCTCTAATTTTTTCCCTTCTTTTTGTTGAGGGCAACAAAAATACGATGAGTCGAGATGCATGCTTAACTATAAGAAACGAACTTGTCTAATTTAACAAAAGCAAAAACAAATTATTAAATAAAACGCGAGAAAGTAAAAAAATCAACTTATATTTTCCTTTCTCGCAAAATGCAAGCGTATGAAAAGAAAGGTGTGAAAACAAAAAAGCTGAAGACAGTTTTAAAGCAGCACGAAAAAATAAACTCACTCAAATGTTAATGTAAATTAATTTATGCACATATGAAGCAAAGTGTTTTGTTCGCACTAGTATTGATCGTAAAAATCTACATTTTTGTATTTAAACATTATTAAAACAAACTTCTACTCAGTCGTGGATATGCGAGCTATTTCAGAAAGATTAACTAATTTGCATATTCCTTTGAGAAACGAATTTTCATAAATTAATTATTCATTTTATGTTTTTATGGTATGATTGGTTTTATTTAACTATTACGCTCAGTTCTATTTATGTATATTTTCTGTACTGTGCACAATTGCTTAAAATTTAGGACACACACACACACACACATATATATAGGTGTATGTGTATGTGTGTGTGTGTGTGTGTGTGTTCAGATCATCATATAATGATTAGATTACTCTGACAGGCCTTAAAAACGTTTAAAAATAAATGTTTAAATTTCAACAGTATTTCTTTCCCGCGGATAACGGTAGCTGAATGGATTAAGTCTTTACTAATGGAGTTATAGATGGTTTCTGTTGCCGGGTTCGAATCTATCAACCGGTGTGAATCGTGACATCCTGCACTGATGATTCCCGAAAGGATGAAAAACTAGTGTTTGTAGGTATTTAATAATTATTGTAGTAAATAATTATGTTAGTCCATTTAAGAAACTCGTTTCTTGTCGTTGAGCATTTTCAATTGAAATAAAAAGTCGGTTAATTTAGCTCTTACGTGCATATCATCATATAATGATTAGATCACTCTGACAAACCTTAAAACATTTTAAAAATAAATGTTTAAATTTCAACAGTATTTCTCACGGTTAACGGTGGCGGAATGGATTAGGTCCTTGCTAATGTAGTTAAAGATGGCTTCTGTTGCCGGGTTCGAATCTATAGACCAGTGTTAATCGTGACATCCAGCACTGATGATTCCCGAAAGAATGAAACACTCGTGTCTGTAGCTATTTAATAAATATTATCGTAAATAATTATATAATTATTTAATTATTATAGTAAAAAAATAATTATATATATATATATATATATATATATATATATATATATATATATATATATATATAGACCATGTGTAATGAAAGTAGGTATTTTCTTTTTGTAAGAGATTAAAGTCTCTCTTTACTGAATTGAGAAAAAGGCCGTCAATTAGCGATTAGCAAGCGTCATTGCAGTCTCCCTGCTTGTAGAATACTCTCATGGCCGTTGATTACAACAGTTCTCTTACACAGCTTCTTAATTATCTTTAGTCATCGCTATTTAAATGTTTTTCCTTGTAGTCGAGAGGTAAATTTCTAATCTACAAGCCATAGCAGGATTTTTTTAAACTTGGTTCAAATCTCTTGACCAGCGGTAATTATCGCTTCCTGCACTGAAGATTGCGTGAGCAAGAAATCCTAGTGTCTGTAAGCATAAAGAATATTAATAGTTATAAAAATGTATTATATATATAGCAGGGGGGCTCGGCCTTTTTCGGTCTTAAAATACGCTTAAATATATTATCTTAATTTGTCCCGATTTTGTATATCTAATCTAATTCATAAAACTCACTATATCTGTCTGTTTCCATACTTTTACTCTAAGAGCCAAAAAGGGGTTAAAATTTAAAAACTCGTTATACATTTTGTACATCCATCTTAGTTTATTTTTAACTAGCGGGGGTACCCGGCGTTGCCCGAGTGTTTGTTTCCGGGACGGGGAGGGGAGTTTTAAAAAATGTTATGGTAGGTAAGTAGGAAGGATCAAACCCGGAGTCATGAGTAAAAGTAGGAAAATAAAGTGTGAAAAAAAAAAAAAAAAACATCTGCAACGTTAACAGTTCGGCCACCAAGAAAAGTCCATTCCCGTTGTTTAGGAAAAAAAACAAAAAACAAAAAACAACGACTACGGTAGGTCGGCGCGAACGTGAAAATATAATGCGAATTGTCCAGCACGCTAACCACTACGCCACAGAGCACTGCAGCTTAGTTTAGTGATTTTAAATAAGTTCACATGAAAGAACTACGAAGCCAAACCGGTGTTCTCTTCTCAACTGTTCCTTGTGAACGATCCCCAAACGGTGTTAAGTGGTGGCAGGGGGAGGAGGAATTTATTAGAGAGAAAATATTTTACCACTTCCATTGATCTTAACCGATTTTGGCCGTGACTTCTCAGCAGAAAAAGTATAGAAATCTAAGATTATCGAGGAATTTGAGAAATAATAAGCCTATAAGACACCTCAGATATTGTTCTGCCGTTTGTGCATATTATATTTGCATGAAATATCTTGATTTTTAATCCTATTAAGGTCAAAATCCCACGGGAAAAAATGAGTTCATTTTATTTATATAGAAGAAGAAGACTAGCGGGGGTACCCGGCGTTGCCCGAGTGTTTGTTTCCGGGACGGGGGGGTTCATTCTATTTATATAGAGAAGAAGAGATTAGTTATATGCGTGTTACGTTGATGCAGTGGTAACGTCACCAGCTTTGAATTCTACAGTTTTGCTTTCGGTTCGATTCCAGCTGATGGCACACAAATGTATTTTTTCATTTACTTATAATTCCATTTTACATTACATATTAATTCCTCATACTGCAATATTTTAAGTTCTAAATCGATTATATTAATTCGTAGAATATCTTGTCTTTTTATTTTCAAGTTTTAACAACTAGTCCTTTTACTTTTCTATGTTTAATCCTAACCATATGACTTTTCATGCTCGCATTTTTATATGTAATATACATTTATGTATGCGTAAGTATATTTGTTTAAAAACTTTTGCCTACCAAACTCCTCTGTCAGTTTTTGGTCTACAGACTTAAAACTTCAATATATACGGTATTCGAATCCATGCGTAACTTTATATTTTGGTTTTACCCAGGGAAAACCGGAGAAAATGTGTGAAAAAAAAAATGGAATTTGCCAGGTAAAGGTCGAACGACGGATATACGAATATGCAAGCATAACGTAATAGCTATTTGTGCATGTTTTAATGTTTAGCCTTGCAGCAAGAATGGTTTCATAGCTGAGGCATAAATTTCAAAGGTAAAAGTAAATCAAAAGTAAGCTAAAAGTTTTGGTTTCGATTCCCGGTGGTGGAGCACAAGTCACTTTTTTAACTGTTTAAATAATTTCTATACATTGGGTTCAATATAATATAATATAAAAACAATTAAATAATCTGTATTAATCGAAACATAATATTTAAGCCTATTTTACGATTGGGCAATGCCAGGCCGCCTGCTAGTATGAAATTAAATAAAAAATGTGCAAATTAGAATTTACCATATTTATTGAACGAACAAAGGGTAGAAACTAAAACATAGTCGTATAATGCATATAGTAAATTCTAATTTACAAAGTTTAAACTTATGTAAATACATGTTCTGTTATTATACTAAGCGTCTGCATTTGTTTATCATTGATTCTAATTTAAAAGCTATGACGTCGGTTCGAACAAATGAGGCTGAAAACAATTTTGTCGACTTTTTTATTAAATACAAAAAAAAGGGAGCACTTAGTTTTGTATTTACCTGGAGGCATACTGAATTATATATATACAGCGTGAGTCAGGGGAAACGGAAGTTTTTAAGGAAAATAAAATCTGCGAATATTTCAACAGAACCTTGTTAATGTACATAAAAATAATTATTAAAACATATGCTAAATACATTTTTAAAACATCCGTTTTCCGTGACTCACCCGTATATATGTTTATTAAATTATATATTATTTAATACACGCACACGCACACACACGCTCACAGACACACGCGCTCACACACACACACACACATATATATATAGTATCGTTATGTTATAATATATATTGTGTATGTATATATATATAATTATATTATGCGTATGAAAGGTGATAACGTATGTACAAACATATGCATGCAAAGGTTCCCCCTCCTAGAAAAGAAATCCCTTATTGTGGTGAATAAAAAAAATCAATTATATATATATATATATATATATATATATATATATATATATATATATATATATATATATAGTGTAAAATTTTGTTGAAAATTCAAAGACTCACGTTTTTTTTTTTATAGCCTTCGTTTATTTCCTGGATTTTTTCCATTATAGCTGTTTCATTGATGAGTAGGCAATTCTACGATTTATGTTTCCATAAAAATATCCTGTCCCCATCAACTTCTTCAGAATTTTATCCATTAGATTTTTTCAACAAAAGGTATATTCAAACGTGCTGAACATCGTATTTGGGTAAAAAGATTTCCAAAGCAATGCCTCTTTACTTCCTCCATCTTTTGATGTTATGTGACGATAGTTTTCCGTTTTAACCCGTAGTTTCGTATTTTTTCTCAATTAGCATATAATTTTATATGATTTTATTTTTATAGTTATGCGTGTTTATTTTAATGTTCTTTTTTTGCTCGGTGTTTGAATTCTTATTAATACCCGATTCTTATTGTTTAGAAGGGGGTCACCCTGATGGTATAATTTTCTATATCTAGGATTACCTCCCTTGCATTTTCTTATATATATATATATATATATATATATATATATATATATATATATATATATATATATAAAGAGAAAGAAAATTAAATCTGCATGTTGAAATTTACAATCAAATTTATTGTTCGACTGAATGCTCCAAAAGAAAAACAATTTACAAAGTCCTTATTCCGTGGAGTTTCATAGAATTCTATTTTTGTTATTCTTCTCATCAAAGGACAGAAAGAAATCAGAAAATTATATTTGTAGCAATGCTAGAATCTGCTAGTTACGACATTAAATGAAACTGCAATTTATTATAGCTATAAATTGCAAAACTGTACATGTCCTTTCAAAGCAACGAGTGGAAAATACAGATGTAAGAAAATAATAAAAACGAACAGTACATAAGATTTCAGCTTGCATGAAAACTCTTCCAAGGGTGACTCGGAGGCGAAAATAAATTTTTAGACAGAATCAAGCCCAAATTTAAATTCAGTTGATTCGAATTAGTCCGGTTGGAAAATTTTCAACGCAGCTGAAATTATGGAAATTGTTTTTTTTTTTCGCTAGAGCAGTAGTCCAAGATAGGTTGATCCCCAGTTGAGTGGATTCGAGAAATTAGATGTAATATTCCATAGCTGGCTTAATTAGAAAAAATCTTACAAGCTCTACGCTCTATTATTTGTGTATTGAGCTTTTTTATTTGGTTGGGATAAAAATATCTATATATAAACACTGAGATGTTATTTGTTTTTGCGTATAAATTCAATTATTTACGAAAGTGTATTTTTACCTAAATGCTAGTTGGGAATAATTTGGTACCCCCATATGGGGAACAGCATGTATACTGTTTTTAAAATATAATATAATTTTTAAAATATAATATTTATATTAGATCGAAGTTTACCACTGCTTATATTAGGTAAACATTGTTTCTCTTTTGATTTCACACACACACACACACACACACACACACACACACATATATATATATATATATATATATATATATATATATAATTATTTTTTACTATAATAATTAAATACCTACATACACCAGTGTTTCATCCTTTCGGGAATCTTCAGTGCAGGGTAAACACCAGTCGACAGATTCGAACTTGGCAACGCGAACCATCTCTGGCTCGATTAGCAAAGACCGTACCTATTCGGCTACCATTAACCGTGTGAAATAACGTTGAATGTAAACAGTTTAATTTCACTGTTCTTTGCGTCAGTCAGATAGTGATCTAATCGTTATACGATGATCTATGCATAAGAGCTAAATTGACCGACTTAATTCAACAAAAAGTGCGAAACGATAAGAAACGAGTTTCTTAAAGGGGCTGTCATAATTATTTTTTACTATAATAATTAAATACCTATATGGTTGCGTTGTATATATATATATATATATATATATATATATATATATATATATATATATATATATATATATGGTAAAACTGGTAATTAGTAAAAACCTGAAAAGAGTGCTCAATACTATTGCAGAGCAAATATGTGTTTTATTTTTTTTATTACCGTTTTATCTGTTTGGTTACATATGTTTCAGATGTTGGACCATGGTTACGATCCAACAGCCTCGTAAGACCTTACAGAAGTGGTTGTTAGTATTAGGAAGAAGTGTTTTAGAAGGAATACGAAATAAAAAAGGGGGTGAGGTAGGAGATAATAAGGGGGAGGGAGACGGGTACTGACAATATTTCAGTTTTTAAGGTTAAGATACATTAGATTGTATTGTGTTTGTGGGAGGGGTAAAAGATTCAGGTAGGCGTGGGTGGAGATATATGGATATAGGGAGGTGGAGGTGGAGAGAGGATGGTAAAGAAGAGAAATAAAGGAAGGGGGTAAGAAGAGGAGTTTCAATTTTTAGGTTTTAAATTTTAACTGACTTTTGCTTGTTCAGCAAGGTATATTAAGTAGATGAGAGAGAGAGAGAGGAAGAGATAGAGTGGAAAAGAGGAGCAGCGAGGGAGAAAGAGAGGGAGAGAGAGGGAAAGGGTTATTGTAGATGGCATGTTTTTGAAAAGTACAGGGTTCATTTAAAATTTTCGTAGTCGCTATGCATCCACTTGTTCATTTTAGTTTACAATGGGTTGTATTTTTTTTAAATACACACGTTAACGTACGCGCAAATACGCATTAATACATATACAGGCATATGTACATTTCTACAAATCCATATACAGACACATACGCACATACATGGATCCATATACAGACATACACACACACACACAACTCTTATACACATATATACACTCACAAATATATATAGGCACATATACATATATATAAATATATACACACACACACCTACCTATATACATATATGTGGAGATATAGATCTCCAGTAAGAAGTAGATGCACATATACATACATACATACATACATACATACATACATACATACATACATGCACATACATATACACACGTAACGACCCCTATAAAGATTATACAATTACATAAATACAGATATTAATAAAAATATAAACGTACAGACATATATAAACATATATACACAAACACACACATATATATATATATACATACACAGACATGTATATATTTATACTAAGTAAACAAGGTAAAGTTAGGTTAAATAAATAATAATAAATAAATACATGGGTGTAGTTAATTATGCGAGGTTAGGTAGACGTCTCGTTAAGTTCACATATATACGGGGTGGGCCCCTAACATGGTGCTTTGGACACACACACACACACACACACGCATATATATATATATATATTTATACCAAGAAAATAAAGTAAAGTTATGATAAATAAATAAAAATAAATAATAATAAATACATTAATACATGAGTAAATACATGGGTGCAGTTAATAATGCGAGGTTAAAGAGAGGCATCGTTAATTTCATATATATATGGGGTGGGCCCTTAACATGGTACATTGGCCAGTGGTTATGTTTAACTTTATTTTCAGTGTTAAATGCATCGCTGATACAGGCACATGCACAATATAAACACATATATGCATATACCTCAGATACAGCTGTATCCGTATGCATACGTTCAGCCATGCATACCCGTAGATTCAAACACATATAGACATTAACAGCCAGATGTATGCAAACACATACATGCGCACACAGATATAGATATACCAATACCCACTCATACATATACAGACGACCCATGAACACATACATTCATACACGCGCACATACAAACGTATATATATGCACACATAAGGATATATATATATATATATATATATATATATATATATATATATATATATACCCAGTTACACATATACAAATGCAGATACATGTACGGATGTCCAGTGAGATGTAGGTGTACATACACATACACACATACGCGCATACACACATGGATCCATATACACGTATATGCAATTATTCACATATACATGTTCATAAAAATATAAATACACACACACACACACACACACACACACACACACATATATATATATATATATATATAGATATAGATGTGTATATTTATGCTTAGTAAGTAAAGTAAAGTTAGGGTAGATAAATAAATAAACAAATGAAGGATGAATAAATAAGCGGGTGTAGTTGATAATTCGAGGGTAGGTAGACGTATTATGAGATATATTCAAAGTACATGTTGCTGGTTTAATTTTTAGGGGTCTGTATTGATTTGCTTTGCTTATTGGATAGGGATTAATTTATAGTGTCTAGGAAAAAAATTTAAATTGGCTATAAAGGTTTAAAGGTTAAATATTAAGTTCATATATATATATATATATATATATATATATATATATATATATATATATATATATATAGGGGTGGGCTCCTAACATGGTGCTTTGGGCAGTGGTTATGCTTAACTTTATTTTCAGTGTCAAATGCATTATGGATATAGGCATATATACACATACAAACACACACATGCATATAAGTCCAGGCATAGCTACGCCTGCATACATACGTTCACCCATATATATATATATATATATATATATATATATATATATATATATATATATATATAGACCAGCATCCAGATGCACGCATACACATACATGCGCACGCGGACATAGATATACGAAAATATATTCATGTATATACACACGACCCATGAGCACATATATCCATGCACGTGTATATAGAAAGATATACATAAACACACATGGGGATATATACATAAATCCAATCATGCCCGCACATACACATACACATGAAGATACATGCACGCATACAGACAAGTAAGTAGGTGCGTTAAAAATAATATTATTTCTGGTATATCTACAAAGCACATATATATACATACAGATATCCATACAAATTGCAATATATGTACACCCATATAAATGTGGGGAGTTTTAGTAGTAAATAGTAAGTTGATGAGGGGTAGTAGGATTCATGAGTAGACGAATGTGTACATGGGTAAGGTAATATAGGGTATGGGGAGAGTTGAGTAAGGGGATTTGGTTGTGTTGATGTTACAGTGATTGGTGTGTTTGCGGTAGACGGATGTATTGTGTGTATTATTCAGCGGGTCCAAAAAGAATGTTGTCTGGGGGATGTTTCAGAAGGGCGTATAATTGCTAAGGAGGAGAGATTTGTAATGCCGGCAGTTTATGGTGGTTTCATGTTTTCTATTTAGTAATTTGTGTCTATCTTTAACACTGAATATAATTTTTTTCGTTCAAGCAAAGGAGGTATGGGGAATCTAAAGATTTACATACGTTAGATTTTTTAAGGATTTCTCACATAATTGTTGGTGTAAGGTTATTTTGGATTAGATCTAGATATTGGGAGGTTATTGAGGTTTTGTTAGGGTGTTGAAGTTTGTGAAGAAGCATTTATACTCTAAACCTATGTTTAAAGGAGGTGCTTGCCAGGCCAATATATTATTTTTTGTCGTTTCTGATAACCTTAGACAAATAATCAAGAAACACAAGAGGAAAATACTCAACAAAGATTAAAACACAAATAACACTAGCAGAGATAATTGTAACTGCACTAATAAATCCCAATGCCCAATAATCAACAATGCCTACATACAGAAGTAGTCTATAAAGCCACAATTGAACCTGAAGAAAACCGAAATGGAAATTCGGTAAATTTGTTAACTTAAGTGGAACTGCTCATCAAGAACTTGTTTACGTTGGACTTGAAGACAATCAGATTGTAGTCAGCTGGAAAGCAGGAAAACGGAAGAGAGTTCCACAGGCGTGCACTTTTAAGAAAGCAGCTTTGTTCATGGAATCTACGTTTAGGTTTAGGCACAGATAAAGAGTGGGGGGAATTGTTGATAGTGTTTTCAGCTAGACGAGTGTTTCTTGTGAAAGTTTGTCAAGGGGTGACAAATGAATTTATTAAGAAATAAAATAACATCCTGAAAAAGTACGGATTACGTCGAAATATATCGATTTAAATATACATTCGTTTATTTAAATCTTTGCGTGGTCTGACTTTTAAACATATTATATATATTCCAATTTAATTTACCATTTAAACAGCGTTTTCAATGCATAAATATTTAAATATTTCACTTCGCATACAGTACTTGGAAAAGAACCACCGTTGAACAACGGCACATGGATATTTAATCACGGTGCGACGCGAAATAATCCAAAAAAAAAAGACTCGTTACGTCAAAATATATCGATTTAAACAAACAAACAATCGTTTATTTAAATCTTTGCGTTGTCTGGCTTTTAAATGTATTATATATACGCATTTCAATTGTGTGTGTATATATATAAAGTAAAAATACAGTAATAATTATATATATATATATATATATATATATACATACATACAATCTAAAATATAGTAATAATTATCTATATATCTGATACATGAACCTATAATGCTGTCCACTTAAGTTTGGATCACTATCTATCTATCTATCTATCTATATATATATATATATATATATATATATATATATATATATATATATATATATATATATAAGCTCGATAAAATCAAATATATATATGTATATATATATATATATATATATATATATATTCGAGTATGTAGACTTAAAATTGACGGAGTTATTGAGTAGGGAAATTTACACAGACACACACGCAGACACACACATTCAGCTTTATATTATATATATATATACATATATATGTATGTATATGTATATATATATATATATATATATATATATATACACGTTAAAAATGGAGTTTCAAACAATACTATTTTTTAAGTTTTTTTTATCGCTTCAGTTTTTTCATTTTTCTTTTTTTTTTGTTGTAATTATTACACGTCTTTTGAGGTATTCTCATCTTCAGATATTGCTTTAGTTTTTGAAATACTTCTAATTTTAAAATTTTAAAAAGATTATTGTAGCACTGAACCAATATTTTTCAGATCCACAAAAGACTTGCACAGCTACAATGTTTTTGGGTTTTTTTTTCCAAATGTACAAGATTTTCCCAAACTAAAATAGTAACTGTACAGAGCCAGACTTATATAATTGATATGAACAAATGAAAAAAAAAATACTAACATATTAAACAATAAACAAAACTAAAAAAATTATAACTGTTTCCTGCCCTCGCTTTTACAAAGCTGCATCAAGGGATTTAAAAAGGAAAACTAAAAAAATATGAGTATTATTAAAATAAAGTTACGTTGCACGCTGTTCATGGGTGAAAAGAAAAACTGGGTTGCGATTAAAATAAAGCAACGTCATGATATTTTCGAAGAGGTTAATAACGCTCAAACAAGAGAAATTCCCTTTATTTACAGAGAGAAAACATCCTCAACTCTACGTGAATAGTTTCCAAAATAGTTGGATGGAATGCTGAGCGAGCTCTACCTTTATAAATATATACTTTCCTCTCGTCGGAACCATGCTATTTTCTGGCATATATATATATATATATATATATATATATATATATATATATATATATATATATATATATATATATATATATATTGACTTTGTTGTTGTTCCTTCTTATGAAACTGATTTTTAATTTAATTAAAATTTGATTTTTAAATTTAAAATTTTTTTTTTAATTTTTAAATTATAAATCACATTACTTAATATTGAATTAGCTCTAGGACATTTAACTATCGAGCTTATTATATATCTAAATTACAACGAGCATTTCCTGTATTTTAATTAAACTAGTAATTTCACTATTACATTAAAATACACTTAGCTCTTTAGACTATTATTCTAATCTCCTTTAAATTTATATATATATATATATATATATATTTATATATAATATTATTGGTAGTATTATTTAAACAAAACCAAAATGTGTCAACCAAAGAGTGCTCAATGTTAAGAAAGAGCAATATAAATATGTTGGATATGATAACTAATGGCTACACATATGCAAACATGTTTCAGTGACCACCCTGACAGGGAAAATCACCTCATCAGGCCAAGAATATCCACGAGAGTATCCGACAAAAACATTACCTCTTTTTATAATTAAAATCAATAAATGGGATAATATCATTTCCAAGGTTAAGACAGATTATCGCATTATACAAATTGATTTTGGATATAATTTTATAGTTATGCTTTTTTTTTCAAAGAGGTAATGTTTTTGACGGATACTCCCATGGATATTCTTGGCCTGATCATTTTATATGCAAGGCTTTTCGGCTTCTGTGGTAATAAAACTTCTAAAATACACAGGTGATGTTAGGCTCTATAAGGTGTTAACTTTTACTACTTTCATTGAATTATTTCGATTATTGATACCTGTCGAAGACACATCGATACTAAACATATCGAAGAACACTGCCAGATACATAAAGTGTTAAATTTCATAAAAATTGTCCCAGTTGTTTTAAATTTCATTGTAAACGAAATCACACAGAGACACACAAAGTCATTTTTGAATAATAGTATATAAACACACACACACGCGCGCGCGCATATATATATATATATATATATATATATATATATATATGTGTGTGTGTGTGTGTGCGTGCGTGTGTGTGTGTGTCTGTGTGTGCGTGTGTGCCTGTGTGTGTGTGTGTCTGTGTGTGTGTGTGTGTGTGTGTGTGTGTGTGTGTGTGTGTGTGTGTGTGGTATAATACTTCTCCAAGTTCCAAATATCAAGTTTTCTCAGTTGGTCATTTATTACTTTTCTAAAAGGTAACCATTAAAATATTGTTTCGTATTACGACTAACAAGTTTGCAAAATTATGTTATTGATGCATATGTAGTCACGCACTCTTCAGGTGTTTACCTTTAAAAACATATATATAAAAACACCACTTTATACAACTAACATGGTTTCTATAACCGACACACTCTGCCGTTCTCTCTCAGTTACGAAGATTATGGTCATGCTGAATTCATTTTAATTTATATTAATTATTTTCTGAATGTTGTATTAATATTGTTCTGCTTTTATTTTCATTTTATTTAAAGTCTTTTATGATTTTTTTTTATTATTTATTGAAGTATTCCTCGAATCCTGTTTTTAATTTATATTAATTGTTGTACTAATATTTTCCTGTTGGAGTGTTCGTTTGTTAGTGATTTGGATCGCAAGAGAAACAAACAAGAGTTTTCCCTGCTGTTCAATGAAACATAATTATAAAGTATATGTATGGCTAGAACTGATGAAATCAATCATCCGATAGTAAAAAAATAAAATAAATAATTAAATAATGAAATTAGGAAAGATGGTTTTTAAAGGAATACGTATATAAGTAAACCTTTATGAAGTCGCTCGCATATCCAGTGCTTAATATATTGTTTTAATAATTTTTTAAAGAAATAAGAAAAGTAGGCGAGAGCGACATAAAACTCAAATTTTTGTGGCCATATATATATATATATATATATATATATATATATATATATATATATATATATATATATGTATATATATGAAGTTTATTTATACAAACATTGATGGCTACATATGTGCATACATGTTTCTGTAATCACCAGCGTTGGGGGATTACGTCTTCAAGCCAAGAATTATCGTCGAGAACTGATATTTCAAACAAAAACATTTTCTTATTTTGTGTTAATTTTATTTTTATTTCGGACTATTAGTCTCATCTTTATTAGTTGTTGTTTGTTTGTTTTTTTATTGGTTCACAACGTTTCGGCCAACTTCCTCTGGCCTTCGTCAGGTGGTAACCGCGACGGATAGGAACTTCGAATCGCCAGAGGAAGTTGGCCGAAACGTTGTGAACCAATAAAAAAACAAACAAACAACAACTAATAAAGATGAGACTAATAGTCCGAAATAAAAATAAAATTAACATAAAAATGCTCATCTCAAAATAAAAAATTCCAATTAAGGAATAATATATATATATTTTCTTATTTTGTTTACAAAGTTAGAATGTAACGTGGGTAGGGGTTATAAGCGGGGGGAAGGATAAGTGAGGTCTTTGAAGATAATAAACATCTTTTTTATTTTCCGTTTTTTTTTATATTCTTTTTTTTTTAAGTTCATCTATCCCATCACAAACACTAGAAGCAAACATACGCTTATATTTATACTCCAGAGTGTTGTATTTTACTCACACATACTCACACACACGCACTGGAAACAGGCCATAACTATATCGAATTCAAATTCAAAATTAAAATAAATTAAATAAATAAACAAAACAAAACAAAAACAAAAATAAAACAAAACAAAATAAAAAACAAACAAACAAACCAAAAACAAAAATAAAACGCCGAAAGTTATCTAGCTCCTCACGCATACATATATATAAATACACGTATATATACCCACACCTTGATACACCCGCGCTTATATACACATACACACACATATATACACATACATAGACATATAATGCTCACATACAGTTATAACATGTTTACATCTCTACCTACGTACACAGTTATATCAATGCATGGACGCTCAAACACAGATATCTATGTACACACCTGGATACCATACATGATGACTGTTATTATATCAAAACTAATATTAATCTGGTTAACAATCCTAGTAATAATAATTCTTATAATATTGATCATACTAATGACACCAGCAATACCAATAATAAGACTGTCGATTGGGAACCCCAAAACCTGTGAACCCCAACCGTACAGACGTCCCAACAAAATACAGATATACATACATACATACATATATATATATATATATATATATATATATATATATATATATATACATATTATATACACATACATACACATATACATATATATACATACACACACATACATATATACAACGCGGGTGATTACAGAAACATGTATGCACATATGTAGTCATCAATGTTTGTATAAATAGATTTCATATACCTGCTCTGTTTACTCATTGAGCACTCTTTGTTTCATGTTGTTTCATTGGATGTACTTCTAGGAAACTAAACTCTACTGGCTATATATATATATATATATATATATATATATATATATATAAACATGATATATATATATAAACATGGATATGTGTGTGTGTGTTATTTTTTATTACTGTTTTATCTGTTTGGTTACATATGTTTCAGATGTTGGACCATATATATATATATATATATATATATATATATATATATATATATATATATATATAAAAAACTATGAACATTTATAACATGAGTTACAACACTTTTTTCTTTTAACTCCTGTTCACCCCTTACAAATCATATGGCCACTTGGACGTAAGAGGCTACTATTTGGGGCCATGACTAGGAAAGATTAACAAGATATTTGTTACATTTAAACGTCTGCATATCAGTGCAGGCAGCAGGAAGGGAATTCCAAAGTCTAGCTGTTACTAGAAACCATTAGAATAGAAAGCTTTCTGGCATTTAAGGACAACAACAGTGAAGGGGTGAGATCTTATTGCTAAGCGGGTTTGTCGGGGATATGTACGTCGAGGGGGTACAAGTGAAACGAGTTCATCAGAACACATTCCATTAAAATATTTGTAAAACAGGCAAAGTGATGCCACATTGCGGTGATGAGACAGGGGCTGGAGCTTAGTTGATAAAGTGGGATCGATTAGATTGACAACTCGTTTTTGGACTTTATCTAAGAGGGAGAGAGCAGTGGCAGATGCACCAGCCCAGATGTGGCAACAATACTCCATGCATGGGTGAATGGTGGCATTGTAAAGGTACAGGATACTCTCAGGCGTGAACAGTCTTCTAGCTCGATAGAGGGCACTCACCTTCTTTGCAGCAGCATTTCCAATAGCCTCTATGTATTTGTTCCGGTTCATATTGCGCGCAAATGTTAGCCCGAGGAGTTTGAAGGTAGAATTCTCAGGTAGCGTGCTATTTGTCATAGATATAGGGGATTATTAAGAATTTAATTTTGAACGAATTGAAGAAATATTATAAGCTTGCAAATCATATAAATGCATCAGCTCTGGATATTTGTTCCAAAATCAATATACATAAAAGTATTAAAGTCTATACTCCTAAGCGCCCAAGATTTACTTTAAAAGATCACAAACCTGACTTTGAAAATAACCCTACAATTAGAATAATTTATCCTTAAATCTCAGACAGTGTATTAGTTAGTTAAAAGTTTTAGATTTAATATTGCCAAAAATAAAATCCAAGTTACTCATAATCTATGGCCATTAACTATTATTAGTTGGTTTAATACATTATCTAAGTGCAAATAAATTCATAATGTTCGACATTGATTCATATTACCCGTCGATTTCCCCAAATTGTCGGATAATATACTAGAACTAGCGAAAACAAACAAATATAACAAAACTAGAAATTGATATAGTAAAATTAGCTAGATGAACATTAATTAATTAAGATAATAACTGGACTAGAAAAACAAAGAACTAAACTGTGATATTACGATGTGCCTCTCACCCAGCCTCAGTAGAAGTAACAAGCTCGGTTTTCTTTGTATGTTCTAAAAGATAGCCAAAAAAGGTTCCAGCTGAGATGATGCCCTGTTTTTATCAACTCTATTAATAGAAATTTAGAAAAAAAAGCATATCCACGTTACATAACTTCTTTAAATAAATTAAAAATAACCATCGTTATAAATCATAACATAGTTTTAGATATCTGCTAAACTTAATCTATATATCTATCAAAGTGAATGTGTCTGTGTGAGTGTGTCTGTGTGTGTTCTGTGTACAATTTCCTACGCAATAACTCTCACAATTTTCAGTCTACAGACTCGAAATTTGATATACCGGGTACTGAGATTTGGGAAAATCTTTCTAATCCGTATTCGGCAGAAATTTGGTTGTTAAAGGAATTAAAGTTCATCGATTTGACCTTTGAGAACTCTACCAAACTCCTCCGCCAATTTTGGGTCTAAACACTTGAAATTTTAGATATAGGTTCCTTGGACATGGATCTAACTTAATAACTATATTTGAGCGCAAAACTATAGATGTTAAGGTGTCATAATAGGGGTCAAACTTTAAAAAAATGACTTATTTTATTTTATTTATTTATTTTTATTTTTGCTCAACATAGACCTCTAAACACCCGGGCAACGCCGGGCTGAATGCTAGTTAACAATAAATAAAAGGTGATTTAATTAACAATACATATAAAACATGCCATAAATCCAATCAAACGTTATTTTATATTGACTATAAGTTCAATCCTCGGTAAAGAAAAGTATTATACCTAGTATATCTAAGGGAATATCCGGATTATCTCATAATGAACAAATATTTGATAACAAGAACAATTATTACATGAATCATTAACTAGATCAGGATATAAACGTAAATATTAATATATGAAATATGAATTAATGAATTAATGGAGGGAAAGTAGAAACACCGAAACCATCTCACGTTATTTCATACAATCTAGCAATGGGTAACTTTAGTCGTATAAATTATGAAAACAATATTAACTCGGAAAAAATCAATTTGAAAACTCAAAAAATAATATCAAAAATAAGTATTAAAATAAAATCGATGTAGAAATTGCGTGTTGATTAATTCCGCCTTACAGCGAACACATACACAATAATTTACCGAAGAAATGTTATCAAATTATTGATAAAAGCTTTCTTGAAGAGGCGACTCTAGGAAAAAGTACGAACTGAAATACTGTAAAGTTATAATTCTCTGCAATTTCTAACTTAGCGAAAGTGTAAGTTCTAACAGTGCAAAAATAGATGAGAAAATTAAGAAGAGTAATTATTTAATAAATCAAAATACTTTTTGTAACTGTAGAAATATCAACGAATGGCCTTTGAAAGATAAATGCCTCATTTTTAATGTAGTATATAAAAGTTAATTCATTGATAATAATTGAACAAGAACATATATAAGGTCCATAGTCGCATATTCAAAGAAACGTTCAGTAATCATATAGCATCATTTAAAATACATGTAAATATTAAGAAATCAGCATCCTCAGCAAAATGTGTAAGGAAAATAAGAACAAAATAACATCTAATACACATTGAAAGTGTCTATACTAGAAAGTTCTTGTAAATACTCACCAAATAAGTGTGGGCATTTCAACCTTTACACTCTAGAATCATATCATATAATATCTAAAGAAAGTATACTAAACAAACGATAGGAGGTAAGTCAGAATTGTTACATAGATCTATGTATATCCTGTTTCGATGTAAACCTTATTAAGTTCAATGATGTAAATTATTGATTATTTTTTAAAAATATTTTTAAGAATGAAAAAAGAAAAAAGAAAATAAAGGAATGGCGGGGGAGTTGCAATATTAAGTTACAATAACCAAATAAATAACTCAAATATAATAAATACATGATTGGCATTCAATATTTAGTTCTAACGGTATGTATCTACTTATTCAATTGGAACAAGTAATAATAAGTTAAAAAAAAGTATTATATACACTATTTTAGTGTTGATTATATTATTATGATCACATTATGTTAATACGTTGGTAAGGCAATAATGACTCTGCAATAAAAATCAAAGATGGCGTGAATATGATAAAACGGAACTACAACTATTCTTTTGATTTCTTCGAAGTTTTGTAATCATAGCTAAATTCTTTTTTTCTTTTATTTTAAAGTTAATGAGTTCTCATATTTCTGATTAGCGAGGGCGGAAATATTTTAAAAATGGCATAAAATTATGATTGTTTCTGCGCTACGAAACAGGTGCTTTCAAGTATTTGACATTTTAATATGATGAAAGAAATAAACGGTAAAATAAACAATATCTTGGAATTCGGAATATGGACTTTTTTGTCATCCATTTGTATTTGCTCTGTAGTTATATTTAAAATACATCGAGCTTCATAAATAAAAGGATGTGTATAATAAAGAGTGAAATATTATTGAATAAGTTTCTTTTTACCATAAACACAGTATATATATTTTACCAAATATATGTGTACATACATATATTTGTACATATATACATGCACACACACACACACACACACACACATATATAACTATTTGTAACCAAACAACACACACACATACACACACACACATATATATATGTATATATATATATATATATATATATATATATATATATATATATATATATATATATATACCCTATCTAAACAATATAAAGATGCTTGCACCGCAACCGAGAAGACTGATATACTTGACAGCGGTTCGTCTCCAACACCATCTTAGACCCCTCAAACCAGTCTCTTTATTTCCCAGACAGAAGCCACACACGTAGATCTGAAAAGTACCCCTTCTTATACTCGTGATATCATAAAAAATAGAAAGCTCCAGGGCGCCTGAGCCCGATCTTATTCTGGCCATGTTAAATAAGAAATGCTCCGCAGAGCTAGACCATGTCTTTTTCAAACTCTTAAAAAATGCCTAGTTTTGTCTTGCATTCCTAGTATCAGTATTCAAGAATACAGACGAAAGAATTGATTCGCCCCATCAGTTTCTTTTCCCGTATTCACTAAAACCTTTGGTTCATTAAACAATCAAGCACTATTTCATCATCTTATCAATGATAGGGACTTTTCTAAGCAGCAGTATAGATTTAGGCAAGCCTGTTCTACTGTGGATATTTTAACTATCACATCTGAATGCATATATCATGCATTAGATAAAGCAGAGGGGTGCTAGAGCTGTAGCCCTTGATATATCACAAGTCTTTGACAAAATTGGGCATGGAGGACTTTGCACAAAAATTAAATCTTATAGTATTTATGGAAGAATACTCAACATCAGGCTCTTGTAGACAAGAGACAAATCCTGTAGATGAGCGTATTTCTAAACAACGTGATATTTAACAGTATTATTCCTGATATTCATAAATTACCTCCCCTCTTAGACATCCCAACAATAACCAAATAGAAAGCCCCTTACGCTCAAGTGACCATGTGCCGTGTTTTGGTTAGTTGGTTGGTTGGCTGTTTTGTTTTACAGCATATCAACCCTTTTCGGGTTAGTTCATGCGGAATCCAGTTATTTTTGAAATAGTATTCATGTTGCATCCAGTTATTTTGTTGAAGGTTTTTATTTTTCAAGCTCTTTGTATCTTCAATCGTTTGTTTGGTTTGGTTTGGTTGTTTTATAGTAGATTTTTATCGGTTTTGTTCCTTGTCCTGCAAAACATTAATGAGTTTTGCAATGGGAGTAGGAAAATAGTTGTTCATTAATCTTTGGTACATTTTAAGTTAGGAAACCAGTCAGGAAGTGGGGGAGATAGAAAAGGAGAGGGGAATGGGAAGAAGGAAAAGGTGTGTTGTTTTGGGGTTTGGTTTTTCAGAACATAATTAAATTTTGCAAAAGGGGTAGAACAACAAAAAGCATTCATCTTATGTGTATTTCCTCTCAGAAAGCCAATATCTTCAGACAGCCTGATATGGTAGTACCAGGCCGTGTTTTGAGTGAAAAAGAGTAAAATAAAAATAAAATAATACATTCCAGAGAAAACTAACGGCCGATAACCGAGAGAAATCAATGATAAACACCCGTTGCGAGAGCAAAAATTATTTTCAACGGGATAAAAAAAAAAAAAAAAATGGGGAGTACTAAACACCAGATAAAGTTTCCTGTCACACAGATCTAAGAAAATTCAATATCCTGTTGCCAGTGAGCGATCACAAGTAATGAGTAGGGCTATGACAACAGCATATTCTTTTCATTATTTTGACTCTCGGGTATATATCAGTTAATATCTTATTTGTTTTTATATAGAGTGATATGGTTTTCGAGCAATTGACTTTGTCTAACTGTGTCGGATATATACTCGAGAGTCAAAACAATGAAAAGAATATGCTGTCGTCATAGTCCTAGAAATGAGTCGAGTGAGAATTGATAGGCAACCACTGAAAATAAGAAATACAGCGCAAATGGAGGGGAAAAAACGTTTAAATAGAACAGCGAAAGTCAGAAGAAATTCATATTCGAGAGATACACGAGAAACGAAAGTTGATGATAAGATAAAAAAAAGAAAAGAAGGTGGTGGCGGGGGGTGAGACAAATCGGTGTTCACTACCTTTCAGTTTGTAATCATCGAAATCTTTTTTCTTTCTCACAACTTTTCTTTTTCAAATGAACGGAACGACTGCGCACAACTGTCACAGCGTCAATTACCCAAAATGGCGGACGACGCTATTTTCACGCGTCGAAATTCGCGCTAGCCGGCTGCCATATTGCTCGACACCTAATTGGCGCCAAAGTGTTTGATCAGCTGAAACAACGCCTCTTTTAAAAGAAGAAAGACGATATCATAGACCTTAGGCAATAATTTGCAGCTTATATATATATATATATATATATATATATATATATATATATATATATATATATATATATATATATATATATTCTTTAAATTGTTTCTAATGATCACAACAGTGATGTTACTTTAATGAGCGTGCACCGATAATGATTTGTCTCCTTTTCTTCAATTAGAATTCTTTATCCTTTCTCTTATCCGAAAGTGTTGTTTGAGTTTCTCGGCTCATCTGTCAACTCGTGTTGCAATCTTTATTCGTACGTGTCTTTTTTGTTTTCCGTTATTTTGTTTTATCTACCGTTCGCGTGTTTTGTTTTCAATGCAGTCTGACAAACTCGCTTCCTCGTTCACTGCAACGCTTCAACGCAAACAGGATTTATTCGCCGTTTGTTTTTTTGTTTTTTTGCATCCAAGTTGACTTTAACACAATTATTAAATTATCTCCGTTAAATACAATTAGTTTTACTAATTATTATGTATACATAGAGATACACTACTGTTACTACTACTACTACTACTACTACTACTACTACTACTACTACTACTACTACTACTAATAATAATAATAATAATAATAATAATAATAACAACAATAACAATTAATATACGAAAGTATCATTTTATGCGTAAACTTTAAGTATTTACTTGAACAGTGCTCAATACATAGGTAGAGCTAGGTAACATGTTATAAAATTATATATAGCAATTAAGCTACACAGAATCCTAGTATATAAAACGCAGAATATTCTGTGTAGCGTATTTGCTATATATATATTTTTTTTAATAACTTAATATATATAACACAATTATTAAATTGGTCGATTTTCTTTAAAAAAAAACAAAAAGAAACATCTTCACGGTGGAGACACTAACCATAATATCGTTTTAAAAAAATAAACAGCAAAATCTACGTAAATATATAAACGATAAACACCACACAGTAAAATTGTCTATAGCGTAATGGATTAAAGCGCCGGACTGTAATGCATAAGGCCAGGGGTTCGATTCCTAATTGCAGTCAAGCTACGCTGAAAAGTGGTAAGACCCCGTAACATGCATGTACGTAGATTACTGTTTTAAAGAATATTAAATAGATAAAATAAGATATTATTTGTTTACGCTCATATAAAAAAAATGGGCGATTTTCTAAAAAAAAAAAAAAAAAACGATCTTCAAGGCGGAGACGCTAACCGTAATATCGTTTAAAATATCAACAACAAAATCTACGTATATATATATATTCAAGCACGTCTGATTGAACACGACAGAGTTATTCTTTTTTCCGACTTTTTGTGGATATCCTTTCAATTCGCTGAGCGGTCTTTTTTATTTCAGGTGGCATGTTGTATAGAATGGCGCCCAAATATTGTTGTTCAGTCATATTATTCAGAAGCGCTTTCTATCGGAACATCCGATCGTCTTCAGGAGCAATTGTTGTTGTTCTCGTTTTCTTTTTTCTTTAATACTTGATATATTTATAGATTTTTTTTCTATTTATTGGTTATAAAGGTGGGTGCAGGATGGGAAGGGGCAAATTATTATTATTTTTAATTTTTATTTTTATTTTATATTTCATTTATTTAGTTTCTTGTTAGTTATTAAATACAGTTAGTATATTTGTCCCGGTATTAAATGAGATTCGGTTAATAAGGGGCTGTAGTTTTTTTTATTAGTATGGCTTCTAGTAATTTTAGTCAGCGTGTGCAATTGTTAAGGTATCGAATTTTAGTATTGTTAGTTAAGATATTTCTAATGTTGGACGACTGTATGTTTTTTAACATGAGATGTTAGGTGTTGTTTTATGGCGCTATTGTCAACTAAATAATATGTTAGTCGCCAGGAGAGTGCTGTGATGGATTGGCTTATATATGCGTTGTATGAGTTTGGGAAAAAAGAATTCCCAAATAGTCACATATCTTGTAATAACCAGGCTCTACGTTTCTTAACTTCAGTGATCTGGCGAAAATCGGTGTGTCAACACGATTATTCTGTGTGTGTGTGTATGTGTGTGTATGTGTGTGTATGTATATATATATATATATATATATATATATATATATATATATATATATATATGAGGAGCGTACTCACTTTTGTGATATACTTTATATATATATATATATGTGTGTGTGTGTGTGTCCGCGCGCGCGCGTGTGGTGTGTAAGAGGGGTGTGTACTCACTTTTGTGATACAATATATATATATATATATGTGTGTGTGTGTGTGTATATATATATGCGTGTATATATATATATATATATATATATATATATTAATGAAAACAAAGGGATGTAGTGTTTACCTGATATACACAATGGTAAACTTCAAACTAATCTAAATAACATTATTTATATATAGAAAATCTAATACCACCCGAATTAAAAAAGCTCAATACGCAATAGAGAGTAGAGCTTATATATATATATATATATATATATATATATATATATATATATATATATATATATATATATATATATAACATATATCATGGGCCCCAATTTCGAATCTCGCTAGATTCAGCCACTCTGATGAGTCGTTGACGACGAAACACGTGTCAGTTGATAATTGTATTTCAAAAATAATATATGCCGCTCGCCATTTGGGAGTGCCAAATTGGTAAAAGGGAAACTTATTCCCAAATCACATTTAAGCAAACATGCACTTACATATGAATAATTGAACTCATTCAAAATGTACCGCAAAAACAAAAACAAATAAACCACATCTACGTGAATAACGGTTGACTCAACCAATCGTGCAAGATGGACCAGTTGTAGGAGTCTGGGCTTCTTACCATGGAGTCCCCATTTCGAATCTCGCTATATTCAGCCACTCTAATAGGTCGTAGACAACGAAACACGTGTCAGTGGATAATTATATTTTAAAAACAATATATGCCGTTCCCAATTTGGGGGTACTTAATTGGTAAAAGGAATAATTATTCCCAACTCGCATTTAGGTTAAAATGAACTTCCATATAAATAATATAAATAAATGCATTCATTAAAAACGTATCGCAAAAGCAAATACACTTTATATATATATATATATATATATATATATATATATATATGTGTGTGTGTGTGTGTGTGTATGATAGTGAGACGTGTGTGTG
>NC_136504.1:42200907-42213407 GCF_053919585.1 Euprymna scolopes | reverse complement strand
GGGTCGCATCCTCAGTACCGTTGCAAAAATGGTAAACTCATTATAGCAAATAACATCAAAAAAAGGCATTCGTCTATCTTCATCCCTGAGTTCGTCGCTTTCTTCGACTTCATTTTCCTGTCCTTTCTTTCTTCTTCATATCATTCCTCAGTTCTTATGGACTTCTTCACACTTTTTTTTTCAAGCCATCTCTTTTATGTCCTCTACCGCCACCCCCAAACTATATTCCTGCTTATGGGTAGAATAGTGATTGAAGAAGGGTGTAAAACTAACCTGTGACCTTGTCCCTCCATAAGTTCCCACCCGTTACCCGACATTCGTCTGTTTTAAAGGAACGTAACCCCCACCCCCATAATTTCCTCATCACCAATCTGGCTGAACAATCAATTTGTTTCAACCTACATTCGCATAGGACTCATCACATTTCGTTATTTTTTATTCGTAACACTTTTAGAACAGACCAGGGGTAACAACGAAGTCATCCACCAAACCGATATACTGATGTTGTTATAGTATTCGTTTATTACACACTAGCAGAGAGACCCGATGTTGCCCGGGATTGAATAATGATCAACGAATATTTCACACTCCTATTTTTTATTGTCATCGAAATCCGTGAAATCGCCCGGGAGGAAGCTTCGCATGCTTTCATGCAGTAATTTAGTCCAAAACATATTGTTCTATATTGCACTGTAGAGAACCTACTGCTTATTTTTTTATAAAATTATTTTATATAAACTTCTTTCCAGTTAACGAAAAACACACATTAAGCAATTTACCTGCAGGGTTTGCACCTACAGATTACGTCATGCAAAAACAAACAAACAAACAAACAAACAAACAAAAAACAAACAAAAAACACACGCTAACAACTTACCCACAGTAGAATTATAACGGCTCGTTATTCTATCATTGTTGCTAAGCAACCACATGGAAATATGGCTTCACCAATGATAAATAAATTGAAATAACGGTTTCGATCATCGATTATCGGTAATTATCGAAGGTAATTTGAGACAAAACTTGACTAATATCACTCCCAGACTTATGCATTAAAATTCTGCAAATTTTAAAGAAAATCTGTTCAGTCGTTTCGGAGTCTAGTAGTACGTCTACTTATGTATAAAAACACTTTATCCATGTATGTCTGTGGGAAAAAGGAAGAGGGTTCGTTCTCGATACACTCCAATTTATTACACGAATAAACTTTATGCGTCTGAGAATGTTCTTAGATAGGTTTTTGTATCGTCACGCCTCCGATTAATATCGAAAATCCGATTAAAGAAAGAACAGTTTGATTTTGACAATAGTTAATACTCTTGCACAGCCTAACATCACATGTGCGTTTGAGAAGTTTTATCATCGTATAAGCAGAAAGGCCAGCCGTATAAAATAAACGGTAGGTTTTTGATAAGACAGGGGCGCGTTTGAAATAAATAACTGAACTATGATACTTGACTTTTGCGTTTTAAACTTTAGTTCAAACCATTATTAAAAACTAATTTGATAAAATCAACAGAAGGTTCTCTACGGTGCAATGTAGACTGCGATATAGTGTGAACTAAATCACTGCGGGAATGTATGGGAAGTTTCCTCCCGGTGCACCCCGGCGGGTACACAAAACATCCTGCCCATTCTGGCATCTCATAAAAGATATAACAGTCCAGCCAATACGAAATAGGGAAAACCCTCATTGGCTTATTTCTCTCCCACCGCAAGGATTGAGACACTATAGCTGGAAAGTGCGATGGAAAAGTTAGCGCTCCAGGAGATGAGGCCTATGACTCCATAAAATATGTCTGTACAGCCACATCGGTATTCCATAGCAGAGACGCCCCAGGAAATTAGCAAAAATAACTAACCCCTTATCAAAGAGCGAAAGCAAATCCTGGGGAAGTAGACCTCCTAGAACTGCACATGAAGAGCATTACACCGCAATCAACAGAGATAAGGTTATAACAGGAAACATCTAATCTCTGTTGGTTTTGGGGTCGACGGGTTAAAGCCATGACTGAGATGACGCCCCTCTTTGTTCGATTATGACGTCGATTCTAACAACTCCAAATAATTCGCCTAATGGAAACGTTGTATTTTTGTATATGTTAATACTTTGTTTCGTTTTTTTTTTCTCCAATTTTAGAGAGTCACAGAGATCATTTTCTAAGAAAGAACCATTTTCTTTATTTTCTTTTCATTTTTGGGGAAAAAGACAAGGACTTAAAATTAAAAATTAAAACCCACAGGTTTTTAAACGAAAAAATTATTACAGTTAAGAAAAACCCGAAAGATGTAAAACATGAAATGGTCATGGATATGCGGGCGACTTCATAAAAATAAACTAATGTGTATGATCCTTTGGGAAACGAACTTTCATTAACTAATTATTCATTTTTACTGTTTCTTCTAAGATTATTAGTTTCATTTAACTGTTACGTTCAATTCTATTCATGATTTTTTTTTTTGCATTGTGCATGATTGCATAGCATTTATGATAAAAAAAGTTTTAGCATGCGCACATGTATTTATATATACCTATATAAGGTTGAGTTTTTTGTCGTATTTCCATTGATGTTAAACGCCTCCATTTTATTTTTAAAATATAAAAACGAACCTCTTAATATACTTAGTCATAGAAAAGTGAGCGACTTCATGATGATGGTTAATTAATTGGTTAGCATTTAGAATGCAAACGTTTCAGCAAACACACACACACACACACGCACATACACACACATCTATAACGCTATAATCTTTTTGTGTGCGTGTGTGTATTGATATTCCATATGAAAACCCCTTTTTTCTCTATATATTTAAAAAGAAAATACAACTTTGTTATATATGGTTCGTGGAATTGCTAATTTGCATATTTTTTTAAACATTCATTTTAATCAATTCCCTATAAGTTTTTCGGTTTTCTTATGAAATGATCATGTTTAGTTAACTATTATGTGTAATTATATTCATGCAGATATTCTACATTATTTATTCTTGCGTAATATTTGCGTAAAAAGGTTATAGTAAACACAAACCTTCTTCTATATATATTTATGTATGCGTATATATATTTGTTAAAAAAAATTATCTACCAAACTTCTCTGCCAGTTTTTGGCCTACATACATGAAACTTAATGTATAGGGGATTCTAACCCATGCGAAACTTTATATTTGGGTTTTAGCCGGAGAAAATCGGTGCCAAAGTGTGAAATTAAAAAAAAAATTAACTGTGGCAGGTGAAAGTCGAACGGCAGCATTACGAATATGCATGCGTAACGTAATAGCTATTGGTTCATGTTTTAATTTTTAACCTTCCAGCAAACATGTCTTTATAGCTCAGGCGTAAACGCCGATAGAAAAAGTAAATTATAAGCTAAACGTTTTGATTTCGATTATCGGAGGCGTTGCATGAGTCATTTTTTTAAACAATTTAAATCTTTACTATATATAAATCTCACCTGTCTGTTTAAATGCCTGCATGTATGTATGTATGTATGTATGTATGTATGTATGCCTAAAACTTTCGAATAGAGGCGGCGGATTTTCAGGAGATCGGTATCGTTTTGAAGCTCGACCTTTCAGACGAGAAATATCGAAAAATTGGATAAAAACATTAATTTCCATCACCCTCAACTGGGCACTTTTCTATAGGGAGGGTTCGCTTTTTCGCCGATATTTTCGAAAGTCATCCCCTCTTTTCTATTGTCTAGCCTTACGTCACTTCCGGTTTGGCGATGAGCGAAACAGCAAACACGTCACATTTTTTCACGTTCTTTTCTTCTTCCGCAGTACGGGTTCGAACCTGCCTGCCTATTACCACTTTTTTCTTTTTTTTTGCTCAGCACACATCTTCAAACGCCGGGCACCCAGCCTACTTTATAATAAAACAACCTCGAACATAAAAAAAAGACGAGAAAAGAATGTTAACTAAAAGAGAATGCGTCCCACCTGTGACCGATATTGGTATGTGTCGAGACGTGGCTTTAAAGTGTAGAAGACTCGGTCACCTGTCACACAGGCACCTGCTTGGGAAACTGTCTGCGCGATAAACGCGACTAGAAAAGTTGAAAATTAGAACACCTGTTGTGTTCAGGTAAAAGGGACCGAAAATCTAGATAAAAGACGATCGCATTGGCCTGCGATATCTACATCTGTTACTGACAAATTAGAACCTACACTAGAATCTACCATTCTATTATTTCACTGATGAGAGTGATGATGCCTTTGTTCAGTGGCAAGAAACAATGGATACACTCTGTAAAGGTATCTGCATGTGTAATTGTAAGGCAAATGTTGCGCAATCACTAAACACACCGCTCCTGAATCGGAACTGCTTGAGTCCAGTGGCAAGGAGAAGTGCTAAACGACTGGAAACAACGCCGAGATAAGCGGAGAGCACATACAGCGCCTGGAAGTCCCAAATAGTCACCCATTTTAGTACTGACCAGGCTCAGCGTTGCTTAACTTACACTAAGATAAGTTAGTAAAAGTTTGTTTTCCTAAGGCATTTTGGCATTAATGTAGATGAAGATCATATGCTAAAAACAGCAGATTCTACTTTTGGGACAATTCAGTGTAATCGCCATGAAAACAAAATGGCGGTGAATAAAACATTTATTTAAAACACTTGATTGGACGGTCAGTTTAGGATATAAATTTAATATAAAATTTCCGTCCATTTTCCTATTAGAGAGCATTTAGACTGTACATTCCTTCAGTGACGTTTCTGGCTAAGAGAAAGAAGTGCCTTTTTCAGCGCCAGCTGTGTAGTTTGTCAATCCTCTCATAATATTCATCAGGATTAAAGTGTTAATCTATCAAATTCATATAGATTTATCATCGTGGGTCTTCAATCCTTGATATGTAATCAGGTTAGAAAAAAATAGTCACCCGCGAAAATGGTAACGGAATTTTCAGGCGGTTTGAGGATTTGGTGGTAAATTTTACGGCCGTATACTACATGAGCAAAATAATATTTATTTCTTTTAAAATATATTTAGTGATAAAGTTGATCTGTTCAATTGTTTCATTCCTTTCTCTCTCTCCCGTCTTTATATATATATATATATATATATATATATATATATATATATATATATATATATATATATATATATACATATATATATATATATATATATATATATATAATGTAAATTTGGCTCGTTAAAAGTGAATAAAACCATATTTCTACGTTACCAATTTATTTGAAATTTCAGACAACCCACCTTTAGAGTCGAGGGATGGTTTTATGTTATTAAAATAAATTTACCTCGCCAATTATAAAAATATATTAAATAAAATAAAAAATATTTTTCGTAAATGCAGAACTATGTTCCATTTTATTTCCGGTTTGCAGGCAATTCACGACGATTTGACAATTTCGAATTAGAAATGTAATTCTGGGTTCGTTCGTTATCTATAAAACCATACTTGTACATTACCAATTTATTTGAAAGCTACAGACAGTCTATAAATTTACATCCCAAATTATAAAAATATATAAAATAAAAAATATTTTTCTTAAATGCGAACCTGTGGTCAAATTTTATTTCCGGTAGAACGCACGTGGGACTGATTTCACTACGATTTGACGATTTGGCATGACAACATTTTCAGTGTTACATCGCTAAGTATAATAGGCATCTCTTATTTTTACATTTTTTATTTCATTTGTTTATCCAAAATCTATATATATATATATATAAATGTAATGTTTGGTTCGTTAAAAGCGAATAAAACCATATTTGTACGTTACCAATTTAGTCAAGGAATGTTTGCATGTTATTAAAATAATTTAACATTGCGAATTATAAAAATATTAAATTAAATAAAAAATATTTTTCGTAACTGCGAGATTATCGCCATTTTATTTCCGATAGAAATTAGCCTTTCACTTATTGAGATAAGTATTATTTGTATTAATTTTTATGATACTCATGCAGAGAGTGATCCGTGCTGAAATAATGTTATTCTTTAAAAAGTCATTCTTAACATGGGGAGGGGAGGATGTTTTGTACCTATTCTGTCAATTACAATTGAGTAATAAAAAAAGCATATCCTAAAACTTTAATTAAACGTGAAAATATGATTTAAAAAATAGCGCGGATCGCTCTCTGCATTAGCACCATTTTTATTTATTACGGACTATTATTCTCATCTTTATTAGTTGTTGTTTCACGACTTTTCGGCCAACTATTCCTCTGGCCTTCATGAAAAGAAGTAAGTCCTTTTATAAATGTTCAGTAACTTTTTCCTTTTATTATTCTTAAAGAGTAAAACTTTTCTTATTCATGAAAAGAGTTAAGCCTACGTAAATAAATAAATGTTTGTACACATGACAAATTATCAATAAATGGTTTAGTTACTTTTTTAAAAAATTATTTATGAAAAGAGTTAACGTAAATAATGTTTGTAAAAGTGCGAAAGGCGACGTTGTACAACCATCACTCCCATGCTTAATTTCTATACTTATAGGTTTTTGGATTTTTTTCACTGGATTATTATTGATTGGACACTAATTAAACAGATTATTAAAAAAAAAATTAAAACGAAATCATTATTTCGACATTTGAAAGTGGTGCTCACTTTTTAGTTACAACGTTCTGATTAACCAGTCACCCATTTTGTAACCAATAAAAACGCGGTATATCAAAACCATAGAAAGTAAAAATAATGAGTCTCTACCGCATTTGTAAGTCAGAAACATATTTGTTTCTAAAAGAAAAAAAAATAGATTGAACATGACTTTTTTTTGATTGTTTTTATGAAAATAAAGTTTCGAGTTAAAATTTTTTTTTTTTTACTTATTCAGTTAAAAGTCAGTTTGTGGGTGTTTTTTTTTTAAATTGTTTTTATGAAAGGTGTGTGTTTTTTTAAAAATATTTTTGTAAAGTATTATAAATTTCACTTACATGCTGGAGAAATGTTTAATAATTTGGTATTTTTTAAGATTAGGTCCACCTCCACAATTTACCTTTCAATGACGACATTTATAGGTTTCCAAATCGCATTGAAATTTTGCGGAAATAAATAGTTGTATTATGCATTGTATTCTTCGGCGGCCATCTTTTTACGTGCACACGAGCCATAAACAAATACACGCACGTAAAAAAGATGGCCGCCAAAGATTACAATGCATAGCACAACTTTTTATATCTTGATAACTACTTATTTCTGCAAAATTTCAATGCGATTTTCGTATTCAGCATAGTCGAAAACCATTTCAAGTCGTCATTTAAAAGAAAATTGAGGAAGTGGACCTAATCTAAAAACTTACCAATAATTTTTCATCCCGTACGCCTCCCGATACATTACTTCGTCAACATGCGACCATTTTATATCTCCCGAAGACACTTCCGTATTTAGAAAAAAAAATGAGTAACCGATTTACCAGAACGTGGTAACTAAAAAGTGAGTACCCCTTTCAAATGTTGAAATGATTTTTTTTTTCAATTTTTTTCATAATCTGGTTAGTGTTCAATCAATAATAATCCAGTGAAAAAATTTCAAAAAACCTATCAGTATAGAAACTCCACCACGTAAGTAAATAAATAAAAAATGTTACGTGCGCATGCGTTAGCCTTGACTAGGGGGGTACTAAGGGAACGACCATTAAATAATTCTGCGGGTCGCCATGGAACTCAACGCCCAAAGAGTACCAGAATAGTTTTCATGATCTGAAGAATTTTTTTTTTTCGAAAAGTGGGTGATCACTTTTCCATGTAAATTTAACTTAAAATGACCACCCACTTTATGGCCACATAAACATGTAAAATGGAAAATAGTCCCAGAGGTCAGGTGTTAATACCATGCAAAAGAAATCAAACAAAAAACTTTTTAGCCAAGAAACACAGAGAAAAAAGAAAAAAAAATAGCATCCATTTTTTTTTCTATCGAATTCATTTGCTGTTTTTATTGAAAACTATTTTACCCAGGATTTTTTATATAATTTTCCATTAAGGGCCGTGCGTCTCGCGTTCGTAAATAACAAAAATTTTTTTGTAGATTTTGGTGTGCTAAAAACGAATCTGCAAACCGTTTCCGTCGCAAAAAAATAGTTTTTATGATATGAAGAAATTACTTTTTCGAAAAAGCGGCGATCACTTTTCCATGTAAATTTAACTTAAAATGAGCACCCACTTTCTTGCCACCTGAGAGAGGGGGGATTTTCTCCCCATCTTTATTGGCTAAACAGCTTTCGTTTATGCTCACGCATAGCATAAACGAAGGCTACGGCTGTGAAATGGAAAATAGTCCCAGAGTTCAGGGGTTATTACCATGCAAAAGAAATCAAACAAAAAACTTTTTAGCCAAGAAACACAGAAAAATGCCCCTCTCTAAGGTGGCCAGAAAGTGGGTGCTCATTCTAAGTTAAATTTACATTGAAAAGTGATCACCCACTTTTCGAAAAAGTAATTTCTTCA
Source organism: Euprymna scolopes (assembly GCF_053919585.1). Classification (NCBI taxonomy): domain Eukaryota; kingdom Metazoa; phylum Mollusca; class Cephalopoda; order Sepiida; family Sepiolidae; genus Euprymna; species Euprymna scolopes. The sequence continues at coordinate 42,204,987 of NC_136504.1, read as the reverse complement.
TATCATAAAAACTATTTTTTTTGCGACGTAAACGGTTTGCAGATTCGTTTTTAGCACACCGAAATCTACAATAAAATATTTCGTTATATATGAACGTGAAACGGGCCTTAAAGTAAAGTAATACCTGATTTTTTGGAGCAGATTTGCCGTTTAGTTGTACAAATATCCTCAAATCAGGTAATCACTAAAAGGGACTTTTAAAAGTCGTCACCTGTATCGAGCAAAAGTTTAAAACCACCGATTATATGCCAGCCTACGTCATGGTAACATATATTGAGTGAGTTCCTAACAGTATTTTGTATAGTTTTTTAGTTTAAACTCATTTTCCCAAAATTTCCCCAAACTTAACGTGTTCGATACAGTCTGCCGCCATTTGTATTTTTCAGATATACCGATAAACATTGAATGTTTTTGAACCGATTATATATTACATAAAAACACTAAAATCTTATCCAGTTAGGTAGAACATTTATTTTTCTTGCCTTTGATAGCATTTATTTGTTATATATTTATTTTTTGACAACTTCTTTGTATCTGTGTTTAGTAATACAAACCCTTTTCATTTAATGTAACGTTTAGTCGGCTCGCAAAACAGTGTTTATCGAGGTATTTGAAAGCTACAAATGGTGGTGGACTCTGTTGATTACTTTAAGTTAGATAAAGTGAGTTAAAACTAAAAAAAACTATACAAAATACTGTCAGAAACCCACCGATTATGCCAGCCTATGTCATGGTAACATATATTCGGTGAGTTTCAGACACTGTTTGTATAGTTTTTTGTTTTCAACTTACTTTCCCAAACTTAACATATTCAACAGAGTCCGCAAGCATTTCTGTTTTTTGAGCCGATTAAACATTTTACATTACATAAAAACACTAAACAATTATCCAATTAGGTAGAAAGGTAACTTACCTTACCGTTGCTTTCATTTATTTGTTTTTGGACAACTTTTTGGAATCTGTGTATAGTAACCCCCCCCCCCCCACCATCAACCAAATATTAATTACTAACTCACATTTTTGTAAAACAACAACAAAAAGAAATATTGAGCGTTTAAACATTTTTGCGACGTTCGGCTTCATCCACTAATTGTTGGTCAAGTCCAAACCATGAATGATTGACAGAAACTCCCGATGATCCAGATCAAATTTTGCAAAAGTACCATTTTTTTTTTCATTTTCGCCTTCTTTTTCACTTTTTGCAGTGGATTGTTGTACTAATATAAGAAACACGCATTTTCTCTTTTTATTAAATTTTTCCATTACACCAAATTGAGCCACTGCAACGCGTGGCAGGGTAAAGCTAGTATATATATATATATATATATATATATATATATATATATATATATATATATATATATATATGTATGTATATATATATATACATATATACATATGTGTATGTATATATATATATATACATATATACATATGTGTATATATATACATATGAATATACATATATATATATATATGTATATATATAAGGCAAAATTCACTTAACGCCCTTATCAGTTTCTTTCCCTCGTGGCCGAAGCGGTTAGGTGTCTGGCTTTTTTTCCCTTTCGTTTCCACCTTCGCGTCAAGGCTTCGGGGTTCAATCCTACCCTCCTACTAAAACTTTTTTCTTTTACACCTCCAAGCACCCGGGCAACGCCGGGTATTCCCCGATAGCATATATATATACATTGTGAAACCATGCAATTGTAGCCCTAAAAAAGACGATATGATTTCATTTCCGTTTGATAAAAACGGTGTAATTTTTGTTGAAAACCATCTATTAGTTGACCAGTTATACAGAAATTACAAGAGTGAGAATGTTAAACGATCGAGATTGGAAATTCGCCGCTGTACAACTCATGCTCTCTAATGATCCAAGTAATAACAAGAGGGCCATTGCCGGCACCCTCAAAATGCAAATCGGCACGGTTCAATGCTTGAGGGCACAGCTTAACGAAGTTTCCCGCCACGGTTAGGGTCATGGGTGTAGTTTCAAGTAAGAGCTACATCGAAACCGAAAGGGAAACTGCAAACATCAAAGCTGGTGACGTCGCAGCGATACCAACGTTACACGAATATGAACGGATTAAAAATTAAACATTAAAAATAAATTACCATGAATGCATACCAACGTTTTCAATTTTGACCTCTTTTTAATCTCTTAAAAACTATTTTAACTGGCCATAAAAGAATGGCCCGTAAAAAAAAAAAAGTCAATTATCTGGGGGCCCCTAGCGCCGCTCTGCGACTTTTAATTTCGGGAGAGATCCAGTTTGAAAATATGGAGACAGACAGACAAGCATATAGCCTTTTATGTATTAGATATATAGAACATGCATCTAATTATATAAAACATGCACTAAATTTATACGTTCAATATACATATATATATATATATATATACGTATATATATATATAACATAATACACACACACATATATATATATAAATATATATATATAAATATATATATACATATATATACATATATACATATATATATAAATATACATATATATATACACATATTGAAATAAAGGTACGTGTCGAATTTTTCTGAAGTATATATATATATATATATATATATATATATATATATATATATATATATATATACACATATTGAAATAAAGGTACGTGTCGAATTAAAAGTGTGAAGTGAGAATAATAGGACCCACACGCAAACACCTGCACAACACTGAAAGGATGCGTAATTAATTCCTTGATAGTTGGTGGGGGGTGGAACGCAGGTCAGGGGTGAAAATGTGTGCATCTTCTTTCAGTCAGCACGACAGGGGAGGGTGTTGAGATAGTGACACTGAAACTGCTCTCGTCAAGCCTCGCTTCCATGGACGAAGAGAAAGGTGCGAAAGTAGAAAATGACGAGAGGAAAGGGGGAGAGGGAAGAAGCAGGAGAGACAAGAAAGGAAAAAAAGATGAAGGGAAGTTTGACGAGAAGATTGGAACGCGGATGGATGACTAGAGAAAGAAGGAAATATTGAAGTGTATGGGAGGGGAGAGAAAGTAAGAGAAGGAGAGATATAATGTTAACGAGGAACAAAGTGAAGGATAAGACGTGCGATTTATTGGTATGTGTGGATACGGGGAAATAGAAAGAAAGAATAATAATAGGACGAGAAAGAGGAAAAGAAATAGAGGAGAAAAGAGGGGGAAGAAATGGTAACAAAACAGAGTAAGAGTGAAACAGAGTGAGAGATAGATAGATAGATAGATAGATAGATAGAGAGAGAGAGAAAGAGAGAGGGAGAGGGTGGAAAAATCTACCAAGAAAAAAGAATAAAAGAAAGAATCAATTGATAAGAACGCGAACGAAAAATCAACTTAAAATCGATGAGCAAACGTGTGGACAAGAACTACACTTTTTATTCAGCAAATAAGCAAATTAGGTGACAGGAAAATCCTTTAAAATTACCAGTATTATGTTTTCCAGAGTGCTGAAAACGAAAACAACAGTTAAAATCCCAGTGATCTAGTAATTTCAATGATATGAATAACTATAGTTACAAATAGTTGGGGATCAGGTTTCTATATTAATTTAACGTAAAATAGACATCCACTGTATAGCCCAGGTGGCCATAAAGTAGGTGCTTATTTTACGATAAATTAGACTAAAAAAGTGACCCCCATTTGCTTAAACAATAATGTGTGACCTTAAAGGCAAATGTCACATAGCCCACCACACAATTTAGGACATTAGCTTTCCAACGAGCTTTCATTTGTTAAATCCTGATCAATAGTTGGCGAGATATCGAACTTATACAATTGCCTAAAAAAGTGGTGAAACTACATGAAAATTGGCAGGCTTTTTGATGATTATAATACTGTTCTATGGTTAAATTTTCATTACAATTTGTAAAAATGAACTTACATTTACAAACCAATAAAATAATTCTAAATTTGCCTACATTTGTATATATAGTGGCATAGCAGGCCAGCTTTAGTAGTGCTCCTTTTCTTGTGTCCCCTGTTGCCTTTCCCGACCACTAATATATATGTATATATATATATATATATATATATATATATATATATATATATATATATATATATATATA
>NC_136504.1:42165907-42195907 GCF_053919585.1 Euprymna scolopes | reverse complement strand
TTGGCAAGAACCGCGGCGTCATGGATAAATTGCTAAATAAAATTCAGTTCAAAGTGTCACTTTTCTGGGCGTTGATTGTTCAATAGTCTGTGCGGAGGACACTAAAGAATGCAGCTGCGAATTATTTAACACCGATCATGTCTGATGGAACGGGAGCATTCTACCCCCGTGTATTGAATAAAGGATTCCGTTGAAAATTTCGTACTAATTCCCAAGTTCTACAGAAAGAGTTGATAATTCAACGAGATACATATGAAAAAAAAAGGACCAAAGGTTATATTGGCCGAAACATTGTGAAAATAACACTTAAGATGAGAACAATAGTTCAAATAATCCACAAGAAAACGAATTATCAATCCTCATCTAAAAATTTCAGAAATATAAGCTTTTCCAAAAGTCTTGGCCACATTTTCACATTGAATATCTCGAGAACTATTAAGGATATAAAAAAGCATCTCGTATATTAAGAAAGCTTGTAATCTCAAGCTTTTTATGGAATTTTCAAAAATGTTCAATGTGAGCACCATTGCTCAGACGACACACATCATACAAATGGTCCAATTATTGCCAAACGCGTCCCAGCATTGCGTTGTTAATGGTTGCAACAGTTTCTGTTATTCGACCTTTCAGCTCATCCACGTGCCCTGGAATGGGAGACACATAGACCAGTTCTTTCACAAATCCCCACAAAAAAAAAAAAAAAAAATCGCAGAGTGTAAGATATGGAGATCTGGGAGGCACGTTGAACATGAGTGTCCATGATTCAGTTTTTGCAAATTCAAGCACACAAAACGCCTTTTCTGGTTGAGTGAACGCCATTACTGGATCCATAAAGAAATTAAATTTCATCTTACTACCATTCATAGTTAAGCAGATATGAGGACTTGAAATGTGCCCAAGACTTCTGGAACACCGTGTATATGGACTCTTTCTTGCAAATCTTGGAATGTTTACTAGTAGGTGTTTACTACTTTTATTTTACAGTTGTGTCCATTTCGTGACCCTTTGCAGACCTATAAAATACTCAAATGATATATAAAAAATGAAAATATTTATTGATTCATAAAAAAAAACAATAATAAAGTCACCGGAATATTTTTTACTAGCTGTTAGTGTCTCGGCGTTGCCCGTGAAAGTAGATCACCTTGATACATTTCATACCCAACATTGGACGATCCGTCGTGAGCATAGACCCCTACAATGTTAAACAGTAAATTACCAAAAGTAATTTATTTTGTCATGCTATTAGCACAACTAGTTTCAAAAATACTATGGCCAAGAAGTTAAAAAAGCAAATGTTTTTATTGTTTTGTTGAGAAATAAATCGTATTGAAAAGAAAATCATAATATATAAAACCCACTATGTCTGTCTGTCTCCATATATTCTAACTCTATCTCTTCCGGAACTAAAAGTCGAAGAGCGGCGCTAGGGGCCTCAAATGATTGGATTTTTTATAGACCGTCTTTTACATGTCTTTAGCCGGTTAAAAATGGTTTTAATGGATCAAACACGGGTAAAAAATATTTTTTTTTATACATTCTGTATATTCATCTTAGTTTATTTTTATTCAACTCATATGCGTGTAACGTTGGTACAGACGTAACGTCACCAGCTTTGAATTCTACAGTTTTGCTTTCAGATTCGATTCTAGCTGATGGCATCCAACCACTTTTTTTAACTTTTGAAATCACGACTTCATAATAATATATACGAAATCTGGACAAATTAAAATATAAGTAGGTTGTCGTTTGCTTGAAGCATTGTTGAAGAAAATTATAAGGTGAAATTAAAGCCAAGAACAATGCGAGATTTTTTTTTTTATATAGAGTAAAATTATTTCAGCTCTAAACAACAGTAGTTTTTTTTTCTGTTGTATCCAATGGTGTTATAAATCTCAATATATTTCGGACTTATTAGTCCTTTTTCAAGAGAAGACAGCGGAAGAGTGTTCTTCATGAGTGCAAACTCTGTCTGGCCGAGACTGAGGGATATAAGTAGGTTGTCGTTTGCTTGAAGCATTAAAAAAAAGACTACTGTTGTTTAGAGTTGAAATAATTTTACTCTATATAAAAAAAAAAATCTCGCATTGTTCTTGGCTTTAATTTCACCTTATAATTTTCTTCAACAATGCTTCAAGCAAACGACAACCTACTTATATCCCTCAGTCTCGGCCAGACAGAGTTTGCACTCATGAAGAACACTCTTCCGCTGTCTTCTCTTGAAAAAGGACTAATAAGTCCGAAATATATTGAGATTTATAACACCATCGGATACAACAGAAAAAAAAAAACTACTGTTGTTTAGAGTTGAAATAATTTTACTCTATATAAAAAAAAATCTCGCATTGTTCTTGGCTTTAATTTCACCTTATGATTTTCTTCAACAATGCTTCAAGCAAACGACAACCTACTTATATCCCTCAGTCTCGGCCAGACAGAGTTTGCACTCATGAAGAACACTCTTCCGCTGTCTTCTCTTGAAAAAGGACTAATAAGTCCGAAATATATTGAGATTTATAACACCATCGGATACAACAGAAAAAAAAAAAAACAAAAAAAAACTACTGTTGTTTAGAGTTGAAATAATTTTACTCTATATAAAAAAAAATCTCGCATTGTTCTTGGCTTTAATTTCACCTTATAAATTAAAATATATTTAAGCATATTTTTACGATCGGGCCAAGCCGGGCGCCCCCTGCTAGTATATATATATATATATATATATATATATATATATATATATATATATATATATATATATATATATATATATATGTATATATATATATGTATATATATATATGTATATATATATATATATATATATATATATATATATATATATATATATATATATATATATATCTTCCGAACTGCATACATAGACCGATAAGTGACGTGTCTCATGGTGTTATATGAGTACTTTGTAACACGCCATCTTGGCGTTACGTGCTACGACTGTTGTTCTCTCTATATTGTTTTGTTCTCAATACAAATAGCTTCTTTTAGCAGTTATGAAACCGACTCTTTTAGGAAATTAACAAAGAAGCGTGGTTCATATCTACTTAAAAAAAAAAAGGAATAACAGAAATGGTCGTTTGAGTTTCGCTACATAAGACGAACCCAAGGTAAAGATGGACCACTCTTCCAGGCCCGTGAATTGTGAAACAGACAGACGAAAAATCAATGAAAAGGGAAACGGAAAAGCAAACATTTCGAAATAAACTTTACAAATTTAGGGGTAAAAAGAAAGGGGAAAAAATCAGACAAAGCAAAATAACTCATCGTAACATTTATTTATATATACCGAGATAAAATCTATCAGTAACGAAAAACAAAAACAAACAAAAACATTACAGTTCGTCGTGTGTGAGACAGAAAGAAATAGCGGGAATAAATTCACATTTTTTTTCCTTTATGTATGTTTTTACTCTTCATTTTTTAAAGCGTTGTTGTTACTGGTGATTTTTTTTTTTTTTTTGTATCGTACTTTCGTCTCATTTGGCGATACAGCGAAACTTTCGCCGTTTTCTTCCTCGGTCTCTCGCTTACCCAACTCCTGTCGTCTACAAACTTCTGTAGTCTCCAACTACCTATTTCTAGCAATTCTCTCTTCTTCTTCTTCTTCTTCTTCTTCTTCTTCTTCTTCTTCTTCTTCTTCTTCGTGGCATATATCATTTACGCGTGCGTGCTACTTTTATGTATATTCCCTTTTCTTCTCTCTATATAGATTTCTTCTCTCTCTTTATATTTTTTCATGCGCGCGTGTCTTCATGCATGCGAGCTGACCAATGTACCCCCTCCTCCGGTTTATTCGCCATCTTTCTTATTTTTACAAATTCTTTTCCTATTTTACTCTCTCTCTCTCTCTCTCTCTCTCTCTCTCTCTCTCTCTTTCTCTCTACACCTACCTATCTATCTCTTTACACTTTTTTTTCGCGTGGATGACCGGTTAAAAAATAAGGTGCGCTCTCCCTGGGATTAATATTAAAAATTAAAATTTTCCTTTACTTATTTATCTATTCTCTTTCAAATACATAATCCAATTTTAGGATTGTGAGATATACCTCATATCCTGGAAGCAAATAATTGGTGACGAAGAACTCGAATTCATAAAGGTAATACCTACAACAAAATCTATTTAAATTTACAGTCCTATCCAAGCAATAACACGTCCAGTTAACTGAGGATCGTTTGCTTTATTGAAAACAGCCTTAAATCTTGAACGCTTTGTTTAGCAAGTGTACATTGACTCGACATGGAGAGAGGTTAACTAATCGTGAGAAAAATAAATGACATAATTAATGAGGTTAGCGTTCAGCTGTCAGTGTTTGTCCTGTTTTTTTTCTTTTTTTGGATAATTTAAATATTGTTTACTTGTATCATTCTAGAGCCTCTACGATATGTCTTAATGGTGAAACGTTGGTAAATATATGCAAATTGCTTCTAATCTTTATATATATATATATATATATATATATATATATATATATATTGTTCTTGTGATTAAGGTAGGGGGTGTTTGATCAACACTGCTGGGGAGCCATGACTTAATAAACTGTTTTGTTTTTAAATCCCCGAAACAGTGTTTCATGATAAACAACTGCTGATCCTTTAGGTTAACATTAGGCTTATTGTGAATTCGAGAGAGCAAGTTGATGCATTGATTGCGAGTGATTAAATGACGTCCTGACTAAATAATTTTCTAACGAACGAATGATAAAAATATAAAAATAAAATAGTTTTTTTCAATATAGTTTTAAAGGTTAAAAAGTTTCCAAGAAGATATATATATATATATATATATATATATATATATATATATATATATATATGTAGTTAAAAAAACATGTTAAAAACACTTTGAAAAAGATTTAAAACATAATTAATTTTAAAAATGAAACACTAAATAAGCGGATAGTCCTTAATCCGCGGAGTTTCGAAGAAATACTTTCCTTCTCATCATAGGGTAGGATTTAGCAAAATTCGGAATCGGATTTTGCTTGCAAAAGTATTTGATGAAACTACAAGTAAGTCAAAGATCTTACTTGATAACAAAAAGTAAAGCAGAGGGAATAGGGTGAATAAAAAGTGATTTCACGTGAATGGACAGTCTGGTGAAGGGTAAATATCCAATAACGGTAAAATCCAAAGATGCAGAATCCAACAAAGTTAGTTAAATTTCCATTCGCACAAGTAAAATCTAAGGGAATCGCGTAATTGGAAGATGATCCAAAGTAATCCAAAAGGCAGAAATCCGTGGAATCATTCAAAAATAGGTACAAGGAAAAGAGGAAAAATTCCAATATATTATTTAAAGAAAGATAAAATGTGCGTAAAAAAAGGAAAGGAAGAAATATACAGCTCGATGTTTTATTAACTACTTGTTTTTATTATAAGCTCTATCTCCTATTTGGTTTTATCGAGCTTTTACATCTGGTTGAGATTACATTATAAATATTAATTCTTTAATATTTATAATGTGCTTTAGTTTTTCCATCTTGGATCATGGTGGTAAACTTATCTGTAATTCTTATACACACACACACACACACACACACATACATATATATATATATATATATATATATATATATATATACAGTGCCCTGCAAAAGTATACAATACACATTTGAAACTGATAGTTTTTGTATTTTTAGCTTCCAAATGAAACTTTTTATAAACATAGAAAATGTATTCATACCAATATAGGAATAGTGGGGGAAAAAATTATAATTTAGCACAATGCGAAAAGAAAACTCAATAATTAGCAATGCAAAATTTTACAACATATTTACAAAATAATAGTATTTTCTGGTATAACCATTATTGTTTATTACAGCGTGCAGACGTTTTGAGTAATCTCCTACGAACTTCTTACTTGTGTTATTTTATTCCATTCTTCCACACAAATTCTCTCCAATTCTCGCAGATTTGAAGGTTCTCTTCTTTGGACTCGTAATTCTAATTCTCCTCATAAATTTTCTATAGGGTTGAGATCTGGAGATTGACCAAGCCACTTTAAAATATTCACTTTATTTGAATTAAGCCAATTTTGTATGAGTTTCGCAGTGTGTTTTGGATCGTTATCATGTTGAAAGATCCAATCTGATTTCAATTTGAGCAACTTCACACTTTCTCTAAGGTTTTCTCCAAGATACTCCTATTAAGTGCTCAATTCATTTTTACATTCATTGTTTCCACTTTTCCTACACCTCCTGCACTAAAACAACTCAAGATCATAATGGACCTTTCTTTCAAATGTTACTGTTGTGATAGTGTTTTTGACTGGTATTCAGTACCTTTTTTTTCTCCAAACTTTCGGTGTTTTCGGAGTGTCAAACAAGTCAGTTTTGGTCTCATCTGACCAAAGCACATTATGCCAAAACTCGAGCATGCTTTGCCTTAAAAAAGGGGAGTTCTCCTAGCTGATCTAGAAAAGATATCTTTAAGGTGAAGGGTTCTACTGATCGTGTCCTTGCTAACATTAATTTCACTGTTTTCTAAGTCCTCCTGCAGCTCTCCAAGAGTAATTCTATGCGAATTCATAACCTTCCTTGTTAATAACCTTTCAGCACATTTGGTTATTTTTCGAGGACGACCTGATCTGGCCAAAGGAAGGGTTGATTTATGAGATTTCTAGTGCCGAATTATTGTTCCAACAGAATTCAATGGAACCATCAACTGTTTGAATATTGTTCTATATCCCAATCCACTTTGATGAAGACTTGCAATCGCTTTCTGGGCTCTTGACCAATCTGTTTATTTTTTTTTCCATGATGCGGTTGCTTACAATATTGTTATTAGATAAGGAATAACGCAATAATTTACTAAGTGTTTACTTCAATGTCTATTTGTTGTAAGGCTCAGTTTGGTCCACAAAAACGACACGGGAAAAAACGTAGTGGGTGGTTTAAAAGTGTATTAAAGAAAGGTACAAGGATATAGAGAAAGACAAAGAGAATAGTAGTAGTTGCAAGTATCAGTAAGACACCGTTCACCGAGGTACGATATCCGTTGAGATCTCACTCGACCGTACCAGCTTTAGGAGCTGATTATATAGGATCTGGACGAGTCCATTATGGTTCGGTTTCACAACACTATTGCATATTCCCGAACATTCTAAAAGCTTCTAAGCATTTTGCCATGATAAACCGTCATAGAATTATTGAGAAATCTAATGAATTTAATATGTGTTGTAAACTTTTGCGGTGCTAATTATTGAGTTTTCTTTTTGTGTTGTGTTGAATTATTATTTTTTTGTTTTTCCCACTGTTCCTATCTTAGTTTCAATACATTTTCTATGTTAATAAAAAGTTTCATTACCATTTGGAAGCTAGAAATACAAAAACTGACAGTTTCAAATGTGCATTGTAAACTTTTGTTTTTTGTTTTTTTCGCGTTTAAATTATCCAAATAAACAATTGTTATACTGTCTGCTTTTTTTTTTTTTTACATCGTTCATTTCTGTATTACGTTTAAGTTATTTTAAACCCCACTCTTTCCATGTTAAATAATAATTTCAAAATAATAACGTTTATATTTTCAGTGCACAGGTCATGCACGCATGCGCAACCGGATGTTGTAAACCGGAAAGTGGGTTACATACATCGTTACAAGGTCATTTGAGTTTTATAATTATATATATATATTTATATATATAAATATATAATTATTTTTTTACTATAATAATTATTAAATACCTACAGACACTAGTGTTTCATCCTTTCGGGAATCTTCAGTGCAGGGTGTCACGATTAATACCAGTCGAACGATTCAAACCTCGCATCACAAGACATCCCTGGCTCGGTTTAGCGAAGACCTAATCCATTCGGCTACCATTAACCGCGTGAAATAACGTCGAATTTAAACATTTTAATTTTAAATGTTCATTTACGTCAGTCAGAGAGTGATCTAATCGTTATACGATGATCTATGCATAAGAGCTAAGTTGACCGACTTTTAATTCAACTGAAAGTGCTGAACGATAAGAAACAAATTTCTTAAAAGGGCGGTCATAATTTCTTTTTTTTTACTATAATAATTGAATACCTACAGACACTAGTGTTTCATCCTTTCGGGAATCTTCAGTGCATGGTGTCACGATTAATACCAGTCGAACGATTTGATATATTAATATATATATATATATATATATATATATATGCTGAATCCAAACTTACGACTGCTATAATCGTTTAGTTATTAAATATTTTAAAACGTTTACAACTAGAATCGATCGCTGATCGAACGGTGCATCAAAATTATGTTGAATGTAAGAAAACATGGGAAAAATGTACAAAATGGCTTTTTCTTGTAAAAAATTTAATTGAACTTATTTGGATTTTATTGATTTAGTCTTTTTAAGTTTTGTTGTTGTTTCTTTCTGAAAATTTCTTTCAAAATATTGATGCAATGCGCTTGAAAAAATGTCGATGACTTCAATGATGGCGTCAAATCATCTCTCAGTTTCACTCATACTTGCAGATGCCTATAAATCACATGTGATTATACATGCATGAATACATGCACACACACATATACGATTGTAAACCGTATATACTTGTAATGCCTATATTCAATGAAGGTTTTCTAAATTGGAACAATTAATAAAGCTCAATGAAAATGGATATACATTTTCAGAGCATATATATGGATAGCTAACATAAAATATATACATCTGTAGAAAGTTAGTACACACACACACACACACACACACATATATATATATATATATATATATATATATATAAAACTACTTCATTTACTCACATAAAATTAATATACGAAATTATAGATTTATGCGTAAACTTTAAGTATTTACTTCAAAAGTGCTCAATACGTAGGTAGAGCTAGTTAGTAAGTTATAAAATGTATATGGCGATTAAGCTACACTGAATATTCGGCGTTTCATCCACTCTAGGATTCCTCAGGCTTAGGCACATAAGCCTGAGGAATCCTAGAGTGAATGAAACGCCGAATATTCAGTGTAGCTTAATCGCCATATATATTTTATAAATTACTATATATATATATATAGTTATCGACAGACAGACTGTGTCGCTGTATCACAGCTCCTTATTGTAGATACATTAGCAACTATCTCAAACCAGGATTGAAACTCGACTGCCTAGGCGACAGCTTGCGCTTCTAACCGTTACGCTGTTTGTCTGCTGGTAAGACAGGCATGTGAAATTAAAATGATTCTTCAAACACCTAAACTCCATTATACAAAAAGAACATTGTTTTATGCGTTAACGGCTGTTTGTTACTTCACTCCTCAGTATGCTCAATCCCAGATAGGGAGCACGTCTAATAGTTAGGTATATATATATATATATATATATATATATATATATATATATATATATATATATATGGTTAGTCACGAGAAACAAATGTTTTTAAAGAAAACAAAACTCTGCGAATATTTCAATACAAACTTGATAGTCTACATAAAAACATTTACTAAACTATACCATTATGGAATATTTAGAAGCGAAAAATTATGTCTGAAAAATGACGACCATTTTCCCGGAAAAAATTGTAAGCCACTTTCTAAAGTTAGCCTCCATTTTCACTAAAGTGGCTTCAGGTTTTTTTTTTTTGGGGGGGGGGTATTTATACGCATTGCAGTCTTGAATTCTCAAAGTGTGCAAAGTTTCCCAGTATGGATTCGTGATTTCAAAAATCCCCACAGATAAAAAAATCGCACATAGAAAGATCAGGTGAGCACGGAGGCCACGGGAGATTTCCAAAGCGTGAAATGACATTATTAGGGAATGCAGCTCGAACAGCAGTCATGGACGTTCGCGCTGTATGAGCAGTGACCCATCTTGTTGAAACCACATTGATGCCATCGTCTGCGAAGCTCAAGAAGGAAACTGTTTTCAAACATTTGAATATAACAGTCTGAAGTAACCGTTGCTGTCTCTTCTTAAAAAAAAAAAAGAAAAATGGACCGAAAATCCCGCACTTTCCCAAATCACACTAAACAGTCACTTTTGGGCTGTGTAGTGGTTGCTGATGTAATTCACGAAGACTTTCTGAAGCCCAGTATCGAGAGTTTTGTTGGTTCAGTGTATCATTGAGATGAAAATGGGCTTCATCACTCATTATAAGGGTCAAATCCTCGTTTTCCTACAAACATGTCTATAATTCTTTGACAAAAACAAACGTTGTTGGTAATCTCGCGGATTCCATTTTCAGACAGTAATACTTTTGTATGGTGAAAAGGCTAGGTATTTATGTAAAATTCGCTTCACAGTGCTCTGACTTATTCCCAGTTCTGCAGAGTGTCGCCTAGCTGAGCGTATGGGACTTCGGGTGATCACCTCTCTCACTCGATCCACATTTCCCGGTGTTCTGGCGGTTCTGGTAGAGCTGGTGGTTTGGTTTTCAATAATAAACCAGTCTTTCTTAGTACACTAACTCACCTAAGAAGAGTATTGCGGCTTGGGACATTACCGTGACAACCGATGTTGAATCTTGTCTTGAAGAGACGTTGGGTTTTTGTCACTGATTCACCATTTTTCACGTAAGTGTTATAAGCAAATACACCGTGTTCGCGACTCCCCGGTAGCACCAGGGCAATGAACTGGAAAGAAAAACAATTCAAAATCAATAACTAAAATAAAATTTAATGTAAAAGATAGACAAATAGCAAAAAACTAGCCGGCATCTTAAGCGAGTTTAAAAAACTACCTTCTCTACTTCCTATCCTTTACTCTAGGAGAGCAAGGAGCGTTCTAAAAACATCCGTTTCCCAGGACTCACCCTGTATTTATATATATATATATATTTGAGAGACAAGTAGAAGATGCACCAGCCCAAATGTTACAACAGTACTCCATACATGGACGAATGCTGGCCTTGTAGAGATACAAGATACTTTCGGGCGTAAGTAGTTTTCTCGTACGATGAAAGGCCCCACCTTCTTCGCAGCGGCCTTGGCAATGCTCTTAATGTATCTGTTCTAGCTCACGTGTCATGTGAACGTTAAGCCAAGGAGTTTGAAAGAAGTACTTTAGGTAATGGCACTTTAGTCATAGATATTGGTAGTTGAGAAGGTTTCTTGTAATTATTTACTTTTGAAATTAGAAGGCTTCCATCAGTCTTGACAGACTATGAATACCCACTGTAAGGGTGTTTGCGCGTGAAATTTTTGTGGCAAGTGTTGCGCAATCTGCAACCACACCTCTCCTGAGTCTACATTGGTAAATATTAGTGGCAAGTGGAGGTTCAGAACGACGGGAAACAATGCCGAGATAGGCGGAAAGCATATACAGCACCTACAATTCCCAAATGCTCACCCATCTGGTATTAGCCAGGCTCAACATTGCTTAACCTCGGTGATCTGACGAGAAATGGTGTGTCAACGTGATTATGTCATATAAAAATATTTGAAATTATGACTATAATAATATATACGAAATATGGACAAATTAAAATATTATATTTAAACGTATTTTACGACTGAGCAAAGTCCCCACCCCCGCTAGTATAATATATTTTGTTTTTAATTTTATAATTGAAACATAATGAAACACCGACAGGTTTATAAGTTGGTGGCAACATACTTCTGTAAACTTTGCAAACAATATTTATTATTCCATGTACACCCGCATCACTCGTGTCTATATCAAACATGATGCAAAAGACATTTTTAGACCTTAAATGACTCAGTTGGACAGAATGCAAAGCATTTAAAAAGATTTATTCATTTGGGTATGAGATATGAGAATAATTCATGTGACCTACGATTGCTGCAACTTACGTATAACTTCCTATTTATTTACTCAAAATAAAACGTTGAAAAACTACAAAAACGAGCAACCTTATGTGCTCTAGAAGTTATTTTTCTCCATAGTGGTCACGATTTTCAATGCACTTTTGCCAGCCTCTTTGATGCCTCGGTCCTAAAAGTCTGGTGGACTCTTTGTCACTCACATCTCTGTAGCCACTCTGAAATTGATGAAGCCATCTCCTAACCGTGCTGACATCAAATGGTTTCGTAAAGGTTCACCAGGCGCCGGTGAATGATGATCGGTTCAATTTTTCCTACACGGAGGAATTCAATGACGCATCTCTGTTTCTGGCGCACGTTGATGACAGGAGTTGTTCTCTTAGAGTCTCACGCCGTCAATATCTGCAACAGAGAGAACGAATCTTCAGGCAACGAATGTATGAGTTTAGTCGTAAGAACAATGTAATTTGCAATCCCACTCTGATCCATTCGGGCGGAAAATAGGAGAACAACAATAACAATAAAAATAATTCTGATTCCGTTAACCAAAGTCCTCCTGAAAAGAGATAGGATTCATTCTCAGAGGACTTTCCATCAATCCCGGCTCCAAACCAAGAGCTTCAAAGATTAAGGGGTTCCCTAAGGATAATGATGATACCTACAATAGCAGAGGTCTGAAGGCCGCCCAAAACATCGGCGATTCGTAGTTTTATTGTTTTTTGTTTCTCCAAATATCTTTCCAGACGACTTGATACTATACCTAGCGTTCCAACAACCACCTGTTCAACAGCAAACAAGTCACTTTTCTTACAGCATGCGAACTTTCGGTATTTCGTATCCGCTCCAAGAAAAACAGGCTAATATCGTAATTCGATAAATATCAGTGATTGGACGATTTCAGTATTTTTCCCAATTCCGATAAACTGTGAAAAATTCCATATTCAACCTGCATCTTTCATTTACGCCGGCCATACAGCTTTAGTAGCCGGTCTGTGATTGGTTTAAATTTGAATGTGTCAGGTGATTTGACTTGGCGCCATTTTTGTATTCATGCGTTTATTTTGCAGCCTGAGAAAAACACGGGATCGGGATAGACTCAAACTACAACGCTTCTCTCATTAGGGAGCCAAGACAATTCCTTCATGGACACCAAACAGTCGGTGAACGGTTTTTAGCAGCTCATGCCCAGATGTGGGAGCAGTACTCCATCCTTGGACGTACTTGGCTTTTATACAGATAGAGAATTGCATCAGTAGTGAGATATCTTCTGGAGCGGTAGAAGGTTCCCACAATTTTCCCAGCGTCCTTGGCAACAGACCTGATGTACGTGTTTCATTTCAGATCAGGAGTAAAGGTCAAACCCAAAAGCTTGTCAGAACATGGAGCCTCCCCAAGATGAAAGCCATCCATTTCAGTTGATGCCAGATGGGGATCAGAGCGTTGATGATGTAAAAGTAGAAGCTTGGTTTTGGATGCATTAAAAGTAACCAGCCACCTCTTCCCCCACTGTACCACGCGCTCAAGATCAGAAAAGAGAGAATTAGAGAGATTACGGCCTTTGTATGTGTTGCCATAGATGGTCGTGTCATCAGCATAGATATTAACGAATGATTTATGTTTTGGGAGATCCTTGATGTAGAGCAGGAACAGATTTGGGCACAGGATGGACCCCTGAGGGACTCCAGCATTCGTATATATTAGTATAGAATCGTGATTTAAAAAATAAAAAAAAGTATTTGGGTGCCATCAGTTAAAATCGAAACCGAAAGCAAAACTGCAGCATTCAAAGCTGGTGACGTTACCACTTTACCACGGTGACACGCATACGAACTGATTAAAACTTAAAATTAAAAATCAACTAAGATGAATGTACAAATTTTTTTCAATTTTGACCCATTTTTGACCTCCTAAAATCTATTTTAACCGATTGAATATTTATAAAAGAACGGTCCGTAAAAAAAAATCAAATAATTTGAGGCCCCTAGCGGCGATCTGCGACTTTTAGTTTCGAAAGAGCTGGAGTTACAAAAACGGAGACAGATAGACATACATATAACGCTTTATATATAAGATTTAAATATTTATAATATACAATTATGTGTCGATTTCTTATCCGTATCGATTGTTTCTAGAACAACAACAGTTTAGCTATCATCCCTCCATCGGCAGCTGGTTAGTCGAATTATATCCACACATCTAATATCTTAAAGGAAAAATGGTATTCAGGAATAACCAAGCAACATATGGTTGTATATTTTTTTTTCTTTTATCAACATGTCTATTATAGAGCGTGGTGTCATCAGCAAATATACTCTACTCGGACAGAATTTAATCAGTGAGATCGATTATGACTATCTGCAACAATATCAGGGTCCCAGGAATCGATCCCTGGAGTATACAGCATTAATGTAATGTTTGATTGTATGGCTATAGAGGACAACTTAGAGATTTCTATTGTTTAAAAAGTATATGATGATGATGATTATTCGTCTAGTGTTACCGTACGATATAATTTTTTTGGGAAGACCTTCATGTCCCACCTTGTCAAATACTCAGCCTTTATTCTGGATATGACCTTAAACTATATCCGATGGTGAGGCCCCAGCTTGCGGGCTTTGGGGAGTGTGGAACCACCCTTTATTTTCCATTGCTCCCAGGTCCACTCTGACCCGGAGTGGTAGCACCTGTTAGGCCCCCAACTATGGGTTAAATAGAAAATGATTTGAAAAAAATATATATTCTATTAAAAATTTGTTCTTCAAAATCACTGGATTCGGCATTAAATAACCTGAAAAGAGTTGATATGCCGTAAAACAAAAACAACCAACAAATCAAATACTTTAGATATATTAAGTGTTCGTTAAGCGATTTATACAAATCAGCAGCAACAGGGAGGTGATGTTGGCTCAGTGATTAACGATGCGGTATTATATCCCGGGCATGCCAAGTTCGATATCAGCTCCTTCCACAGAAACACTTTCAGTTAGGAACGTTAGCAACCTTCCCGTTGTCCCTTCTGTTAGTACGCAATATCCTTCTAGAACAGAATTTATAATAGAATCATATTAGGGGGAAAGCGAATACTGGAATGATGGTCAACAAACGGTAGAAGCAACTATGGTTTGTAATCCATAACCTTGAGCCACCCAGAACTTTATAGATGCTTTTGTAGTGAGGAGTTCTTTTTTTCAAATGGGTGTGAGGCCCACGCCCAACCTTCCCAGAGGGTACATACAGCGCCAAGCCTTTCACAATGGTTACCCATGAATGGCCAGGCTCAACGATGCTTAACTCTGGTGACCTGGCGAGAACCGGTGTGTCAACGTGCTTGTGCCCTACCTATCGTTTGTAAGCAAGATAGAAACTTTTTTTTAAAGTAACTTTTACCTGCGATTTCCAGGAAGTTGGCTCGGGCTCGCTCGGCAGCTAACGGAAATAGCCGGAAAAGGTCGGCCCAGCGTTCCTCGAGGTTAAACCAACGCGCTGTTTTTAACTAATGTGCATTTATGAAGTTTACAATTTTATAAATTGGTAGAAATGAAAAAAAACAAAACAACTTTTAATCGCGCAGGTTAGGGTTAAGGGGGTTTTAGGCTAAGGGTTAAGGTAAGGGTGAGGGTTGAGTTAGATACATGTTTGTAATTTAATTGATTGTATTTCCATATTTTTTCTTGTTTGTCCTTATATTTTTCTCGTAGCGGTTTAACATTTCGCGATAGACCGCTCCGATTATTCCCGACAGAGGCCGAGCATACCCGAGAAACGTCGTGGAAATCGTGGTTCGGTAAATGCAGAAGTGTCGACTTTTATTATAACAGTTATAATTATGTTAAAAAATCGGTGGGGGGGAGATAATTATTTTCTGCCACACGCTTCTATTAGTTGTGAGCTGAAACTTCTATTAGTTGTGATTTGAAACTTTATCTTTTTATATCAACAAGAACCCAAGTTTGACCAGCTGGGCCAACTTGGGTTCTTGTACCGGAAAAATATCCAGTAAATAAAACGTTGCTTAGTAAATCGTATTTGTTATTTTTTTTTTTTTTTTTGCATTTTTTTTTGTTTTTTGCGTTTCCATACATCAAACATGGATATAAATATCACTAAAACATCCGCTCGGTTATAAGCTTCATTTCAGTACCTTACTTGCCTGGGTAAGTTGCCTGTAGGCTGAGATAAACCGCGTCACACACACAGACAGTAAATCGAACTTACTAAGGGAGATAATAACTTCCGGTTTATACCGGGAAAATATCTAGTAAAAAAAAAACGTTGTTTAGTAAATCGTTATTTTTTTTTATTTTTTTATTTTTTTTTTTTTTTGCATTTCCATACACCAAACAAAGATATAAATATCACTAAAACATCCGCTCTGTCATAAGCTTCATTTCGGTACCTAGCTTGTTTTGGTGGGTTGCCTGTAGGCTGAGATAAACCGCGTCACACACACAGACAGTAGGAAAATTTATAAGATTTCATTACATGCAACAGCCCTTGCGATCGACATTTTATCCAAACATCTTCATAACATCACATGGATTTCAACTCTAAAAGACTATAAACTATAATGGTAAAAAAGCAGTTTAGTATCCTGAACGTAATACGATAAAAAAAATTGTATACAGACAATAAATATTGTTTTGTCTTGTTTCTATTAGTCATTAGTAAATGAGAGACCATTTTGAGTTAAAATCTATTTAGTATGACGCTTATAATATTAAGAAAACACTTGTAATGTTCACATATGCTGAAATAATCGCTTTAAGTCTTCGTACAAGCGGAAGTTAGCGATTATTCCATCATATATATTCATTTCAAGCGCATTGTTCTTAAGATTAAATATGTCGGCGACATTCACCCTAGACGGATGTTGCCGCTTTCCCCCAAAGGAGGGAGTTTCATAAGAATATCGAATTTAGAATCAATACCCAGTCGTATGTATATCCTGATTAGGGAGATGACGACGTTAAGTTTTTTGCGCTTCTTGCATAGAGATGTTGATGTCATCCTACAAATGGCCGCTCATCCCCCGTACACAATTTTTTTATTACATTAAGTTTAGGCCACTAAACTGTGAGTTTACGAAAAAAGATGTTACAAGGATGTTGGAGAGACAAATCTTTCTACGAATGAACTTGTAGCAGACGACAACCGCTACTAACAAGCAGAGGCTACTTCTCACAACCTCGAGATTTGAAATTCATTTTCTCCTGGCTTGTCCAATCAAAAGTTAGCTTTCTATCACGTGACAGAGTATATAAAACGCGAAATCTGAAACCATTAACCTTTTTTTCTAGCTGGTCGGCCCAACAGCAAGCATCGCTTGGGGGGGAGTAAGGCCTAACGTAAGTACAAAACAAGCTTATCTTCAAACTCCTACTTGCTTCCATTGCCGTACCCGAACGAACATTCTTCGTTATGCTAAAGAACTGTCCTCGTTGATACGACTCACACACACCCATGATCACATGACAACACGCTGAAGTTTTTGTCCTTTCTCTCTAATCGGCTTACTTTGCCCAGGTGACGACTAGCTATAAACACGTGTAGACTGAGTTATTCTCTCTTCAACACACCGGCAAGATATTAATTCTATCTCTGAATACATGGAACACTTTTCTCTCTAGGAACGCACTCTTCATGACTACAATGAAAACACGTGCGACTACAAGAACGAATCAGTTCTTGACAATCTTTGATACGGATTTTAAACCATTCTTCTTGAAAAAAAAAAACACAATAAAAATATATGTGCAATCAATATTTAGTAAATGAGCCCTTGCTCTCAGTGACAGCTGCACATCTTCGACTTAACCATCCCGATACTAATTTTAGATCATTCTTCCTGAAGCTCCATCCACAAATCCTCTGTAGCAACCGACACTCGTTACACACAGGCAGGAGATACTTCTCACGACTTCGAGATTTGAAATCCATTTCTCCCTCGCTTGTCCAATCACAAGGCAGCTCTTTATCACGTGATAGAGTATATAAAAGTCGAAATCTGAAACTCTTAATCCTTTTTTCTCGCAGCTCTGCCAAGCGTACACATCGCCGGGGTGGGTGGGTGAGTGGTGCTTTTGCCCCCGGCCAAACGTGAGTACTACAAGCTAACTATGGCTCTCTTCTAATTACCATTTATCTCCACGTGCTGTACCCAAACGATCATTCTTTGTCATGTTACAGACTATACACCGATACACACACACCTACTCTTTCTTACCACGAGACACTAACCCTTTGCCCTGTCTCTACTATCCCACACACGCTCCTACA
The DNA here is from genome assembly GCF_053919585.1 of Euprymna scolopes. NCBI lineage: Eukaryota > Metazoa > Mollusca > Cephalopoda > Sepiida > Sepiolidae > Euprymna > Euprymna scolopes. The sequence goes on along the minus strand of NC_136504.1, from coordinate 42,177,885 downwards.
TACGTATATACACTGAACACTCGTCTCTTTCTTTCTCCTTCAACAGGCCTGACCTATATCTAATTGCCGGATATCTAATCTTCGTCTCCACACAACGAACTCTTCACGACTACTATGGAAACACGTGCGCATACGAACACTTCCACCGGACTACAAATTGGATGTGTTCTAGTCCAACTTTAACAAATTCCTAATGAACCGCCCCCTTAAGTAAACACTTCATCAAATCTCCACACTAACGTAATGTACTTGCAATAACCCTTATCCCTGAGTGGCTTCCGGGCCTTGATAAGTGGTGATCACTGTGTAAAAAAACAAAACAAAAAAAAACACTGAACCCTCATACTAATACGTTTCTCCCTTGTACTGTTCTAATAAAGCTACTAGCGAAGGTAACAAATAAAGTTTGTTAATATAGAATGAAACTCCCATTTCGTCGTTGTTTCATTTCATTAAACTCGTCCGCACCTAATAAATACGGAAAGAGTGGAAAGTGACTGACTGAGTCAGGGGAAGGTAAGAGAAAGTACTCCCGCCATCCGAAATTATTAGCGTACTACGTTTAACTAAGAATATACTGTTCGAAATCGGCGTCCGTTTTATCTTTTTACTAACCTACCCCCATAAGAAAAGGGGGGGGGAAACAGATGTGGAAAGGTTAGAATATTCTAATGCTGGCATTATATCCTCGAAAAATTTGAATTTCAAATTAAAATATATATTTTATTAAAAAGAAAATATCGCATTGTTTGCTTTTCTAACCGCCATTTTAATTGCATTCACGCCTGTGGAACTCTGTTCCATCTGCCTGCTTCCCACCGGACTACAACTTGGATGTCTTCAAGCCCAATGTTAACAAATTCCTAATGAACCGCCCCCTTAAGTAAACACTTCATCAACTCTTCACACTAACGTAATGTACTTGCAATAACCCTTATCCCTGAGTGGCTTCCGGGCCTTGATAAGTGGTGATCACTGTGTAAAAAAAAAAAAAAAAATTACGTATTTGCGTGTTTCTGTGTTTTTTTAGTTTGCGTTTGCATTTGCGTATGCTAAGGGAACCACACCAAACAAAAGCAGCAGCAGCAGCAGCAGCTAATTTTAACTATTGCTTGTTTGTTATGGAGTCTTACTGTCATATCTGTGGGGCATTGGTGATCAAGATCTTTCTGACTATCTCTCTCTCTCTCTCTCTCTCACACACACACACACACACACACACACACACACACACACACACGCTCTTTCTCTCTCTTTTTTCTCTCGCTCACACACACGACTTGATGTAAACAGCCTTCGAGAGGTAGCGTGTTACATGTAACGCCTTTAAAACAAAGCTGCTCCTTTTTCTCAGACAACGATCGGTTCCTCACTACTCCACAGTCGAAATCCAATAGCTCACTCCTCGAACAATCCCTCTGCTTTGATAAGGTTCTAGAACCGATTTTCACGCCAAACCTGTACTTGCAGACTCAGATAAAATATGTTGCTTAAGCTGTTCGAAAAAATGTTGGCCCATTCTACTGCTCTCATATAGACAGAGAATTGCGCCAGGAGTGAGGTACCTTCTAGAGCAGTAGAATGGGCCAACAGGTAGGGGAAGTCCGGCTTTGTCCAGTCGTAAAATCCCCTTAAATATGATATTTTAATTTGTTCAGATTTCGTATATATTATTATACATATTATACAATAGCGTTTTGACTTTAAAAGTAAAAAAAAGAAGTATTTGGTACCATCAGCTAGAATCGAAACCGAAAACAAAACTGCAACCCTCAAAGCTGATGACGTTACCACTGTACCAACGCGACACGCATATGAACAGTTACAAATTAAAAATTAAAAATAAACTAAGATGAATATGCAAAATATATAACGATTTTTTTTTTTTTCAATGTTGACTCCGTTTTAGTATCTTTTAGTTTCGGGGGAGGTAGAGTTTGGAAATATGGAGATACCCCGAGAGACAGACCGACAGACAGACATATAGTCATTTATATATTAGATTATAAGCAAAGCTGAACGGTGACGTAATATTGCTGGTAAAGCCGAGCGGGAGCTTAGACACGTCCGGTTCAAAATCTACACAAGTACCATTTAATCCGTATCCTCGAGTGGCATCCACACCTTGATAGATGGTAAAAAAATTAAACAAATAAATAAAAACAAGATAGCATCTTTTTTTGTAAATGAGTTTTATTATAATATTGAGGCTGCACGTACATTCGTTGTTAAATTATTCAATTTTAAGCTTTGTAATTTGGAAGAGTCAGCAAGTTAAAAATAAATGTGGAACTCTGCGTGCGGACTATTTTCCCTCCCACGTACAGACTTGATCTTTTCATAACAAAAATCCAATAGACATCTCTTACCTTTGTCGATAATTATCTTTCGTCTTGGTTAGCTTCTTACATCATATGGCTTGAAACCTTGTCAGGAGTATTTTCATAAGATAAAAAGAGAAGAACAAAAAAAAAAAAAAAAAAAGACCAGAAAAATGTAGGGTCGATTGCGATTGGAGTCCAAAGACGCTCGTCGGAAGTAGTTAACAAAGAAACTGAAAGAGATAGAGATTTGATTCCCTTTTTCTCTAGATAGTACGACCTAATTCAAATTCAAATTTAATGGATAATAATAATAATAATAATAATAATAATAATAATGATAATGATAATAATAATAATGATAATGATAATAATAATAATAAAAATGATAATGATAATAATAATACTAATGATAATGATAATGATGATAATAATAATGATAATAATAATAATAATGATAATGATAATAATAATGATAATAATAATAATAATACTAATAATAATAACAGTAACAGTAATAATAATAATAATAATAATAATAATAATAATAATAATAATAATAATAATTATTATTATTATTATTATTATTATTATTATTATTATTTATTATTATTATTATTGGCTCACATGGAGCTTTCACGCAAGTCAACAAACGATCGGTTTGGAGACCTGTGGTGTTCTCTGGAAGCTGAGTGACAACAAGTCTCCCCAGACCTCCAGCTCTCTCCACCTCCTTCGATAGCATTTGCAAATAAATTTGCGTCATCGCAATAACCTCATGCCATTGATTTCTCGCTGGTAGTGGCCATTGGTTTATACTGGAATTTGGCACTAAGCCTCCCCACGTTCCCAGTTCTCTTCGCGCTTGTCCAGCGGAGGTCTGGCCAGCGCTTTCTCCTCGATCTTTCCATCCTCGTTGACCCTTCTCGGCTCTTTGGTATCACTTTTCTATTGGGGGGGACGGTGATGAGACAATGGGGGGATCCATGATGGTGGTGTAGAACTTGTAGATATGCAGCTTTGGCGTTCTTCATTCCCTGTAACGCTTCTTTGTTACATTGTCTTGTGTTATTCCACACATTTTAGGGTTTTCCTTAATACTTCAGCCGTTTTCTTTATCGTTAGTTGTTGTATTTTTGCAGCTATTCCTCTGATTCCAATTTCTGCCATTAATTTTTCGAAGTTTTTCGGAATTGTTCGTAGTGCTCCTATTATTATCGGTACTATTTTGATTTTCTTCATCCTCCAAATCCCTTTTAATTCTCTGGCTAGCTCTGTGTATTTGCTTTGTTTCTTCTTTTCTCTCATACTCACCCTGTGGTCAGGTGGGACAGCAAATCTACGATTTGACAGGATTTTTCTTTCTTGTTAATTATTACGACATCTGGTCTTCTTGCTTGGATGGGTTTGTCCGTGTGTATGTCCATATCCCATAGGATTTTGTGGTTCTCGTTTTCGAGTGCTGTTGCGGGTTTATGCTTGTACCATTTGTCTGTACGCTCAAAATGCAGTCGTTTGCATAATTCCCAGTGCACCGCCCTCCCCACTTGGTCATGCCTGTTTTTTGTATTCCTTTTGGGCCAGCTTGCTGCATTCACTTTCTATATGGTTTATTGTTTCGTCTCTCTGTCCACATAGTTTGCATTTGCTGTTTTCTTGTGTTTTATCGATCCTTGCTTTGATATTGTTGGTTCTTATCGAGTTGTCTTGTGCTGCAGTTATTAGAGATTCAGTTTTTCGGTTTATATGTCCTTTTCGCATCCATGTCCAGGTGTTTTCGTTATTCTCATCTTTTGTCATTCTTATGAATCTTCCGTGGAGTTGTTTCTCTTCCCACTTCTCTTTTCTCGTTTTGTCGTTTGTCTCTCTGTTTTCTGTTTTGTTGCTTTTTTTTTTCAGTGTCTCTCGCTGCCATAATTATTCTTTCAGTGTTTTGCATTATGTATTTTTCTAGTTCTTTTTTCGTGTCCTTCACACAGTCTTCTATACAGATCAGTCCTCTCCTGCCGTCTTTTCTTTTCACGTAGAGTCTGTCAGTATCGTCCTTTGGGTGTAGTGCATTATGCATGGTCATGAGTTTCCTGGTTTTCTGGTCGAGTTGTCTCAGTTCTTCTTTTGTCCACCCGATCTTTTTATCCTATCAGATCCCCGGTGGTTACTCACCGGAGTACTAACACTGTAACTACAGGTTTATTAATGCGAGTGTGTACGTGTGTGCAGGGTGTGGTGGGGGGCTGTTATATTCTTTTTCTTTCCATATTTCTTGCCTTTGCTTAAAATCTGTAGTACCTGCTCTGTCCTCGCTCGGAAGAAAATAATCTTTCTAAAGGTTTGAGAAATGGTTATTTTTGTCCAAATTCAGAATTTCATTAAATTGGAAGCAAGCGTTTTTCCTTACCTTACGCGTAATTTTGTCATCTTCGGGAATCAAGTACAGTAAACCCCGGGATATGGAAGCCCTAGAACACGAATTTTTTCAGATTATGATGTGGAATACGATGTTTTTCGACCCTTGGTTACGATATTTGCCCCACCTTACGATGTTATTTATAATGTTATTTAATTATATACATGTGTATTATATAGTGTACTGTATTTTGTTACTAATTTTCAGTGCCGTATCCCGGGGTTCTACTGTAAGTAGAAATCATATCGATTCAGTCACAACACTTTTGGATTAGTGGCTCTTTTCTGTTATTTAATCGGATTGTATTTGCGATGTTCGATTTAATTTTAACATGCCTATATTCGGTTAACGTTATTTTTCTACTAGTAGAACTATCCGGCGTTTCCCGGGGTGGACTCTTAAGTAATTTATTGTATTAATAACAATTGATTTCTCATGGTTGCCACGCGCGAGGTAAAAATCTAACGGTAAAAATTAGAACATTTAATCAGAATCATTTAAACAAAACAAAACTAAAAAGTAATAATACATACGGAGAGAAAACGAATTCACAATATTTCTCCCGAATCCGCACGCCTTCCTGTTTCAAGGTTGGTCGAATATCCTCTTTAAAACAGAACAAAAGAGATGGAAAAATAAATCAGCCGAACCGTTGTATTTGAGAAGGCCTGCCATTGGCTAATGAAGACACTAAACCAGTGACCGGGAATAAAAATGAATCTGATTGGTTAGCTAGCTAAACTAAACACGATATATATATATATATATATATATATATATATATATATATATATATATATATATATATATATATATATATATATATATAAACACCTGGTAATATGAATTATAAGCATTTTAGCTTGACGTATTTCGAGGGGAATAACAACGGAAAATTCTGTATTGCTTCATTGTCATATATATATATATATATATATATATATATATATATATATATATATATATATATATAACTTACTAGCTAACTCTATTTACTGAGCACTGTTGAAATAATCAGGAAACACCGATACATACAATATTATATCTGTAAATAAAGCTTTTCCATTCACCTAGACCCTTCATGGTTATTTTGTGTGGCATCAGCTGATAGAGATTATATTTTAATTAATATATTCATTTTATTTTGTATTCTTTATTTCTTTATTATTTACTTTATTGTATTATGTACTAGCAGATGTATCCGGCGTTGCCCGGTATTAAACATAACGTTAATTTCTTTTTTTTTCAATGAAGTAAAAGAAACCAAAAATAAAACAGAAGTAAACTAAGACATGTGCATGCGAGTATTATGTTTTTATTTTAAAACAATTCACTTCTTTAAAAAAAAATATTACTCGAGATGAGGTCTAAACCAAAACCTAAAGACAGTGAATCAAGTACGATAACCATTAGGAGAGCTTACTACGTTTTTTAAAAAAAATGTTTTCAAACCTGCTTATTCTTAATAGAAGAAATCTGTCATTTGAACGATTCACGCATGCGCAGTCGTGAAACAGTTGGCAAAATCCGATGGCAAATTTTTCAATTTTGACCCATCATAAGCCCTTTTTTTTCGGATGAAAACCGATTAACAAGTTTTCCACGTGTCCGAATGCCCTATATATCAAATATTAAGTCTGTAGATAAAAAATTCATTGAATATATAAGTTGAGAATTGTCCTCACACACACACACATTCTCACTTTTATAGATATATAGATATAGGGTTTATTTTTTAAATATAAGATGGGATGTCTTGCAGTTTCAATTTCATAAGGTTGTTTATTTCTACTGTTATTTCCTGTGGCTGTTTAGTGTTCATAGTTTATGTGGGATGTTTGCTACATTTGAGGGGGTTTTTCCTTAGTATTTCAGCTGTTTTTAATCATTGTCGTTCGCTGTAGAGTCTCAATGTTCTCTTTGATTCCGAAAGTATTATTGTTACCATTTCATAGTATCGACGCCATTATTAAAAGTTCGTATGATTAATTAAGTAATTAATAAATCAATCATAGAATCGATTATGACTTTGACGCCGTTGAATATTATTGATCAGCGACCGAGATTTAGTCAAGGTCCTGACAGCAGTTATCAGTGATTATTTTTTTTAACATTTTAATTAACATAAAGCATTTTTTAAATTAGTTTTTTTTATGTACTAACTAGATGATATACCCGACGTTGCCTATTTATTTTTACTTTAAATTCTTGCCCCTTCTTTTATAGACTATGCAACTTTATTTTAATGTGACGTCGTCATATATGATGTCATAGCTAATGATATCTTTTTTTTTTCACAAGTGATCACCACTTATCAAGGCCGGGAAGCCACTCAGGGATAAGGGTTATTGCAAGTACATTACGTTAGTGTGGAGATTTGATGAAGTGTTTAATTAAGGGGGCGGTTCATTAGGAATTTGTTAACATTGGACTTGAAGACATCTAAGTTGTAGTCCGGAGGGAAGCAGGCAGACGGAACAGAGTTCCACAGGCGTGCAGTTCTAAGAAAGAAGCTTTGTTCATGGAATCCGCATTGTGATTTAGGCACAGATATGGAGTGGGGGAAATTTTTCACAGTGGATTCAGCTAGACGGGTGTTTTTCGTGAAAGATTGGCGAGGGGGGACCAGAGATTGGAGTTCAGACGAGCACCTTCCATGGAAATAACGATAAAACAAGGAAAGGCTCGCAACGTCTCTTCTGTGGGAGAGAGGTTGCAGGGTTGAGAATAGGGCATCCCCCACTAAGCCACGAAGTCTATTTTGTACTCTGTCAAGGCAGGATAGGCTGTTTTTAGCAGCTCCTGCCCAGATATGGCAACAGTATTCCATCCTTGGACGTACTTGGCTTTTATATAGATAGAGAATTGCATCAGTAGTGAGATATCTTCTGGGGCGGTAGAAGATCTGATATCTTTATTCCGCTAACACGGATAATGAACATATTTATTCATATATTGCGTCATATATGACATCAGATGCTATGAAGCAATGTATGACGTCATCTGCTACGACGTCATATATGGCGTCACCCGCTATAAAAACATTTCAAGATAAAAGATGAATATATACGATTCAAGCAAGTAAAAACATTGCTTCTTTGAATCATATGCTTTCAGGCCGTCCAGCGTTACCTAGTCGTAAAATACGCTTAAATACGATATTTTAATTCGTCCTTTTTATTACAGAGTCGATTCTCTAGGCGCATTTTTTATTTCGATACCTCCATAATTTCCGATTTTTCGAATTCCTGTTCCGATTTATCGACCCAACTGAATGTAAAGAATGTAGTCGGTTGCTAGTTGTGAATTTTCTTTAGCCGGACGATTCTCTACGAAGATGAAACACAGAAGCCTCCGTGTAGCTTAATCTAAATATAAATATATTTTCGTCATTTACTATTTTTATTTTGGAACATAACTTTTTGTCATTTATATATATATATATATATATATATATATATATATATATATATATATATAATAAATGACAAAAAGCTATGTTCCAAAATTCGTGATGTTGACGATCTTATAATTTTTTCCTTTAATTCAGTTGACTTATACAATTCTTGACAGTATCTGTTTCGTAGCGCAAAATGAATCACTTAATTATTATATCAATCAGTGAATCTATATCCCCTTAACTCATCAGAAGAAATAGTAACAATCAATCCGTCAAAAGGAAATGAAGTGTGATTTGACATGATTAAAATCCGAAAATTGGAAGAGAAGCTGCATATACATTTTATATGATTCCATTACGCCATATTGAATGTATATATATATATATATATATATATATATATATATATATATATATATATATATATATATATATATATATATGAGCAGCATTTTCTCCTTTATGCAGGTTTCATTGAAGAGCTGAGACGACTCTTTTTTGTTTCTCTTGCAATCCATTTTTTTCTTTTGGGCAGTTTAAAAAGAAATTTGCCGTATTTGCGAGCGTTTTCGACCTCCATAAGTCGTCCTCAGGCGAGTGAGGAAAACAATAATAAGAAATAAAGTAATGAATTGAATGGAAAGACTATTAAAATCGTTTAAAATACTTAAAATCATTTAATTGTGCTATCCACTTCGTATTGAGCTTGATTAATGGCTTTTTTAAATACGGATTAACAAGGCTTCAATAATTGGGAGGCGTACATAACAGTTTGAGATGGCTTAAATTTCAGTGTTTTTATTAGTATGTCTTTAAACTCTGGTTAGGGGATATCGTGTGCTGTGAGATGCTGATAAATGGTTCTATACAAGTAATGCCATCACAATAGCGAATCTTTAGAGGAAGGAATCCCTATTTTTTAATCTGAACGTTTTGTACTACTACAGTTGTATCCAGAGACTAATTCTACATGTTATACAGATTACACCGACCATAACTGGACAATAGATACATAGACCTAACATAATCTTTCCTATTTCCGATTCTTAAATAATAAAAGCTTCCTCGCTAAAGTCTATCCATTCTGATTGGCTGAGCTCTGAAAATCTCATATTCCGGAATGATGTTTTTCGCTTTATAAACGAACGCTAACTTACATTTAAATATGGCGTAACTTATAGATATGTTATTGCGTCCGACGTCAATTTCATTCAATGCATAGGTCATTTCAGGCATGTAATATAGGAATTTACAAGAGAAAAAATCAATAGACGAACGTTAAATAACCCATTTTCTTACTTTCTCATACAAAATTTAAAACACGTTGTTTACTAATAGAATCCCCTTTGTCCTCGTCGATAACGACGACAACGAAGACGACAACGTCCTTATCAAAATACAAAAAATACAGTTTCTCTTGATATTTTATACCATTAAAAACGCCACGTGTTTTGCTGATGTTTCAAACCGTTGCATTACATTTTTATATTGAAGAGTTTCACTCCCAAATATTTGCGTCTTTTATGTCAAGATTTCTCTGATAAAAACAAACAAAAAAAAACAATTACAAAATACGAAAGTGTATTTGTTAATTATTTTAACACGACGACAGCTACAACGACTTCTTTGTCAAAAGATCAACAAAACACAGTTTCTCGAGTTTTTGCACCATCAAATATTGCGTGTACATAGGTGCTGTTTAAAACCGTCGTATTTCGTATATATACATATATATATATATATATATATATATATATATATATATGTGTGTGTGTGTGTGTGTGTGTTTATATAAGAGTGTATAGCTCCCAAATATTTGCATCTCTTTTAAGATTTCTCATAAAAAATAAAAAAATAAACAAAAACAATTAACAAAATACAGAAGTGTATTTGTAAATCAGTGTCTCTTTTCCATGCGATTTGACGACATTTTTATGTTTTCAGGTATAATGATACCGAATGCATGTACAATTGTCGCCAAAAAAACGTTGTGCTCTCCTACGGCCAATCAAACAACGCATGTGCGCGCATTGTTTGACTTATCGCAAGATTATTTGTCAACAACAATTTTACATGTGTTATTCGTTTACAGATTACCTGAAAACTTATGAATATTGGCAAATTAAGATAAATGTGAAAGACGGTGAGAAACAACCAGTATACATTTTTTAAACCTTAAAAATTACCTTCATTAATGTTATATACAATATGTCTATATTCTGGATGTTGACTCCTGGCTAACTTGAAGAGGTTATTTCCCAAAATATTTGCGTTTTTATGATTATGGTGATAAAGAAAAACAAGGAAGATTAATATGGCTATATTGAAGATATTAACTCGTGATAAAAGTGAAGGGTTAGCTCCCAAACAGTTGCGATTTCTTTACAATCATTATACCGAAAAAGAAACAAATACGGGAGTTTATTAGACGAAATAAAACGAACTTATTTTTGCCAACAATCTTATTTCTTCAACATATTTCTTTTTATAATATTCTGTATGTTTTTTTCGAAACAAATCATAATATACAAGACGCTATTATTTGGAAGCTAAGCACTTCAATATATGTGAAATGCGTCGGCGCTTTTCCACAATACAGTGCTCGCTATTTTCATCTATATACATGGTTTCCACTAATAAACGTAGTTTCATCGTATTTTACGTGTGGGGGCATATTTCCACCGGGCAAAACCGGTACACAAGTCCTGCTATTATATAAATAAGTCGTGTTCAGGTCTGTTAGCTTTTTTGCTTGTTTATTTAATTCATGTTTATAAAACGTACACTGTTACCCAAATTAATTTTCATAGTGCACACGGACTTTACGCAATTTTATACTAGTGTGATTGCTATATATACCATTTATACAAATTAAATCTGCATTAAATGAGTAACGTCATTTGCATATTACATTAAAGAAAATTTAATTAAACAATTAGCTGGATGTTTATATATTTGTGCTGTAATATCATATTTGTTATATTTACATGTATATTTTTTTCTATTTAGAAATATTTTTTAATTTGATTTATTTAATCTATTTCTTAATTTTAGTCATATTTTATCAAATTTATTTTCAATTATTCCTAGCTGAAAACAGTTGCGTTTAAAACCGGAAGTATTACTTATTTAAGCTATGAGAGTTATTTTCTCTTTAAGCTATGAGAGTTACTTCGCGCTTGATTTTCATAGATTAAGATGGGCGTATGTTATGTTTCCTTAAATCCAACATGTGTTTACTTTTCGTAGCAAGTTAGAATATTTGGTTTATCTTAATGATAAGTAAATAGACCCTCCGTCTTATATATATATATATATATATATATATATATATGTATGTATATATGTATATATATATATATATATATATATATATATATATATATATATATATATATATATATATATATTAAATGCGACGGGGATACTTTGCTTTATGATTCCTTTTTCTTATTTTTTCGATTTCTTTCGCTCCTTCGCGGTTTCATTTCCTCAATACCTGAAGATGATTCGTGGACGAATCGAAAGAGCTCGTGACAGTAACAATTATGGAACCTTCGTTAACATTTTCGATTTTGACATAAAAAGATTATACGGAAAATCGGAAAAATAAAACAAAAAGAATAATAAAGCAAAGTAGGTCCATTGCAATTTATAATGTTTGCTTGAATGAAAAAATTCTGCCTGAATATACCAATCTCAAACATATATATACAGATATATATATATATATATACATATATATATATATATATATATATATATATATATATATATATATATTAAATAAAAATCAGAATTAAATTTATCAAAATGATCCAAGACGGTAAAACTAAAGTATATTATAAAT
>NC_136504.1:42128407-42160907 GCF_053919585.1 Euprymna scolopes | reverse complement strand
TATATATATATATATATATATATATATATATATATCACTTCTTTGTTTTTATTTAGAAAGATCATTTTAGCCTTTCATTTGATTAGTTTTAACCATTTTTGAATCCGTGTCAGGAGGATGTTAACATCGTCAAAACGTAGATTAATTCGCCTAGGGTTTTTTCTGATGTTTATATTATTTCATACACACACACACACACACACACACACACACACACACACACACACACACACACACACACACACACACACACACACACACACGCGCACACACACACACACACACACATATATATATTATATATAAAAATAAAAATCTACTTTTAATAGATATATACATATATAATATATATGTATATATATACACACATATATACATACATATATATATGCATATATACACACAAACACACACACACACACACACACACATATATATATATATATATATATATATATATATATATATATATATATATATATATATATATATATATGATTCCCGAAAGCAAAATGATAAAACATTAGTGTCCGTAGAGATTTAATAATTATTATAGTAAAAAATTGATGTCAGCTTCTTCAAAAAACTCGATTCTTATCGTTGCTCATTTTCAGTGGAAATAAAGTCGGACAGTTTAGTTCATATGTGCAGATCATTATATAATGCTTAGATCACTCTGACACGTTAAAAAGCATTTAAAATAAATAAATAAATGTTAAAAATTTCAACATTATTTCTCACGGTTAACGGTGGCCGAATGGATTAGGTCCTTGCTAATGAAGCAACACATGTTTTCTGTTGCCGGGTTCGAATCTATCGACCGGTGTTAATCGTGACCCACTGCACTGATGATTCCTGAAAGGATGAAACACTAGTGTCTTTAGGTATTTAATAGTTATTATAGTAAATAATTATATATATATATATATATATTTAAATGTATTTTTTAATACAATTATCTTTAAAACAAAGGGCTTATTTTTTTTAATTGGCCTTTTATCAATTTTATAAATTTTTATTTGATTCTTTTCACATGGAAATTTTTTTATCTGAAATAATCTTTTAGCAATTTATTACTCCAAATATTAAAAAAAAAAAACCCCAAAAATAACATTTTTTATGCAGAATACGTTTTAGGCTGTTTTACTAAATATGTACGACTAAAAATTATGTACAACCAATGTACGACTAATTTCCGCTGCTGCTGATTAAAGCAACTTCGACGCAAACGATCGACTGTGTTCGTCAGCGTAAAATACCGTAAAACATTCTTGTAATAAACAATAAAACGAATTTACTCAGAGGCTATTTTTTGGCAAAGATATTTTTAAGTCTATACCTAAAAAAGATATTTACTAAAGAAAACTCCCGATTTTTATAAAATATTCTCTCTTACACGGACGATCTACTGAGTCCGTTAGTGCAAAAAATGTTATTAAACTATATAAAAAAACAAAACAAAAAAAACGACATTATTCACAGTCGTGATTATTTTTGGTAAATGCTTAAAAACTGGCGCTTTTGTTCCCCCCAGTGTGCCACTTTTTTTTGTTTTTATAATATATATATATATATATATATATATATATGTATGTATGTATGTATATATGTATATATATATACATATATATATACATATATACACATATATTATATATATATATATATATATATATATATATATATATATATATATATATATATATATATATATATATATATATATGCATATATATACTCGGTTTATTTTTATTCAAAAGTAATGGACTAATGAATTCAACGAGGTTGTTAGATAGTGCTCAATAAAAAGAGCTGATAATACTTGTTTATTGTTATATAAACTTGCTCACATCCCGCTGCTCATGTTCATTGAACATTTGAATAGTCAAGGCGCTGCCTGATGATATCTGTTGTTTGATTGAAACAAGTGGCTGTTCGTAGCAGCGGGATGTGAGCAAGTTTATATAACAATAAACAAGTATATATATATAATTGAATTATCTTACGTGAACTTATATTTAATCTAAATGTTTTCTATTTTAAAAGAGGTTTGCAACTAAAACGTTAAAAAAAATTGAAAAAAATTATTTACGTAAAATATATTTTAACGCAACTTTTTGCCTTCAAGTAAATTGTTATATTGCAATTAATTGCTACTTTTGTTCTTTTATTGGAAATAACCGTATAACGAAATTTTTATTATGACAACTAACGAATTATTTTTTTGCACTTATGCACTAGAGCGAAAGCACAACTTTTTCTGGTTTTCAGTTGGGACATTTGGCGAGTGCATAGTAAGGGGAGACAAACGCACATCAGAGGGTAGAAAACTATTTTGTGTTTAAGTTTCTTATATTTATTCCAATTTAGTAAATGTGTAATAAAATTTTCCCAACAATAAATAGCACAGACATTTGAAATTTCCGAATTTTAGCTTTGCTACAAAACAATCTCTTATTGGCGTTAAAAAAACTTTTGTGCTATCATAATTTTCTTAAATCTATTAAAATAAAACATGTATCAGAAGTTGGGTTAAAATATATTTCACGTAAATATTTAGTTCATTTTTTTTTAATTTTAAATGCTTTAATTGAAGACCTCTTTTAACACAAAAAATGTGCATCTGAAATGGAGAAGTCTCATTGACTACTGTACATTCATTAACCATTATCCTCGAGTGCCATCAAGACCTTGATAAGTGGTGACTTTTTTGTAGAAATAAAAAAGATGTTCGATTTGGTCTTGAAATAGCATTTATCTGCACCCGCTACGCACTCTTCAAATGTTCAACCTTAAAAACAAAAAATTGAACCGTTCGCATTTTTTTTTTACATGGTAGTCACCACTTATCAAGACCCGGAAGCAACTCGGGGATAAGGGTTATTGCGTGTACAGTAATCAATGGGATAATATCGTAGTAATCGTTTGTAATGAAGATTTAATACAGTGGATTACTTAAGGGGGAAGTTTATCAGGAATTTGTTTATGTTGGACTTGAAGACATCCAAGTTGTAGCCAGGTGGGAAACAGGCAAACGGAAGAGAGTTCCACAGGCGTGCAATTCTAAGAAATAAACTTTGTTCATGGAATCTACATTTTGGTTTAGGCACTGATAAAGAGTGGGGAAAATTATTGACAGTGGTTTCAGCTAGACGTGTGTTTTTTGTGAAAGATTGTCCACAAGTGGCTTTTTTTTTTAAAATTAAAATATGCATTTTACTACTATTTGTGGTAACCAGGTATTTTATTAAACACTTTCACAATAAATAGGCATTATACTTTCATTTCATTGGATGTGTGTCTATGAGTATTTATTTAAAAGGTGTTTTATGTTTATACGTATGTGTGTGCGTACATATTCATATTTGAGATATATGCACATAATTAAAAAGGTTTAAGCTTTCAGTTTGAACTGGTTTGATAGATAAAAAAAGAAAGTTTGCTATCTACACACCAATATAGCGCACCGGTCGTAGCCGTAAAAAAAAAACAAAAAAAAAACAAAAAAAAGACACATCATTATTTATCCTACTAAAAACTAAACTTGATTAATGATTTGTATTTAGTTATTTTATTTTTTCTATGACTGCTATGGGCTTTTAGTTTAACTTCCCTTTGATAGGCATTTATGCAAACGTTTTTATGTAAGAATTTTACACTTTCTACATGCAATACGCTTTTATCAAAACGTTTATTTTTTTTTTACTTGAAATGAGCGTTCATCGAAACTTACTTGTAGACATTAAAGTAAACATGCAATGCGCGAGATTCCTTTAATTAAGCTGTTAAAACATAAAATAGAACTCGAAGTAAACTTTGTATCTGAAATAAAAATGGAACAAAACTTGTGACGTGAAACAGACTGATTTTTTTTTGTTTTTTTTTTTTGTTTACATGATATAAGCTGTTAATGATGTTCTATGAATTACGCTATTGATATTTAACTTTTATCTAAACTTTCTTAAAAAGACTTTTCTGTGCCAAAACCTAAACGTAGATTCACCTTCTTTCCAGCTGACTACAATATGGCCATCTTCAAGTCCAATGTGAACAAGTTCTTGATGAGCCGTTCTGCTTAAGTAATCCAATTTACCAAATTTACACATCTAACGATTACTATGATATTGTCCCATTGACTACTGTACACTCTTTAACCCTTATCCTCGAGTGGCCTCTGGGCATTAATAAGTGGTGATTCCCTTGTAACAATAAAAAAATCATGATATATATATATATATATATATATATATATATATAATACATATATATCATGAATAAATGGCAAAATTTGGGGCTAGTGCACTTACTGATCCACGCTATTTTTTTAAATCGTATTTCCAAGTTTAATTAAAGTTTTATGATATGTTTTTTATTCAATTGTAAGGTTAAAATATAGAATAGTTACAAAACACCCTCCCCTCCCCATGACGCTTTTTAAATAATAACGTTATTATTTCAGCACGGATCAATAAGTGAACTAGTACCCAAAAGTCTATATTCCAAAGTTCATGATGCTGACCATCTTACAATTTATTCCTTTAATTCAGTTGACATTTTCAATTCTTGATAGTATATGTTTTGTAGCACAAAATTAATCACTTAATTATCATATCAATCAGTGAATCTTTGTTGCCCTTAACTCATTAGAAGAAATAGCAACAATCAATCCGTCAAAATTGATTAAAATGGCGTAATGGAAATATTTCTTCCAATTTCCGAATTTTTAATCATGTCAAAACCCACTTTATTTGCCTTTGGATGAATTGAATGTTGCTATTTCTTCTGATGAGTTAAGGACAACATAGATTTACTGATTGATATAATAATTAATTAATTGATTCTGTGCTACGAAACAGATACTGTTAAGAATAATAAATGTCAAATGAATTAAAGGAATAAATTGTAAGATGGTCAACATCATTAACTTTGGAATTCAGACTTTAGTCATTCATTTACTATATTGGTCTGTAATTACATTGAGCTTCTTAAATAAGGATTAGTATCTATTAGAAAGAATTAAAGTATATTTCCATATTATTATTAGTAGTAGTAGTAATAGTAGTAGAAGTATTAGTATTAGTAGTAGTAGTTTTTGTTGTTATTGTGATAAGCATGTTCGTTAACTTCACAATGTCTACACCGTTTTTTTGTTGTTTTTTTTTTTCACTCAAAAGCGGGCTTTTACACGAAACATAGAAAGTATAGACAAAGAGTAAATTAGCTGGGAAGCCCCTGGCGTAAGATGTTCGCTGTGCCAAGCAGAACTAACTTCTAGAGTACGGTGATGTTGTACTTGATAACCAAACGGTTAAACTGTTCTTCAAGATCATCTGGAATTGAACCAAGCGCATATATGATGATTGGCATGATGGAAGTTTTCTTATTCACCAATCTAGCAATCTCCATCCGCAGTTTCTAATAGTTTCATAGTTTCCATTCTTGTTGTTGTTGTTGTTGTTGTTGTTGTTGTTGTTATTATTATTATTATTATTATTATTTTTATTATTATTATTATTATTATTATTATGATTATTGTTTGTTATTATTATTATTTATTGGTGAATTGGTGTTCAACTACATTATTTATGTGAAATTGGTGTTCAACTACATTATTTATATGAAATTGGTGTTCAACTAAATCTTTTATGTGGAATTGGTGTTCAAATACATTATTTATATGAAATTGGTGTTCAACTACATTATTTACGTAAAATTGGTGTTCAACAACATTATTTACGTCAAAGTGGTGTTCAACTACATGATTTATGTGAAAGTGGTGTTCAACTACATTATTTACGTGAAAGTGGTGTTCAACTAAATTATTTATGTGAAATTGGTGTTCAACTACATTATTTATGTGAAATTGGTGTTCAACAACATTATTTACGTCAAATTGGTGTTCAACTAAATTATTTACATGAAATTGGTGTTCAAATACATTATTTACATGAAATTGGTGTTCAACTAAATTTTTTATGTGGAATTGGTGTTCAACTACATTATTTATGTGAAATTGGTGTTCAACTACATTATTTATATGAAATTGGTGTTCAACTAAATTTTTTATGTGGAATTGGTGTTCAAATACATTATTTATATGAAATTGGTGTTCAACTACATTATTTACGTAAAATTGGTGTTCAACTACATTATTTACGTGAAAGTGGTGTTCAACTACATGATTTATGTGAAAGTGGTGTTCAACTACATTATTTACGTGAAAGTGGTGTTCAACTACATTATTTATGTGAAATTGGTGTTCAACTACATTATTTATGTGAAATTGGTGTTCAACAACATTATTTACGTCAAATTGGTGTTCAACTAAATTATTTACATGAAATTGGTGTTCAAATACATTATTTACATGAAATTGGTGTTCAACTACATTATTTACATGAAATTGCTGTTCAACTACATTATTTATCCGAAATTGGTGTTCAACTACATTATTTACATAAAATTGGTGTTCAACAACATTATTTATGGGAAATTAATGTTCAAATAAATTATTTACATGAAATTGGTGTTCAGCTACATTATTTATGTGAAACTGGTGTGCAACTACATTGATTATGTGGAATCAGCGTTCAACAACATTATTTATATGTAATTGGTGTTCAACTACATTATTTGCGTGAAATTGGTGTCCAACTATATTATTCATGTGCAATTGGTGTTCAACTACATTATTTATATGAAATTAGTGCTCAACGTACATTTACGTGAAATTGATGTTCAACTACATTATTTACGTGAAAGTAGTGTTAAACTACATTATTTACGTGAAATTGATGTTCAACTACATTATTTACATGGAATTGGTGTTCAACTAAATTATTCACATGGAATTGGTGTTCAACTACATTATTTACGTGAAATTGGTGTTGAACTAAATTATTTACATGAAATTGGTGTTCAACTGCATTATTTATGTGAAATTGATGTTCAACTACATTATTTACATGAAATTGGTGTTCAACTATATTATATATGTTAAATTAGTGTTCAACCACATTATTTACATGAAATTGGTGTTCAACTATATTATTTCCGTGAAATTTATGTTCAACTACATTATTTACGTTAAATTAGTGTTCAACTACATTATTTACATGAAATTAGTGTTGAACTACCTTATTTATTTGGAATTGGTGTTCAACCACATTATTTACATGAAATTGGTGTTCAACTTTATTATTAATTTGAAATTGGTGTTCAACTACATTGTTTACGTGAAATTGGTGTTCAACTACATTATTTAGGTGAAATTGGTGTTCAACTACATGATTTACGTAAAATTTGTGTTCAACTACATTATTTACATGAAATTGGTGTTCAACTACATTATTTATTTGGAATTTGTGTTCAACCATATTATTTACATGAAATTGGTGTTCAACTATATTATTAATGTGAAATTTGTGTTCAACCACATTATTTACGTGAAATTAGTGTTAAAATACATTATTTACATGAAATTAGTATTCAACTACATTATTTATTTGGACTTGGTGTTCAACTACATTATTTACATGAAATTGGTGTTCAACTACATTATTAATGTGAAATTGGTGTTCACCTACATTATTTACGTGAAATTGGTGTTCAACTACATTATTTACGTAAAATTGGTGTTCAACAACATTATTTTCTTGAAATTAGTGTTCAACTACATTATTTATTTGGAATTGGTGTTCAACTACATTATTTACATAAAATTGGTGTTCAACTATATTATTAATGTGAAATTGGTGTTCAACCACATTATTTACATGAAATTCGTGTTTAACTACATTATTTACATGAAATTGGTGTTCAACTACATGATTTGCATAAAAATGGTGTTCAACTTCATTATTTAATTGAAATTGGTGTTCAATTACATTATTTACGTTAAATTGGTGTTCAACCGCATTATTTACATGAAATTGATGATGAACTACATTACTTATGTGGAATTGATATTCAACTACATTATTTATGTGAAATTGGTGTTCAACTATATTATTTATTTGAAATTGATATTCAACTATTATTCACCAATCTAGCAATCTCCATCCGCGTTTTCTAATAGATTCATAGTTTCCCATTCTTCTTCTTGTTATTATTATTATTATTATTATTATTATTATTATTATTATTATTATTATTATTTTTTATTGGTAAATTGGTGTTCAACTACATTATTTACATGAAATTGGTGTTCACCTACATTATTTATGTGGAATTGGTGTTCAACTACATTATTTATATGAAATTGGTGTTCAACTACATTATTTACGTGAAATTGGTGTTCAACTACATTATTTACGTCAAATTGGTGTTCAACTACTTTATTTAAGTGGAGAACGCGTTTCACTACATTATTGCCTGAGTTATACCTTTCACAAGATTTTTTTTTCACATAATATAAAGTTTAACTATATTTTTTATTGAAGTATTATTATGTATTCATTTTCGGTAACATAGTCTTTCTACATAACTTTGTGACTGTAAATTATTGGCAGTAATATTTTCAAATTAAATTAACTATTATTATAATTATTATGTCAAAAAGAAAGTAACGTCAACATGTTGACTGCATACGGCATAATCACGTTGACACGCTGATTTCCGCTGGTTCCCCGAAGTTAAGCAACATTGCATCTGGTCAGTACTAAATGAATGACCATTTGATACTTCCAGTTGCTGTATGTGCTCGCTCTTTATCAAGACGTTGTTTCCAGTCGTCCTGGACTTCTCCTTGCAACTGGACTCAAAAAGTGCCGATTCAGAAGAAGTGTAATTGTGGATTGCGCAATCCTTGCCTCACAATTAGATGCGCAGCTGCACCTACAGGGGGTATCCATTGTTTTTCGAGACATTGTTTTTCAAATCCACTTGTTTTACACAATGGAGAATACAAATTGTATATTTATAAACATGATTAAAATTTTTATTTTTATTTTTCGTACATGAAATTAGTAAACTTTTATTTATTTTAAATAGAATTTCCTTAGACGGAATTGACATAAAATGGTAATGTTTATTATTATTATTATTATTATTATTATTATTATTATTATTATTATTATTATTATAATTATTATTATTATTATAATTATTATTATTATTATTATTGCTGTGAATTAATCTGTTTTCTTTTTACAATTCTTTACTTAATAATTTCACAATCCTCCTCTTAACAAACAATTATTTACTATACAATTAAACAATTATTCACTTGCCAATTTAACAATTCTTTACTTAACAATTTAACAATTTTCCACTTTACAATTTTACAATTATTCACTTAACAATTAAACAATTATTCACTTACCAATTTAACACTTTTTTACTTAAAAATTTAACAATTCTCCACTTAAACAATTAAACAATTAAACAATTATTGACTTAACAATTTAACAATTCTTCACTTAACTATTTAACAATTCTTCACTTAACTATTTAACAATTCTTCACTAAACGATTTTACAATTCTTCACGTAACAATTAAACCATTATTCACTTTACAATTTTACAATTCTTTGCTTACCAATTAAACAATTCTTCACTTAATCATTTTACAATACTCCACTTAACAATTTAATAATTCTTCACTGAATAATTTACCAATTCTTAACAATTTTAAAATTCTTCACTAAATAAATTTATAATTCTTGACTTAACAATTGAACAATTCTTGACTTAACGATTTAACAATTCTTCACTTAACAACTTCACAATTCTTCACTTAACAACATAACAATTCTTCACTAGACAATTTCACAATTCTTCCCTTAACAATGTCACAATTCTTCACTTAGCAATATAACAATTCTTCACTGTACAATTTAACAATTCTTCACTAGACAATTCATAAATTTTTCATCTAACAGGTTTATAAACCAAATAAACCGTAAAATTGTTCAAGTTAAATTCGACTTAAAAATCCAATAAAAAAATAGCACAGTTTTATATTTTACACAAATACTAGGCTTTTGATTTGAAAGTTTATTTTTTCTACAAATATTTTTAATTAAAATTATTTCAATGTTGTCTTTTTTATTTTCAATGTTGTCTTTTTTATTTTCAATGTTGCCTTTTTTATTTTCAATGTTGTCTTTTTATTTGATTTAAAAATATGTTTAAAATGATTTATATTGTCTATTTTTAACTACATTTAATAACAATGTTATTATGTCTTGCCACGTATTTTTTAAAAAAATATTTTTAGTGTTGAATTTTTTTCTCGCGGTTTAACAAAAAGATATCTGCATTCTCTAAATGAAAAAAGTTCCGCAATTTACGGCAACTCCAGCTGATCACGTTAATCACGTTTTCGGACGTCTCGAAGCGACAAGAGAAAGATGGAAAATTAATCTCGACATTGGAAAACTGAACCAAATTAAACCAAAGATCAAAGATTTAATAACTGCACACGATTATCAAAGACGATTCGATATCAGAAAATACTTAATACTGAGTATATATATATATATATATATATATATATATATATATATATATATATATATGTATATATATATATATATATATATATATATATATATATATATATATATATATATATATATATATATATATATATACGTTAGTTGTCTAGCAAAGACACAGGGAGACAATCAAAGCAGCAAAACTGATACTGGCCTGCCCAGACACTAAATATACAAGTTTAGGCATATTTGGGCATATTTATGGGTTACAAAATATAGGTTCTTTTTTTTTACCAATTTTCATAAAATTTTAACCATAGAATAGTATAAGAATTTTGGAAATGCCTGCAAATTCTACTGTAGTTTTGTCTCATAGAATCAAATATATGAGCATTTTACTTCAAGTATAGATGCGTCAATATACATATAGATATACAACGTTTTTTTATTTTGTAACATTATAAGTTCAAAATCTCAGCGATTATTGATTAGAATTAAGCAAATAAATGGCTTGTTGGAAAGCTAATGATCTGAATTGTACAGTAGGCTATGTGACATTTCCACTAAAGGACGCACCTAAAGGCGATTATCCATCATCCAGCGCCTATTTTTGGCATTTTTCTACAGCCATAAAATGTTTTAATCCTGGTCCTTTGTTTTCTTTGTTTTGCATAAGAATTACAAAATATCTGATATAAATCTCTGCCCTTGATGGACGGGAGACTAAAACTTCATGCTATGGTTTCAAAAGATCTGAAATAACAACAAGAGGAGAAATTATTCTAAATATATCTGCGATGTAATATCTTCCATCTTTGGTTTAAATACATAAAGAAAATTTCACAGCATATAAGGATTATTGGATACTGGAGATATTCATAATCGTAGCATATTTCAAAAAGAAGGGAGATATAACATAGGATATATATATATATATTTATATATATATGTTTATATATATATAGATATATATATAAGCATATATATATAAATATATATATATAAATATATATATACATATATATACATATATATACATGCATATATTATATATGCATACATATATATATACCTATATTATATATATACATACATATATTATATATATACATACATATATTATATATGCATATATATATACATACATATATACATATGTATATACATACACATATTATATATATAAATATATTTATACATACATATATATACATATATATACATATATACATATATATACATGTATATACACACATATATACATATATATACATATATATACATATATATATATATGCATATATATACATATATATACATCTGTAAATATATATACACATATACATATATATGCATCTATACATATATATACATATATATGCATATATATGCATATATATACATATATACATATATATACATATATATACATATATATAGTACTTTATAAAATATATATGGCGATTAAGCTACACTGAATATTCCGCGTTTCAGCCACTTTAGGACTCTTCAGGCTTATGCGTGAATTCTGTGGTTGTTTATCGTTTTATATGCTTTCTGCTATTGAGATTTTAGTTAGCCAATCAGCTTTCTCGTATCCACCGCGCCCTTCCTATCAGCCAATGAACATGCATTTATCGGACAAAGGCCTATTTGGCCTCTGGTTGACCTGTTCCTTTGTGTGTGCTCTATTTATTTTCTTGATCTGTTTTAAAACTAGGTTATTTTTTTCTAATGTTAGTTTATATATAAATACATATACGTGTACATACATATATGCACGTATATATATACATATATGTGTGATCGTTTATGTATGTTCATGTTTATCTAATTTATTTATTTGTTTATTTTCTATTGGTTTTGTTAGTTTTAAAACTATTTTGTATCGCTATCCTAGAGTAAATTTTATCTTGTGAACACAGCTGTTTGCTATTTCTCTTCTACAGTTTAATAGATGTTGGCGTTCTTTAAAGTACAGGATAGCAAATTTTTCATGAAGGCATAATCTACATGGGTCGTCTAGGTCCCTACACGTGGTAGCTTGTCTTATTATTTTCCATTCGACTACCGGCGAATTCCGCTTTCTTTGAGTTCCCAGTATTTATTCGCTAGTTTTGTTTTCATAGAGTGTTTTTTTAAATTGTTGAATGTACTTTTGTGGTCATAGTATCGAGTTTTGAAATCTAAGGAAGTCATACCTACGTAATATTTCTTGTTATTCGAGTTTTCCTCCGCAAATATTGTGGCCTGATAAACTACGCTTTTAGTTAGACATTTATTTTGAAGTGGGCAAAGTGTGCAGTGTCTACAGTTGCATTTATCTTGTTCGTTATTTGTATTTTTATTTATAGTATGGTTGTTCTTGTCCGGGGTTGGTTTATTATTATTATTACTATTATTACTATTATTATTATTATTATTATTATTATTATTATTATTATTATTATTATTATTATTATTATTTCTGCTTGTGTTAGTTTTATTTTTGTCATGGTGTCTACTTTTTTATTGTTTATTTTGTTGTTGTTTACATTGTTTTTATTTAATATTTTGTTATTATGTGCTTTAATTATCATCTCTAAACTTTCGCAACACCTGTAGGATAACTTTAAGGTATTTTTATTGAAAATTTTGTGTAAGGGGCTGGTTGCGGAAAAGTGTTTTTCAATAAGACCTAGAAATTTCTTGCCAAGTTTTGTTTTTAACATTTGATTGTATGGGGCCGTATACCAAATTATAGTTCTTTTTCTTCTATTTTTAATTTTATTATAGTTATTTGTGTTTTGTTGCTTATATTTGATATCGATATTTTTGTATCCACTATTTTTAGGGCTGTTTAGTAGATATTGGTTGACCTGTTAAATGCATTTTAATCGCTTGAGTTATTACTGAGTCTACTTACGATCGAGTTAGGAATCTGTTTTATAATTGTTGGTGGGTGATTGGACTTAGGGTTTACGTATATTGGAGTAGCGTTATCTTTTAAGTAGGGTTCATATGTGTTTTTATCTAAATTTAACGTGACGTCCAGGAAGTTTGTTATTTTTATGTTAGCTGATACGTCTGCTTTTAGGCCTAATTTTTTTCATTTCCTTGTGTATGATTTTCTTAAAGTTATCTCCCTTGACTTTGTTGGAGTTTTTTATTATAGCTAGTTCGTCATCTCTATATAGGCCGATATCCATAGTATCAAATATGCTTGTGAGGGTTTATAGAATGAATAATCCCACAAGATCTGATGCCTCTGCAGAATCCCTGGCACCCATCGCCAAATAAAACGAATTTTTCATTTTAGTTTTTATCCATTGGTTATTGTAATTTATTAGAACTGATTTTCTACATATTTTAATGATGTTGATTTCTTCCAAGGATTTCTCCCGGTGATATAACACTAACCTAGTTTTAAAACAGATGAACATTTTAATATATAAGACTCTCTCCTAACATGAACAATCTATCTAAGTCTCCTACAACAAAAATCTCTCTCTCTCTGAGTACATCAACACCCCTCTTAATAAAAATGAAACCACTATATAACACATGTACATCCCCGCCCTGGCGTGCAGACATATGTACATATGTGCGCCTGCATGCATAGACACCCGCGTTGCTCTCGCTTACGTCAAATTTTCTCTACAACAGTATTGAGCACTTTCTTCAGTTTTTATTAATTACCATCTCAACTATATATATATATATATATATATATATATATATATATATATATATATATAATCATATGCTTATTTGTAATTTAACTACTTGGGCAGTGATCTATTTACAATGCCTCCCCACGAGACAGGGTTAGACACCAGGGTCGTTTTTTAACGTGGAGATTATACATGAATAAATTACAAAGTTCTAATTTACATAGCTTAGTAGTGCGATACTAAAGCTACAAATATCTTTCTTTAACGATGCCACGTAGCAAAAAAAAAAGAAAAAGAAACATGTTCCTGGGCTCCGAAACTTTCCACGCACTGATGAGGCACACGTTGTACGAATTATAATTCGATGAACGATTATATTTTTATATGCCCACACCGGGACTGAAACAATTGCACGTGGAGCCTTACCAATAAAAGACAAACTTTCTAAATATGAGTAAATACTTGTCTATCTGTTAACTTTTGAATGGTATGTCTCTTGCACTTGGTTTACAGGGTATATTTCCCAGAATGATTCTGAATGTGTGTGTGTGTGTGTGTGTGTGTTAAAATATAATTAATTGGAACCACCGCTAGATACGGTCGTGGTATGCAAAAAGTTCCTTATTTAAAGCTCTATGAAAAATTTCGGGCAGATTGACGCAGTAGTTTCCGAAAAGTTAATCATTAATTGATCTACCTTGTTTAAAAATAATAATTTTATTATGGAAATTATAATTGAATCTGTTTTTTTTATGTATGTGTATATGCTCATATATTTGTAGCGCAAGATTTAGTACTAAACTTATCCATCAATCCTTATGAATTTTTGTCCTCATGGATAATGTGGGCTATTTAGTTTTCTGCAAATCTTTACATCATCAACGCTCTGATCCCCATCTGGCATCAATTGTAAATGGATGGCTCTCGTCTTGGAGAGGCTCCATATTTTGACAAGCTTCTGGGGTTGACCTTTACTTCTGATCTGAAATGGAACACGTACATCAAATCTGTTGCCAGGAACGCTGGGGATATGGTGGGATCCTTCTACCGCTCCAGAAGATATCTCACTACTGATGCAATTCTCTATCTGTATAAAAGCCAAGTACATCCAAGGACGGAGTACTGCTGCCACATCCGGGAAGGAGCTGCTAAAAACAGTCTATCCTGCCTTGAAAGAGTACAAAATAGACTTCGTGGTTTAGTGGGGGATACCCTTTTCTCTTCCCTGCAACCTCTCTCGCACAGAAGAGACGTTGCGAGCCTGTCTTTGTTTAATCGCTATTTCCATGGCAAGTTCTCGTTTGAGCTCCAATCCCTCGTCCCCCCTCGCCAATCTTTCACGAGAAACGCCCGTCTGGCTGAAACTACTGTCAATAATTTTCCCCACTCTTTATCTGTGCCTAAATCCAAACATACATTCTATGAGCAAAGCTTCTTTCTTAGAACTGCACGCCAGTGGAACTCTCTGCCGCTTGCCTGTTTCCCACCTGACTACAACTTGGACGTCTTCAAGTCCAACATAAACAAACTCCTGACAAACCGCCCCCTTAAGTAAGACACTCTATCAAAACCCCTAATACTAATGATTACTACAATACTATCTCATTGATTACTGTACACGCAATAACCCTTATCTCTGAGTGGCCGTCGGGCCTTGATAAATGGTGACCTCCATGTAAAAAAATAAAAGAAAAGAGAGAGAGAGGGGGGGCTAAAACATGATTCTTGTTGATGAAGATACGTTAAAGTCTTGTACTCGTTTAATTAAATGATAATTAGAAATGGATGTTAGAGCCAAAACAAAGGCGTTTCTATTCGATATTTTAAAGGTTTACAAATCCCTTTCAAATATTTCAGCGTCTCGAAATAATTCATACCCGATTTTATAACTATTAATAAGATTTAAATCTTCGCCTTGTTTATGAAGAAACGGAAATACATCGTGGTGGTTTAAACTGTTTTGCCTTGTTTCCAAAGAAACGCACATTGGGTGGTGGATGTACTTTATGTAATTTAATATTTGTGGGGATAACCCGACAAAAATAGGGTGGGCCTGTAAATTCACCCTAGTCCGTTCGTCCGTCCGCACTTTTCTCAATAACTACGCGTTGAGATATTTTGAAATTTTTTTTTTTTTTTTTTTTTTTTTTTTTACACGGTGGTCACCACTTATCAAAGCCTGGAAGCCACTCAGGGATAAGAGTTATTGCAAATACAGTACGTTAGTGTGGAGATTTGATGAAGTGTTTACTTAAGGGGGCGGTTCATTAGGAATTTGTCAACGTTGGACTTGAAGAGATCCAAGT
This sequence comes from Euprymna scolopes, assembly GCF_053919585.1. Taxonomy (NCBI): domain Eukaryota; kingdom Metazoa; phylum Mollusca; class Cephalopoda; order Sepiida; family Sepiolidae; genus Euprymna; species Euprymna scolopes. The sequence continues at coordinate 42,144,509 of NC_136504.1, read as the reverse complement.
TGTAGTCAGGTGGGAAGCAGGCAGACGGAACAGAGTTCCACAGGCGTGCAGTTTTAAGAAAGAAGCTTTGTTCATGGAACCCACGTTTTGATTTAGGCACAGACATAAAACATGATACGAGTACAAAATTAACAGAACGGATTTTCCAGGAAAATTCCGGTTGCCCCCCCCCCCAAGGGGCGTCTTTCGGGTTAAAATGACTAAAATTGACACTTGTGTGCTTATTAAAAAAAAATTATGCCTTGGATTTTTATAAAACTTTCTCAAAAGTTGTAACTAACCGATTTATATATCATTTTTTTTTTTTTTTTTTTTTGTCTTAACTTCGCAATAACTCTCTTAGGGCTAATAAAAACACTCTATTTTTGGGACTATTTTACCATATTTGTCCAAAATTTTCTGCGTATTTCCATTTTGCAGTTTTGCATGGTGCTGAACTCAAATTTAAATATGTGAAGGCCTTAACTACATTTGGAGCTAAATGATGAACTTAGTGATTTCTTTTTTTGCATGATGCACTACTCAAGCCATGGTTGACGGAAGGAGAGCAAATAAACGCATGTCAATTAAACAAACGGTTCCGTACAAATTACAGTGTTCGACAGAAAAAAATCCCCGAGTTTGTACAAGGCATATATAAAGAAGACTGGAGGTTACATCGACCGAAGCGAAGTTAGACTAACATCCAAAGTTAGAATAGTAGTCTAAATATTCAAAAAAAATTCAGAACATTATATTCCAAAGAAGATTATTTATATATCTATAATATAAAGCTGTGTGTGTGTGTGTGTGTGTGTGTGTGTGTGTGTGTGTGTGTGTGTGGTCACGAATAGGCTCGTACATGATTGACTATTCAAAAAAAAAACTGATCACATATAATGATAGAAGATGTATCGAGACACAGGACTGGGTATGTTTGATCTGGCAGAACGGTGGTTCATTAAAATTGTGGGGGCTGCATTCGCGCCTGCTCCACAAAGTATGGACATAAAAAATTTTAAAAATCAAAAAAAAAAAATGTTTGCAAGCGTTTTTGATATAGATGCACATGAGAATACTTTGATAAGTATGTTTTAACTTAAATAGGGGTGATATAATAAAATTGTGGGGTCTGCATTCGCGCCTGGCCTCCAATAGAATGGAAATAGGCACAAACTTTAATAAAGACTTTTCATATCTATCTGCGTAAGTATACGTTGATAATTATGTTTCAGTTTGAAGAAATATGGTATAATAAAATTATGGGGTGTTCGTTCGCACCTGACCTCCATAGAATGGAAATATGTAACAAGATTTTTTAATATAGATCCACAAAATATTGTGATAAGTGTTTCAGTGTGAACAGGTACGGTATAATAAATTATGGGGCTTATCTATTTTATTTTTACTTTCATCATATTTTGCTTTGGTTTTGATACCCCCAAATTTAACCCAAATTTACAACCCTTCCTTTTCATAACCTATCATACTTTCATAAATCAGAGTCCATTTTCTGTAGGCCGTTTTTGAACATATATATATATATATATATATATATATATATATATATATATATATATATATATATAGTCATCCATATGCAGTACTGTTTCGCTGTTTCACAGCTCATCAGTGCAGGTACATATATATATATATATATATATATATACACATATATATACATATATATATATACATACACATATACACATATGCATATACATACTCATATACATATATATATATACGTATTTTCTGTAGGCCGTTTTTTAACATATATATATATATATATATATATATAGTCATCCATATGCAGTACTGTTTCGCTGTTTCACAGCTCATCGGTGCAGGTAGACATATATATACATATATATATACATACACATATACACATGCATATATATACATATATACATACTCATATACATACTCATATACATATATATACACACGCACACACACACACACACACACACATATATATATATATATATATATATATATATATATATATATATATATAACGTATGTAAATGAAATTCGTTGTTTATCTAACTAAAATATTCAACCATGTTAGCAATAAATAAATAACTAAATAAAAGTAGAATAAGCAAAATCTATATTTATAAAATTGTTTGACAAAATCTAATGTGTATGTCTATAATATTTATTGAATCAGCGCATCTTTAAATATTACACATCGAATTATCTTTTATATTACCAATTTAACAGAATATTAGCGTGCTTTGCCGGATCAATTTCGCCTGGCAAATTTCTCTACTTGAATTACTCGAAACATTAATTAAAAATAATAAACATTCCATTCATAATTTTGCCGTAAACACGAAACGAGATTTAGAAAGAGATCAGAATCTGTTAAAAGTCAAGCCGGTTTATCTAAAGAATGGAACATTTAAAAACAAATATAAAATAGTTGTCTAAAATCAAAATAATCATTTAATAAAAAAAGCAATAACAAATTATAAATTACTAGCGGATGGAGGGGGGGTCACCCGGCTTTGCTCGGTCGAAAAACACGCTTAAATATGGTATTTTAATTTGTCTAGATTTCGTATGAATTATCATAGAGTCGTGATTTCAAAGAGTAAAAAAAAAAAAAATGAATATTTAGGTGCCATCAGCTAGAATCGAAACAGAAGCATTCAAAGCTGGTGACGTTACCACTGTACCAACATGGCACGCATAATAAAGCGATTAAAAATTAAGGATTTACTTAGAGAAATGCACAAAATGTTCAACGATTTTTTTTTTCACTTTTGACCCATTTTTTACCTCTTTTAAACCATTTTAACCGGTAAAAGACCTATAAATGATCAGTCCATAACCCCCCCCCCAATGATTTGAGGCCCCTAACGTCGCTCTGCGACTTTCAGTTTCGGGGGAGATAGAGTTTGAAAATATGGAGACAAATACACAGACATATAGCCGTTTATATATTAGATGAATAAAATGTCCCGTTTTAAAATTACTATGCAAATGAATTAACCTTACCTGCCATATTGTATAGCTGTATTTAAAAACGATGGTGCGTATATTATATAATGTTGAATTAATCTGAAATAAATCGTTTGGAATTTTGCGTTTGTGTGAAAAAAAAAAATCGAATTTATTCATTCTGTTCATGGAAATCGCTCCAGACAAGGCATGAAGCATCTTAATGAAAGGTGTTTCAAAAAATGTATTCATGTAGAGATGTTGGTTGTTCCGTGAAAAAAAAATATTGCTTCCCTGATATCTACAATATGATTGTCTTCATATCTTCATATCAAATAGCAACAAATAGTTGTTATAAACCGTCCTCATGAGTCAGTAAATGATATTCATTACATTTGTCACGTTCAATCGTCTTATAATATTCTTCATCATTCAAATAAAAAACATATTTTCTTTCTCATTAACCCATACACATATAAGACAAAACAAAAAATAAATTAATTACGAAATTAAATAATAACAGTACAATAAAATGCAACCTATTTCTTCGAAAACCTGTACTCGGTACATAAACTTCTGACTAACTGGGCGAGCAACAAAACCCTACCCTTCACTGCTCCATTGTTGCTGGATAGCTTTTGTATTCTAATAGTTTATTTCATCGGACTGATAGGCTTTTGAATTTCCCCCGTTTCTTACTTTCTTGACTCTAACCTATAGAAATCTAAATGTAACGTGAACAAAAAAGTCGCTGCTCAACTCCCCGCAGTCTCTTGTTAGACATGATCCCAAACATAAGCCACTTCTATTCAAATAGCAATATGGCTTGTTTGGGGCGAAAACAGGGTTTTATAAAAAGTTAAATATTTTAATATTTTGTTGTAAAAAATGATAAATAAGAAAAAAAAAAAAAAAAAACGTCTTGTCGCAATGAAATTTAAAAGTAATTTGGAAGCATTTAAACTGTCAAGAATATCATGTAAACTGGCTTAGAAATTCTTATCAAATCTTTAAATATTAAAAGATTGAAAGTTTTGGAATGGGAATCTACATCCAACAGTGTTATAAACGGAGATGAAAACAACGTCTGCTTAACAAAAAATATAAAATGGTCGTCCGTTTGAAATAATTAAGAAATTAAAATAAAAATGATTAGCAGTTTATACCAACTTGAAAAACAGGATTTATTCCGGAAGTACTTAAACTAGAAAAATAAGAAACTTATTTTTAAAAAATCATATCTTAATACTCCCTCCTTCTTCTTCTCCTCCTCCTCCTCTTCCTCCTTCCCGGAACCATACGCTCACTCACAGTCATCCTAAATAACAAATATAGTATTTCCTCCCTCTTCCCGAGGGTTACGTTCATCACCAGTCCCCCACCCACCCAACCCAGCAAATATTGGACGCAGTTTTAAAAAGTCTACGTATGAGATTATACATGCGATAACACTTTCTAAAGACACTCCTACTCGATTAATACAGTAATAATTAGGGCCATGACAAGAGAATCTTCTTTTTCTTGTTTTGACTCTCGAGTATATATCCGACACAGTTAATCAATCGAGAACCACATCACTCTATCTAAAAACATATAAGATATGAACTGATATATACTCGAGAATCAAAATAATGAAAAAAAAAAAAAAAAATTCTCTCGGCATAACCTTAGTAATAATGTAATTGTTTCCAGTCGTCCTGTACATACACTTCACTTGCAACTGGTATTTAACAATGTCGACTCAGGAGAGGTGTGGTTGGAGATTGCGTGCCTACTGTCACAAAAAACTTTACACACAGACACCCCTTCGTGGGTATCCATAGTTTGTCAAAGAGTGAAGGAGTCCTTTTTTAATGTAGTAATTTTTTATGCAGTTATGTATATCATTAATGCAGTAATGATAATGTAAACCTAGTTTAATTGTGTTCTTCAACAATATTTTAATCAAATAGAAATTTAAGTACAGGAGGACAATAACACCGCATAGCATAAGGCGTTTTCTATGCGTAAAACATGTATTAGAATTGTCAGAAAGTGGAATCAATTTAAAGGCAAACTTACACAGATAAGTACAATATGCACAGTTCAGGTAATAATAATACAGTAAAATACAGTTCAGTAATAATAATACAGTAAAATACAGTTCAGTAATAATAATACAGTAAAATACAGTTCAGTAATAATAATACAGTAAAATACAGTTCAGTAATAATAATACAGTAAAATACAGTTCAGTAATAATAATACAGTAAAATACAGTTCAGTAATAATAATACAGTAAAATACAGTTCAGTAATAATAATACAGTAAAGTACAGTTCAGGTAATAATAATACAGTAAAATACAGTTCAGTAATAATAATACAGTAAAATACAGTTCAGTAATAATAATACAGTAAAATACAGTTCAGTAATAATAATACAGTAAAATACAGTTCAGTAATAATAATACAGTAAAATACAGTTCAGTAATAATAATACAGTAAAATACAGTTCAGTAATAATAATACAGTAAAATACAGTTCAGTAATAATAATACAGTAAAATACAGTTCAGTAATAATAATACAGTAAAATACAGTTCAGTAATAATAATACAGTAAAATACAGTTCAGTAATAATAATACAGTAAAATACAGTTCAGTAATAATAATACAGTAAAATACAGTTCAGTAATAATAATACAGTAAAGTACAGTTCAGGTAATAATAATACAGTAAAATACAGTTCAGTAATAATAATACAGTAAAATACAGTTCAGTAATAATAATACAGTAAAATACAGTTCAGTAATAATAATACAGTAAAATACAGTTCAGTAATAATAATACAGTAAAATACAGTTCAGTAATAATAATACAGTAAAATACAGTTCAGTAATAATAATACAGTAAAATACAGTTCAGTAATAATAATACAGTAAAATACAGTTCAGTAATAATAATACAGTAAAATACAGTTCAGTAATAATAATACAGTAAAATACAGTTCAGTAATAATAATACAGTAAAGTACAGTTCAGGTAATAATAATACAGTAAAATACAGTTCAGTAATAATAATACAGTAAAATACAGTTCAGTAATAATAATACAGTAAAATACAGTTCAGTAATAATAATACAGTAAAATACAGTTCAGTAATAATAATACAGTAAAATACAGTTCAGTAATAATAATACAGTAAAGTACAGTTCAGGTAATAATAATACAGTAAAATACAGTTCAGTAATAATAATACAGTAAAATACAGTTCAGTAATAATAATACAGTAAAATACAGTTCAGTAATAATAATACAGTAAAATACAGTTCAGTAATAATGATACAGTAAAATACAGTTCAGTAATAATAATACAGTAAAGTACAGTTCAGGTAATAATAATACAGTAAAATACAGTTCAGTAATAATAATACAGTAAAATACAGTTCAGTAATAATAATACAGTAAAATACAGTTCAGTAATAATAATACAGTAAAATACAGTTCAGTAATAATAATACAGTAAAATACAGTTCAGTAATAATAATACAGTAAAATACAGTTCAGTAATAATAATACAGTAAAATACAGTTCAGTAATAATAATACAGTAAAATACAGTTCAGTAATAATAATACAGTAAAATACAGTTCAGTAATAATAATACAGTAAAATACAGTTCAGTAATAATAATACAGTAAAACACAGTTCAGGTAATAATAATACAGTAAAATACAGTTCAGTAATAATAATACAGTAAAGTACAGTTCAGTAATAATAATACAGTAAAATACAGTTCAGTAATAATAATACAGTAAAATACAGTTCAGTAATAATAATACAGTAAAATACAGTTCAGTAATAATAATACAGTAAAATACAGTTCAGTAATAATAATACAGTAAAATACAGTTCAGTAATAATAATACAGTAAAATACAGTTCAGTAATAATAATACAGTAAAATACAGTTCAGTAATAATAATACAGTAAAATACAGTTCAGTAATAATAATACAGTAAAACACAGTTCAGGTAATAATAATACAGTAAAATACAGTTCAGTAATAATAATACAGTAAAACACAGTTCAGTAATAATAATACAGTAAAACACAGTTCAGTAATAATAATACAGTAAAATACAGTTCAGTAATAATACGCAGTTAAAGACATTATTGATACACAGTCACAAAAACAAAATAACTGCACTCTACATACAGTGTACGTATTTAAAAAAAAATGTTGTTTACCGAGCATTCGTTTTTATGACGTTATGACTAGGGCTAGGACAACAGCATATTCTTTACATTGCTTTGACTCTCGAGTGTGTATCCGTTGATATCTTATATGCTTTTATATAGAGTGATTTGGTTCTCGGTTGATTAACTGTGTCTAACTGTGTCTGATATATACCGGAGAGTCAAAACAATGAAAAGAATATGCTGTTGTCACAGCCCTAGTTATGACACTGACGCGTTATACGATGTGATATGGTTAAGAGCCTAACCAGCGATTATGCGAACCTCCAAATATGAAAGACCGTGAATATGCGGGGTCGGGATGTTCGGGGTAGCGAATATGTGGGGGTCGAGAATATGCGGGCCACAATATGCGGGACCACAAATATGCGAGGCTGTGAACAGGTGAGGGTATACTACGCGCAAATTACATACTGCCTCAATCTGCCAATAAATTAGCTCTGGGGTCAAAACTTCGACAAATATGTATTTTGTCGAACTCGGGAATCTGCACGTAATTTCGAAGGACCCGTGCTTTAACGGATAAAGTACTGTGTAAAATTCAGTTATATGTAACACACTTCTGGATGTTGAAGGTTCAATCATCAGTATGGGGCGATACTAAGAATACAATCGTGACTTCTACGTGATCATGGTTGACCGAACGAGAGAATGATACCACTGTGATATAAATCAAGGGTTTAGTTCGAAAATGTATGCTGATTTCTCAGTTCGACAAAGTACAACTAAATAAAGTCGCAGGATACATCGGCCGAAACAGGGTGAAAATAAAACTCAAGATTAGAACAGTAGTCCAAATAATCAAAATAACACAAATTACCAATCAATATCTCAAAAGTTAAGAAATAAAATATTTCTCATTTATTCGTATTCATTACCATCAAGATTTTGATAATTTCGAAATAACTATACCGTTATTATCGCTATTTCCATGGCAAGTTCTCTTCTGAGCTCCAATCTCGGGTCCCTCCTCGCCAATCTTTCACGAAAAACACCCGTCTAGCTGAAACCACTCTCAATAATTTTCCCCACTCTTTATCTGTGCCTAAATCAAGACGTAGATTCCATGAACAAAGCTTCTTTCTAAGAACTGCACACCTGTGGAACTCTCTTCCGTTTGCCTGTTTCCCACCTGACTACAACTTGGGCGTCTTCAAGTCCAACATAAACAAATTCCTGATAAACCGCCCCCTTAAATAATCCAATTTATCAAATCTCCATTACTAATGATTACTACGATATTATCCCATTGATTGCTGTACACACAATAACCCTTGTCCCCGAGTGGCCTCCGGGCCTTGATAAGTGGTGACTCCCATGTGTGTATATATATATATATATATATATATATATATATATATATATATAACGCGGTAACATTAGTATAAATATAGAATATGATGTAATAGTATAACTATATATATTACATTTTTTTATTTCTCTCTCTCTTTCTCTTTTTCTCTCTCTCTCGTTCTCTGTGTGTGTCTCTCTCTTTCTCTCTGTCTCTCTGTCTCTCTTTCTCATAATCATTATGACTCCTTATAAACTTTCACTAACTGTTTATGCAAATATGATTCAATTCATATTTGTAGTTTATTGTATATTTTGCAAACCTCTTTCCCCTGATGAGAAGAATTGCATTTTTCGAAACTCCATGGAATAAGGTATTTCTAGTGTATTTGTACTACTTCTCGGATAATTAAAACTTTTGTATACCTTCTTTAAAGGTCTATAAGTTACGCTTAAATTTGGTATTTTAATTCATGCACATTTCGTATTTATTATTATAAAGCCGATTCTTTATTGATTATTATATTGTACCCAATATATAGTAGTAATTTCAAAGGTAAAAGAAAATAGCTTGCGCGCCATTCGCTGGAATCGAAACTAATGCATAAAACTCTCCGGCCTTATTCGTTGCCTTCTGAGCCACACCCATACGCATTCAAAAGCTGCATAAGATAAAGTTGTTTAACCTATAAATGTATATTTGCGCATGCGTACAAGAGCATTTTTAGTCGACTTACGTCTGCCATGTTCCAATCGTTTATCAATTTTTACCATTTAACGGCTACTTTTAGCGACTAAAGGTAAAATCAAATTTGTTCCACATGACCAAATCCCCTATATAAGAAGTTTTAAGTTTGTAGACTAAACATTTGCAGCGGAGTTTGGTAGAAACCGTTTCTCAAGCAGATTGATAAGGTCACTTATATTTATATTTATATATATATATATATATATATATATATATATATATATATATATATATATATATATATATATGTCGATGACTACAAATATATTTTATATATATATATATATATATATATATATATATTCCTGATGTTATTGTTATTATTTCCTTGATGTTAATCCAGTGAAACTCCAATGTTTATGACTCAATAAAATTATTGGCTACATATGTGCATACATTTTTCAACTCGGATTTCTTTCGAGATAAAACCATTTCAGGCCACTAATATTGGCTAAAATTTAAGAAGTTGGATTTCAAAAGAGATCGCAACTGAAACATGTCTATAAATATGTAGCCAATAATGTTTGTATAACTAATTACATTCATACAATCTTCTCCCTGTATGTGTTGAAGCTACTTGCTTTTAGTCTGTTCATTTCATATATTTAAAAGATGTTGCATTCAGGTTTAATTATTTTGTGATTTTATATTTGTTTTCTTTCGTTCTGTTTCGTACTGGGTGCGTGTGTTATTTTTGTTATTACGTGTGTTGTTTTAAAGAAGGTTAACCCCCCACCTTCTCTAATTACTGTGAAGCGTCATCTAAATCGAATAAACGGATCATTTTGGTTTAAAAAAAAACATATAAATAGATCAGTAACATGGCAACTTTTCTTTTTTAGCAAATATTAACATATAAAGTTATTATTTCTTTACTTGTAGTTATGGATATGGAATATATATTCTCGGCAACGGCGTGTGTATCACGAGCAAATTTAATTGTTTTGTTTTTTTTTTGGAACAGCAAATTAGGGGTGCGAGCTCAAGAAATCGTACGCGCCCTCAAAAAAGAAAGATAAATAAATAAAATAAAAAATAAAAAATTCAATAAGCTAGATACACTAAAAATTAAAGAGAATAACTCTACATAAAAACTTAAGTTATATTAACAAATACATATGAAAACCGGTAGTGCCCGCTACCGTGATTAATATGTATGCCTTTAGTAAAATCCCAAAGTATTAAACATCATTTCTTTTGCTATTAGAATAAGTATATTTTTACTTCTCATAAAATGGACACTGTTAAACTAAGCACTAATAAACATACATAATATATTGTCTTATATATATATATATATATATATATATATATATATATATATGCATATATATATGTATATATGTATATATATATATATGCATATATATACCTATATATATATATATATATATACACACGTATATATATATATATATATATATATATATATATATATATATATATATATATATATATAACGGTTATGCAGTTTACATACACACGCACACACACACACACATATGCATATATATTTATTTTTAAATGTTACCGAAAAGTCAGATAAAATCGATACCGTCGCTTTCAAATCCGATATAAAGGGTTCTAGTTGTGGTCGAAAAATGTCGAATTCTCTTCAGCCTCTCTTTATATATATATATATATATATATATATATATATATATATATATATATAGAGAGAGAGAGAGAGAGAGAGAGAGAGAGAGACAGACAGACAGACAGACAGACAGACAGACAGAAACTGAAGAGGATTGAATATTTTTTCCATCCATAAAGTGAACCCCCTTATATCGAATTTGAAACCAACGCTATGGACGTTTTTTTTTTTTTACCTTCCGTAACATCTTAAATTAAATAGTGTGCTCTTATATTTATTTTTCTTCATAATTGAGAACTTTGTGGGGCTTATTTCTCAGAAACATCACACACACACAAAAACACACACACACACACAAATATATATATATATATTATTTTTTAATTACTACTGACACTAGTGTTTCATCCTTTCGGAATTATCAGTGCTGGGTGTCACGATTACCGCCGGTCGAAAGATCCGAACTCGGTAACGAAGGCATCTTTGACTCCCTTACCAAGGAGCAAATCCACACGGCCATAGTTAACCGCGAGAAATACATTTGAAATTTAAACATATTTTTTTTTAATGTCATAACGTTGATCGTGATCTAATTATTATGATATTATGATCTGCGCGTGTAAACTTAAGTGACCGATTTTAAACTTAAGTGACCGATTAAGCTTAATGATTAAAGTTAAATTCTGTAGATTGAAATATATACGAATATATTTAAGTAATGAATTTATTGTTTGAAGCCAGGAATATATATATATATATATATATATATATATATATATATATATATATATATATATATATGTACTTGCTGACCGCCCGGCGTTGCCCGGCGTTGTCCGATCGTACAATACGCTTAAACATGATATTTTACACTTAAACATATTTTAATTTATGCAGTATATATTATTATAGAACTAATCCACTATTGATTATTATATATTACGAGAAATAATTTTCCTGCTAGACTAATTCGCAAAAAAATGAATAAATAAATAAATAAAAATAAATTAATTAATAAATATATAGATAGATAATAAATATATAAAAAGATTAATAAATAAAAATAAATAAAATAAAAAATAAGGAAATAGAAAATAATAATTATAATGTCGTTCATAAACTTCCGTCGTACTTCTTTACAATATCACATCAGCTGATTTTTTGGGCTTATGATGAATATTCTGAAAAGGTCACTTCTGATTAATGGTTAGTCTTTAAATATGCAAACGCAGAAATAATTTGCGGCGATTTTAAATGGTATCTTTTCTCTCATCGTCAATTGAAAACAACAAGAAAAAATTAAAATAAAATGGTGAGGTACATTAAGGCTTGAACTAGGGAGTCATTCGATCTGTAGTCGAATGCCCTACAACTGAGCTATATCTCCAGATGATAATTTTTTAAAGAAATGATTTACTGAGATTTTATTACCTCCCTTGGCCTGTATAACTCACAATATTCTCCTATGAAAATTATTCCTTTTATTTATGAGAAAGACTATTTTAAGGGTCGGATTTTTTTCGATTTTTGGTGCTTATCGGATAAATTTCTGCGAAAAACATATTTAAGAACACTGCCAGACGTATAAAATAACTTTGTGTGTAATTACCAAAAGATAGGCTCAGCTATTTCGGAACATATGAGGAAATAACTCACACACACAAAATGACTTTTATATAATAGTACACAACACACACACACACACACACACACACACATATATATATATGTGTGTGCGTGTGTGTGTGTGTTGTGTGTGTGTGTGTGTGTGTTTATTTAAAACTCTGTTATTTATTTGCTTAAATCATTACAAAATGTTTTAATCGGAAGGACAATAATATTATCCTGCCGATCTCTTCAGATAATTCAATTATCTGAAGAGAGCGGTAGGATAATATTATTGTCCTTCCGATTAAAACATTTTGTAATGATTTAAGCAAAAAACAAATAAATAAATAAAAAAACGAGGAAGAAATAATTAACAAAAAAAAACATAATTAGCTCTACTTTAGTATTGACCACTTTTCCAGTGTTTTTATTACCAAATATACCGCCTAACATATATATATATATATATATATATATATATATATATATATATATATATATATATATATATTATACATATATATATATTTATTAGTTCAGAAATTAATTTACAAATTCATGATTTTGATTCAAAGTATAAATATTTAATATTAACCTTAATATTTATAGAACAGTCGTAATCACATAAAAAATACTCAATATTCACGAGAGAGCAATGGTAAAAAAAAATTGTTAATTAAAATTTTGTAAAATCAATGTCAAATAAGTAAGAATTTAAAACCATTTATTATTCGACATAATTGATAAAAGATAAAAATGTCCTTATTCCATAAATTTCAAAGAATGACTCTTATGGTCATAAGAAAAATAGTTAGCAAAATACACAGTAATACGATAGCTATAATTTTGCTGGTCCGCACACGGAGTGAAAACTTCAAAAAGTAATTTTTTTTAAAATAATAATATAGAAGTATAGAAGTCAAAGCGATATTTCATGTGAAAAACAACGTATGAAGCTGACGATAGGAACAGCAAAATCCGACGATAGATGGGTTTCGTTAAAGGTTACGTGATAAGCAAAGGTCCAAATGGTAGAATATCCGTCTATAAACGCGAGAAAGATCAGATCATAAAGACCCATAAATGCAGGAAGTACCGATGCGTAAAGGTGTGTCTTGAACGTTGCAAGGAAATTAAAATTTATAAGATGCTGAAAAAAAAAAAAAAAAAAAAAATTGCCAACAGTCACGAGCAGGGGAACCGATTCTCAAGACTGCTTCCATGCTAAGACAGGGATCAGCCTATTACTGTTTATTTTGCTATTTTTCTTTGAGGATAAGAGTCATTCTTTAAACCTCTATTAGAGAATAGAAATAATTATCTTGTATAACTTGTGTCTAATTATAAATATTGTAAATTTCACCTTTATATTGATTCACCATAATTTAAAAATTTCCATTATATATATATATATATATATATATATATATATATAATTATTATTATTATTATTATTATTATTATTATTATTATTATTATTATTATTATTATTATATACATAATATAATTATATATAATTATATATATGATTGTGTGCGTATGTATATATGTATATGTATGTATGCATATGTATGTGTATGTATGTGTGTATGCACATTTTCACCATTAATAGACAGACATTTCTATTTGATTATTGGAATTCCTTTTGAGATGAGTAATTTGTATATTTTACGTATTCATTTTGGACTATAGTCCTCATCTTTTAGAGTTGTTCTACAAGGTTTCGGCCAACTAACCTTCTGGCCGAAACGTCGTTAAACAACAACTATAAAAGATGAGGATAATAAACTGAAATAAATAAGTAAAGGGACATTTTTACGTTCATTACAAATTGTTGCAAATTTATTACCAATAAATAGATGTGTTATTTATACCAGCGCACCTTATCAGCGCAGGATATACACAAAAACCATAAATAAACGTAAAAATCATAAATAAACATAAAAATCATAAATAAACATAAAATTATAAATAAACACAAAATCATAAATAAACGTAAAAATCATAAATAAGCATAAAAATCATAAATAAACATAAAAATCATAAATAAACGTAAAAATCATAAATAAACGTAAATATAATAAACAAACATAAAAATCATAAATAAACACAAAAATTATAAATAAACGTAAAAATCATAAATAAACATAAAAATCATAAATAAACATAAAAATCATAAATAAACATAAAAATCATAAATAAACGTAAAAATCATAAATAAACGTAAATATCATAAATAAACATAAAAATCATAAATAAACACAAAAATTATAAATAAACATAAAAATCATAAATAAACATAAAAATCATAAATAAACATAAAGATCATAAATAAACATAAAAATCATAAATAAACACAAAATCATAAATAAACGTAAACATCATAAATAAGCATAAAAATCATAAATAAACATAAAAATCATAAATAAACGTAAAAATCATAAATAAACGTAAATATCATAAATAAACATAAAAATCATAAATAAACACAAAAATCATAAATAAACATAAAAATCATAAATAAACGTAAATATCATAAATAAGCATAAAAATCATAAATAAACATAAAAATCATAAATAAACGTAAAAATCATAAATAAACGTAAATATCATAAATAAACATAAAAATCATAAATAAACACAAAAATTATAAATAAACGTAAAAATCATAAATAAGCATAAAAATCATAAATAAACATAAAAATCATAAATAAACATAAAAATCATAAATAAACATAAAAATCATAAATAAACGTAAATATCATAAATAAACATAAAAATCATAAATAAACACAAAAATTATAAATAAATATAAAAATCATAAATAAACATAAAAATCATAAATAAACATAAAAATCATAAATAAACATAAACATCATAAATAAACACAAAATCATAAATAAACGTAAAAATCATAAATAAGCATAAAAATCATAAATAAACATAAAAATCATAAATAAACGTAAAAATCATAAATAAACGTAAATATCATAAATAAACATAAAAATCATAAATAAACACAAAAATTATAAATAAACGTAAAAATCATAAATAAACATAAAAATCATAAATAAACATAAAAATCATATATAAACATCTATCACATAAACTTATAGGGGGTTCCTCTGCACCAACACTCCGATACATTCCACAATTTTCAAAGTATATATATATATATATATATATATATATATATATATATATATATATATATATATATGTATATATATTGAAGAATATATATATATTGAAGAATATATATATATTGAAGAATATATATATATTGAGAAGGGCAAACGTCAAATGACCAGCAAGGTGGGAAGGAAGAAGTGCTCCCACAACTAGACAAGCATCTACTTTGGTATTGAGCATTCTTGAATAATTTTTTTAAAGAGTCATTAATATATATATATATCACATAAACTGATATATAAATTAATGCGTAAATTTTTAGTATTTACTTTAACAGTGCTCAATACATAAGTAGAGCTAGGTAGTAAGTGGCTGATTCGGATTAGTGCATTACCACTAAGAAGCTGATTGACTAAATAGCAAATTCAATATCATGTGGTTATATAAAATTGCGCGATAACCACAGCTCTTCGCATAAGTCTGACGAATTCTCACGAGGATGAAACACGGAATATTCTGTGTAACTTACATGCCATATATATTTTCACAACTTACTA
>NC_136504.1:42118407-42120907 GCF_053919585.1 Euprymna scolopes | reverse complement strand
CGATAATATCGTAGCATATCCATCTCCACAGAAAGGGGCACTTTGAGTTAGGGTTAAAAAAAAAGTTTAAATTGTCTTTGTCTAGAAAGATTTCACTTGCACTGACTAAGGAGAAATTAACTTAGTGTAGCATCACAACAAATACTACATTTGGAAAAAAAATGATTTATTTCTGAAAAATACAGAAACAAATAAGGCACTAAGTCATTCAAAAATGCTAGAGAGAGGGCGTACCTTATATATGCTTATTATTTTCCTAGGTAGACTTTTCAATCACCATAATACCACATTCACTCCAAGGGTTATCCTACTTAAGATTCTCAAATCGATTTTTTTTAATAAAATACGAACGTAAATAAACCTTTTTTATTAAAATAATTTCATTGGTGTGAACTGAACAAAAAACAGCAGATACAAACATATGTTAGTAAGAACCTCCCAACCACTTCTAATAGGTAGACCGCCCATTGTTTTCCGGCTTGGTGGGAACAAAAAAAAAAGCAGGTCGATCTGTGAATTTGCTAAAATATAAATGGGGAAAGGAAAAATAGGGTAGGGAAGTTGGAGAGTATGTGATGTCCTTACAAAATGCATGCAATTTGGGGGAGGCTAGGGATGAAAATAAAAAGAATGGGGAGCGGGCGTCTTGGGGATTTTTTATCAGTAGTGGGACATTCACACGCCTAAGTAAAAAACTAAACTTAAAGGGTCTGGGATCCTCAAGCAGGGAACATGTATCCAAACTTGCCCCCCTGCGTACACACATGATCATATTAAGGCAGTTACTCAAACCTACTTAAAATAATAAAAATATATATACCTATTAAAAATTGAAATAATTAGTCGTAAGGTAGTTAGCTATTGAGATATTGTCTTCAACATTTTAAATAATAAGGTTAAGTCATTCAAAAGGCACAACCAAATATCCAACTATATTCACCATAGAACAAACACATAAAGCGATTAACCAAATAAAATCTCAGAAAAAAAAAACATTTCATAAAAACAAGAAAAAACATGGATCTAACTTTAACGAATAGCCGTTTCATAATGAATTACCCTTTCAGCGTAACATAGGAAATAAAAAGAGAAACATGGAAAGAAAGGTTATATGGTTTGACCCACCACATTGAAAAGCACTTTAATAAAAATAATACACCACATGAAATTATTATTAAACGCACAATATAATTACCTATTCGTGTATATGTAATGTACATAGCTTTAATATAGTGAACGGCCTTCAACGGAATAAAACAGCTTATTTCTCGAGTACATGGTAATTACGACACTGTCAATATCACACAAACAATCAACAATATATTAAGTGATAAACATCGTGGAAAATAAAGTGCAATTTGGGTTTTCCAATAATCTGCAATATGGGTCCTACATTACTTAACAACGTTTAAGGGTTAAAAAGGCAAACGGTTCCCTTAAAATATTTCGAAAACTCAGGAAAAAAAAAGTGTGCATCCGGAATTATTGTGAGAAATTATTCGAATTACAAACGCACCTTAACGTTTTAAAGGTCAATGCAGCATGTGTCTGCAAGAAAAAATTGAAATTACCAACTTTAGGAATAAAATATACTTTTGAACGAAAAAGAAATGAGATATTAAATGAAGGGATAGAAACTAAATCAAATTGATCTAAAAATCATTATTTCAGACAAACATATATATATATATATGCGTATATATATGTATGTATATATACATATATACATATGTATATATATGTATATATATATATACATATATATGTATATATATATATATACATATATGTATATCTATTATATATATAAATCCGTAATCCTGTCTGTTTGTTTGTTTGTTTGTTCACAATTTGATTAATATATACAAAACTTCCTGCTGAAAACGGTTATCTATATAAATTTTATTTTCTATGAGATTTTCTATATAAATACATGGCATCACGATCAATATATATACACTATATTGAAGGCAATGTACATAATAGAACTGATCTAATTTGCATATTATATTAAAGAAAATCTTTTTAAATAATTCGCTCAATTAAAATTACTGATTATAGTAATGTAATTGATGTAATTGTTCTATTTAAGAGTATTATTTAAAGTTAATTTATTTAAATTATTTTAATTGAAGTTATTTTGTACTATTTGCTAAACTGGCACATTTTAAGTAATTTTCACTGATATTTCACTTCCGGTTATTAACGGATATAGTTTTTAACCAAATCGAGAGATATGGTGATAAAATGATTTGTTTTAATTATTTATTTTCTATAAATGTAAAAGTTACAAATATTGATAAAAAAATAAATAATTAGGCTAAGGATGATTTTATTTTTCGACGAAATATTTTAAATCGTTAGCCCTCTATTAAAGTCTCGGATATAAATGTCGATTCATTGTAAAGTGTGAGCACGTATACCAAAAGGTTACAATTTATTTCCTACGGACGATTTTAAAATCATTTTTCAACTATTCACTTGACTGTCTGAATTTTAT
>NC_136504.1:42110907-42113407 GCF_053919585.1 Euprymna scolopes | reverse complement strand
CCAAACTCCCTTGTCAATTTTTGGTCTACAAACTTGAAACTTGAGAATTTAGACCTGTGGAACAAATTCGATTTTGTCTTTATCTGGTAAAAATAACTACTAAAGAGACAAAATTACAAAGTAATTAGAACTTGGTAGCCTTAAGTCGACTTAATACACTCTTATACGCATGCGCAAATATACATTTATACGTTAAAGTCGGTTAAATTTTATCGTTTTTATTCAACCTGGCAATAATTTAAAAGGAAAAGCCTAAGGCTAGAGCCCTAAAGCTACACCCGGTAAGTAAATTGAGGGTTCCGTTCGATAAAATAAACTTTTCTTGACCAGAATCTATTCCTCCTTACATATTCTCTTTCTTCGTTATACTTTTTTAGTTCTCCATTTTGTAACGTTCACGGAAGTAAAGGTCAGTCCCAGAATCTTATCAAAGAAGGAAAGAGAGCTATTCATTTCAATCAGCCATGCATCCATAGCCTTGAGCCCCTGGGGGAGGGGCAAAGGCCACCCACAACTTTTGTAGATGCTTTTGTAGCGAGGAGTTCTTTTTTACAGGGTGAGGGTTCTAGCCCCACGCCCAACCTTCCCAGAAGGGACATACAGCACCTAGCCTTCCCAAATAGTAACCAATGTGGTACTGAGCAGGCTCAACGTTGCTTAACTTCGGCTATCTAACGAGAACCGATGTGTCAACGTGATTGTGCCGTACATTTCAATCAACGCAAAGCAATAATCCGAGCGTTAGTTGAGGAAGGAGATGAGCTTAGTTTGAGCCATATTAAAAGTAACCGGCCACCCTTTTCCCCATTGTATCACGCGCTTAAGAGGCAGTAGAAAATCAGAAAGCTATTGATCAATAATGCTCTACGAAGTGTTGCCATAAATGGTTGTATTATTGTATCGAAATAATTAAAAGCTTATTTGGATTCATCGGACTACTGTTCTAATCTTGAGTGTGGTTTTCACAACGCTTTGCTCGATATAACCTCCGGCCTTCTTCAGGTATATCTTGTCGAACTCGGGAATGTTTCTGTAAAACTCGGGAATTTGGACCTGTGGCACAATGGTTAGAGTACTTGGAAAAATCAATTGTAAAACATGATATTCTCCTGAAGATTGAATGTTTAATTCTCAGTGTTGCCGAACGAAAAATAATATTGCGAATTACTTAGGACCTCTATCCAGTCATGGCTGACGGAACAAGAGCATGCTACCCCGTAAACTAAATAAAGGGTTCCGCTCGAAATTTCGTCCAAATTCCCGATTTCGACAGAAAAATTCCTGAGTTCGGCAAGATACACCTGAAGAAGGTCGGAGGTTATATCGACGGAAACGTTGTGAAACTGACACTCAAGATGAGAACAGTAGTCCGATGAATCCAAATAATACGAATAACCAATCCTCATCTCAAAAATTCAGAAACGTTAGAATTAAAAAAGTTATTTTCAGCGTTATATACTTTAAAACAGTTTTATATTAAACTAGCGGGGGTACCCGGCGTTGCCCGGGTGTTTGGAGGTGTGTGTGTGTGTGTGTTGGGGGGTTGACAAAACAACCTTGTTTAAAAGAAACGTTGGCCGGGTGTTTGGAGGTGTAAAAGAAAAAAAAAGTTTTAGTAGAAAGGTAGGCTTGAACCCCGAACCTTTGACGCGGAGGTCAAAAGGAAATGGAAAAAAACCCGGCGACCTAACCATCTCGACCACGGGAATAGATGAATTAATAAGTGTGTTAAGTTGACGTTTATAAAACGAAATTAACAGGTGCGATAACGTTAAGTCGCGTGATGTTTGACCTAGTTTTGTGCTGGAAGCCAGTTACTGTTTTCCCTGCTACGCGGCGATCAAAAAATATCTCGAAAATAGCTTGTAAAAGTCGGGTAAACTAAAGATAGCTACGACCCGAGTTCCTTAGTCGTAGATATTATCATTTAGACAGCATATAAAAAGTTTAAAAAAAGGCGCGAGCCAACCGAGAATCACGGCCAAAAAAGCTTTTTGTAGACATACACAAAAAGCGAACACACATACATACATGCATACATACATACATTTTTGCTTATATATATATATATATATATATATATATATATATATATATATATATATATATAGAGAGAGAGAGAGAGAGAGAGACGGATCACAATCATATCTTATGGTTCCGAAGATTCTATTGTTGGAGTTAGTTTACCTGATTTTTTTTTTTTGTTACAATTCTTTCTAGAAAAACATCAAGGCATCTATAATATAAATATCACCCGAATGTTTAAATGTATGTATGTATGCATATATATATTTATTTATGTCTTGCAAAAACTTTCGACATAGGCGACGGATTTCCACGAGATCGGTATTATTTTTAAGCACGACCCTTCGGACGATAAATATCGAAAAATTGGCTAAAAACATCAATTCCTTCACTCCCGACTGGACACTTTTCTACAGGGAGGGGTCGCTTTCTTCGTTGATATTTTTGAGTCATTGACTCTCGATTGTCTAGCCTT
>NC_136504.1:42085907-42100907 GCF_053919585.1 Euprymna scolopes | reverse complement strand
GTTTACACTATCAAGGTTCTGGAATTTTCATTCATTTCGAATAAATGAGTTCATTCTATTGTTGGCACTGGTTTACCCGGTATCTATCTAGTTAGAATTTATTTTAGAAAGAAATCGGACACTCGTAGAAGGTACCACGTCGAGGTTACCAAAATCTTAACTGAAAGTGTATCTGTGCAATGAACTGGATTCGAACGTGACACGTCTCGGTTGGTAATCCGTGTCGTTACCCACTTAACGACCGTTACCATCTTACACTGAGATGAAACTAACATTTAGACTCAACGACGATACCAGGGATTTAATGGGGATCAACGAATGCTCTAAACTTCTAATACTTTTATTGTAAACAAAATCGGTGTAATCGATCATTTTTTCAATCAAATCGATTGATTGCCGGCTCTGCTGCGGTGCCCTGGGAGGAAATTTCACATGCCTCCCCGCAATGACTTAGTCCATAATACATTGTAGTCTATATTGCACTGTAGAGAACATACTATTGATTTATAAAATTATTTTTTATATAGAATGGCTTAAACTAAAGTTTAACTAGCAAAAGTCAAGTATCATAGTTCAATTATGCTCTAAACAGAAACATTCATTTCGAATGCGCACCTGTCTTATCATAGAAACTACGCTTGATTTTCTACGGCAGGCCCTTCTTGTGCGGCGATAAAACTTCCCAAATGAATTTATGATGTCAGGCTGTTAGCTTTGTTCAAAATCGGGCTGTTCCTTCTTTTGTGGTATTTATTCGGTTATCTATTTTCGATACTTATTGGAGGCATTCCGATGAGAAGCCTATCTAAGAACACTCCCAGACACATAAAGGACAGTTATGCGAATTAAAAAAAAAAACAAATCTGCCCGACCTTGTCGCAATCCATACGGAACACACACACACACACACACACACACACACACACACACACACACACACACTAGCAAAGTGTCTTTTATATATAAGATAAATATAGAGATAAAATAATCATAAATTACAGATTCTAATTATAAGAAAAGATGGTAATGATTTATGATTCTAACAAAACGAAAATTATATATTTTAGCTGTTATTAAAATAAATATATCCTGCGGTCTATAATAAGGATCAATGTGTATTTATTTGCGTAAAAACAAATATGTGTACTTTCATATTTCACACAAAATTAACGAGTAAAACAGGTGTTTTTTTTCTATTTACAAGTGTTGAGAAGAACCAAGAAAACAACCTGACTTACCCAAACGTCAAATCTTATTATCTGATTCACCCCAGACAAGGCAAACTACCATTTTGATGTAAAGAGCTACTATTTGGAACCATGCCTAGAAGGAGACTTTAAGTAGGGAGTTGAGCAGTGAGATATCTTTTCGCATTACATTCAAATTTCTGTATGTTAGTACAGTCAAGAAAGCAGGAAGCAGAAAAGGAATTCCAAAATTTTCGCAATTGAAGGAAATAAATCATTAGAGCGGATAGCTTTCTGTCATACAACGAAGGGGTGGGAGTTTGTTGCTTATCGAGTGAACCGATGGGATTTACATTGAAGGTGGGCACATGTGCTACGAGTTCGTCGGAACACATTCCATTAAAATGCTTGTAAAACAAACAGAGATGCAACATTGCTGTGATGAGGCAGAGGTTAGAACTTGGTTGACAGTACAGGACTTATTAGATTGGACATTTATTTTTTACCTTGTCTAATAGGGATGAGACTAGTTGAAATATCGCCCCCTCCCCTCCGCAATTAAAAGTCAGCGGTGCTTCTTTTTTTTATCAACAATGACAATAATATTTCTATATGAACAAATGAATTATTGACAAAATTCTGTCGCTAACCATTATTATTATTTTAGTACTGAACGAGCAGGGAGACCCGACGCTGTTCGGGATTGAATGAGGATAACTACATTGTACTTTATCACTATGTTCTTCACACCATGCTACTTTCTCTGTTCTTACAGACCCATCCTTTAGTTAAAAATGTTAGAAAACTTTTAATTCAAAATGTTAGAAAACTTTTAATTAATGCCTCATATCTATCCATCTCTCTTTCTCCTTCCCTCCCTCCCTCCCTCACTCACTCTCTCTATCTATCTATCCATTTATATATATATATATATATATATACATATACATATATATATGTATATAGATATAGATATAGATATATAGATATATATATATATAAGTTTCGTGGTTCAATTTTAAATTCTGAAAAAGCAACACATAGATATATATTCCTTTTTGGCTATATATATATATATATATATATATATATATATATATATATATATATATATATATATATATATATATATATATATATATATATATATATATATATAGCAAAAACCAAGATATCAAGAAATGGATTGATAGCAACAAATAGTGTATTTCATAGTGTATTAAAATATATTTCCATATATATATATTCTGATAAATGTATTATTTTCACTTTGACTTTCCATGTCTCACTGACTTTAGCAAATAGGGTGCATACCTTTATAACTATTTGCTAATATTTTCTCTCCTCTGATGAGATGGTAGACATCGAAACCCTATAGGTTAAGGAGATTAATTGTCTAAAACATTTTTTGTCTTGCTTAGAATAATAAAAATTCTTTGATATGAAACTCAACCACTTCATTTCATTTCAATGAGAGTTTTTTGAAATTCATTGAATTACAGTTTAATTTATTTGCTCTATCTTGAATATCGAGCAATTCTCGTTTAGATGGGATAACTTATAGAATATTACTGCCAGTAATATTTTGTAAACCTACAATCTCACGTTTACATAACCACTGATTGTTAAATAAAAACTATTCCGAAGTATATATATATATATATATATATATATATATATATATATATATATATATATATATATATTTCTGGAAAATACTTTAATTCTTTCTAACATATACCAATCCTTATTTAAGAAGCTCAATGTAATTACAGAGCAATGTAGTAGATTAATGACAAAAGTCTATATTCCAAAGTTCATGATGTTGACGTTAATTCAACTGAATTAAAGGAATTATTTATAAGATGGTCAACATCATGAACTTTGGAATATAGACTTTTGTCATTCATTCACTATATATATATATATATATATATATATATATATATATATATATATATATATATATATAGTTTAAATTCTATTAACATAAGGAGGAGATATAAGTATTTAAGGTTTTAAGAGGTCTCTGTCCATTAGATGGTGCGCACGTAGATATTTGGCATATGGTGAGTATATAGAATTACAGAACCACTTCCATTGTCTTCCTTGGATAATTTGATACATATTATATGAATTTCATCAAAATGAGATAGGTTTGAAGTTTGGAAGAATGTTTCCCCCCTAGTTCCTGTGCGTTAAACCGGTACTTAGTTTTGTGATCACTTTCACTGACTTCCCCGGAGAATTTTATGCGCGTCATTTAAATTTCATCAAAATAGAATATATTTGAAGTTTTTAGGGATTATGCTCTAATAGTACTAGCGAAGTTTTCCAATATCTTTCTCAGTAAATTTTAGAGTGGGCCTTATATATATATATATATATATATATATATATATATATATATATATATATATATATATATATAACTGCTTCATTTACTCACATAAAATTAATATAGGAAAGTATAGATTTATGCGTAAACTTTAAGTATTTACTTCAAAAGTGCTCAATACGTATGTAGAGCTAGTTAGTAATTTATATATATATATATATATATATATATATATAGTAATTTATAAAATATATATGGCGATTAAGCTATTAAAACAATATATATATATATATATATATATATATATATATATATATATATATATATAGTCTTGGAAGTTTTTAACCTTTAAAACTATACAAAAAAATATTTTTTATCATTCGTTAGAAAACCATCTAGTCAGTAAGTCATTTAATCACCTGCAATCACTGCATCAACTCGCTCTCGAATTTACTATAATACCAATAATTTATTCTTTAAGGGATCGTTAGTTGTTTTATATATATATATATATATATATATATATATATATATATATATATATATATATATATATATACAAAGGAGTCACCACTTATCAAGACCCAGAAGCCACTCGAGGAACAGGGCTAATGTGTGTACGGTAGTCAATGGGACAGTATCATAGTAATCATTAGTAGTGGAAATTTGCTAAATCGGATTAAGTAAGGAGACGGCTCATCATGAATTTGTTTACGTTGGACTTGAAGATGACCATATTGCAGACAGCTGGAAAGCAGGCAAACACAAGAGAGTTCCACAGGTGTCCAGATTTAAGAAAAAAGATTTGTTCGTGGAATCCACGTTTAGTTTTAGGCACGGATAAAGAGTGGGGAAAATTATTGATAGTGGTTTCAACTAGACGAGTGTTTTCGTGAAAGTTTGGCAGCCAACGGGGGGGGGCATAGATCGGAGCTGGGACGAGCACTTGCTATGAAAATAACGATATAGCAGAGAAATGTTCGTTAAGTTTCTTCTGTGTGAAAGAGGTTGCAGGGTAGAAAAAAAGAGCATCCCCTGCTAGGCTACGAAGTCTATTCTGGACTCTGTCAAAGCAGGATAAGTCTTTCCAGCAGTTTCTGCCGAGATGTGGAAATGGCACACCAACCTTAAACGTAGAGGTAGATTCTCTAATCTTTCTGTAGGGAACGCACTTAGAAACAGCACAGGCATACACACTGTCATTGTCTTACATTTTTGTTATATTATATTATATTATATTACGTATATATATATATTATTTATATTATGTATATATATTATATACAGTATATATTTATATTATGTATATGTATATATATATTATATTATATTATGTATATATATATATATTATTTATATTATGTATATATATATTATTTACAGAATATATTTATATTATATATATGTGTATATATATATATATATATATTATATTATATTATATATATTATTTATATTATGAATATATATTATATACAGTATATATTTATATTATATATATACATATATACATATATGTATATATATATATATATATATATATATATATATATATATATATATATATACCAGATAGAACAAATAAATCATAATTTAGATATTTAAATTTTATGATTTGAAAAGGTTTATTTCAAATATAGAATTTTTATTGTTTGCAAACAAAGGATACACTTTAATACATATTTATTAAACTGCATTCTTTGTTTGCAAAATAAAAATTCTATATTAAAAAGTAACCTTTTCATATCATAAAATGTAAATACCTAAATTATTATATATATATATATATATATATATATATATATATATATATATATATATATATATATATATATATATATATATCAAGCTTGAGATGTTCAAAAGTCGGGACTAATGAATACAACGATGTTGTTAAATAGTGCTCGATAACAAGAGCAAAATATTTTTTTAATTATTTATTCGAGGGTAAAGAGTTACGTATGGTCGCAACAAACAGACAGCTGTTTCAGTCAATGATACTTCGTCAGGCGACACTGAACCACTCGACGCTTTAGAAAAAAAAACAAAAAAATTTTTCTATAGCATCGAATGGTTCAGGGTTGCCTGACGAAGTATCATTGACTGAAACAGGTGGCTGTTTGTAGCGACCATATGTTACTGCTTACCCTCGACTCGAAAAATAATATATATATATATATATATATATATATATATATATATCAACACGACGGTTCTAGGTTCAATCCTTGGCTTGGGAGAGATGCTAGTCTTGCGGCACTGATGAGTTGTGATACAACGAAACAGAGCTGTATGTCGATGACTACAAAGATATATATATATATATATATATAGTGAGTGTGAACACTGGCGAAGCAAAGCATACTTCTCGTTTCATCATATTTTGAAGCAAGGTATACGCTAGTATTGTATATTTTTATAAATGAAAATTTCTACGTATTAGAGGAAACATGTTTCCGCAGGAGTTTAAGTTTCAAATATATAAGAACAAAATAATCTATAAGTAACCTGTGTCGCACGTGCCAATACATAGAGTCTCTGTTTAATTCCCATAAGAGTGTGTTGAATAGTTGTCATTATACAATATACACACATACACACACACACACATATATATATATTTATATGCATTTATATTTATATACATTTATATTTATATGCATGTATATATTAGTGTTGGGACGATCATCGGAATAGGAATCGAGAATCGAATAAATTTGAACTTTTGGAATTATCGGAATCGCAACGGACTCGGAAAAAAGTTTGCCTATTTCCGATGCCTAAAACGATTCATTTTATTGGTTGTGTGTTTCTTTAAATTTTTTTTATTTAAAAACAGGTTCCGTCAATAATTGTGCATGTTAACTTACTCCAACGAATAAACCGTACGATGGACAACATCTTGAAATTTGGAATATATTTTGTCATTTTTATATATATATATATATATATATATATATATATATATATATATATATATATACATATATACATATATATATATATATATAGTAATTTATAAAATATATATGGCGATTAAGCTACACTGAATATTCTGCGTTTCATCCACTATAGGATTCGTCAGGCTTATGCGCCTGACGAATCCTATTGTGGATGCAACGTAAGATATTCAGTGTAGCTTAATCGCCATATATATTTTATAAATTACTAACTAGCTCTACCTACATATTGAGCACTTTTGAAGTAAATACTTAAAGTTTACGCATAAATCTATACTTTCGTATATTAAAT
Source organism: Euprymna scolopes (assembly GCF_053919585.1). Lineage (NCBI taxonomy): Eukaryota > Metazoa > Mollusca > Cephalopoda > Sepiida > Sepiolidae > Euprymna > Euprymna scolopes. The sequence goes on along the minus strand of NC_136504.1, from coordinate 42,094,130 downwards.
TTATGTGAGTAAATGAAGTAGATATATATATATATATATATATATATATATATAACGTAATTATTTACGGGCACGTGTTTTGCTGTTTGCGATTCGTCAGCGTGGCCGAATCTAGGTTCAGCCACGCTGATGAGTCGTAAACGATGAGACACGTGTTTATGGATAATTATATTTAGAAAATATGTCGGTCGGCATCTGGTGGCATCACATTACTGAAGAGAAAATTATTTCCAACAAGCATTTTGTTTAAATTCATTTTCCCATGAATCATTGAATGCGTTCAAAAAGAATTGTAAGCAAAATAACCCTATTATTGACATATATGTATATGAAAGTGTTGTGTTTGAAGGCTTATAGCGAAACACCGTCGAAAACGATTTAACGAAAAAAAAAAAAATAAGATTATTGAAGGAATTTCAATAATTTTCAATTTTAATAAATTAATTTACGTATATTCATATATATATATATATGTGTGTGTGTGTGTGTGTGTGTGTGTGTGTGTGTGTGTGTGTGTGTGTGTGTGTTTCTTTCTATATTTGTATATGCAGGATTTATCCATAAGACCAATTATCCAATCCTTATAAATCTTGGAAACACGTCTTGTAGGCGTAAGGGTGCGTTCATTGGTCTATATTTAGGTTAATATACTTTTATACAAGAGGTCACAGACAGGTGGAAGGGTTTTGTAAACAGTCGGGCATCTTCGATCTTTCTGTTGATAACAGGGATTAGAAAACGTTAATGAGTTGCTCATACATTTCAGCTTCACAGAATTAGTTACAAATGATTTTGAAGGACGTGATATGAATAGGACCTACCATTTGATGATTATAAATATTTCAGATTTGTATTTAATTCGGCTCATATTCTCTTAACACCAAGCAAAGTATTCTTAATACACCTTAATCTTAAGCCCTAAAATTTACATATTTTCTAAGATCAAAACAATATATATATATATATATATATATATATATATATATATATATATATATATATATGCATATATCAATAAGATCATAACAATATATATACATATATATATATATATATATATATATATATATATATATATATATATATTGTAAACAATGTAAAAAAAAAATAAGGCGTGTCGTTTAAATTCTCGGAAAAAAAAGGAACTAAATATAACCTATCGCAGACATAACGCCTATATATAATCAGACTTCTAAAAGTCTATAATTTAATTAAATAATATCTCTTTCTCTCTCTCTCTCTCTCTCTCTCTCTCTCTCTCTCTCTCTATATATATATATATATATATATATATATATATATATATCAATTCATATTCACATATATATGTATATATATACATATATACATATATATATACATATATATGCATATATATATACATATATACATATATATACATATATGCATATATATATACATGACTATATATATATATGTATATATATATATATATACATGACTACAAATTGGATGTTTCAAATCCAATATAAACAAATTCGTGATAAACCGCCCCCTTAAGTAAGACACTCTTTCAAATATCCAATACTAATGATTACTAAAATACTATCTCATTGATTACTGTACACGCAATAACTCTTATACCTGAGTTGCCTCCGGGCCTTGATAATTGGAGACCCCATGTAAAAAAAATACATATATATATATATATATATATATATATATATATATATATATATATATATATACATATATATGCATATATATACTTATATATACAGATATATACTTATATATATATATTTATACATATACTTATATATATACTAAATTTGCGATTCCGATACAACGATTCTTCATAAATCTCCAAATATTTAACTATACAGTTTTAGATTTCTTTCCCGATTGCCGTAAAAGCACATGCTAATATGCAGGTATTTTCTTAAGAGTAAACGATATACGTGTTGTGGATGATCTGTAAATGTTAGCTTTACTGGTTTTTTTAAATTAATAAATATTCATTTATTTATTTTTTTTATTACATCCAACAGTGGAAGATTTTGTTTTAAACAAAATCAAAGAAAAAAAAAATGTAATTAAAAGAATCGTTTATGGCATCAGTGTATATGCACAAATGTTTCGATTCGTGTACCTTCCAAAATTGCGATGTTTATTCGATTCCCGATTCCGATTCCGAATAATCGTTGCAACGCTAATATATATATATATATATATATATATATATATATATAAAGTACTTCATTTAATCACATAAATTAATGTACGAAAGTATTATTTTATTTGTAAACTTTAAGTATTTACTTCAACAGTGCTCAATGCATAGGTAGAGCAAGGTAGTAAGGTATAAAGTTTTGCCATATATATATATATATATATATATATATATATATATATATATATATATATATATTAGTGTTCGACGATTAATCGGAATCGGGAATCGGAAAGTTCGACAAATTAGGGGTATTAGTATTGGTATCGGAATAGAAATAATAGGTTCCTATTTTCCGATGCCAAAACGATTCTTTTAATTGCCTTTTTTTTTTTTTTTTTTTTTTTTTTGGATTTTGTTTAAAGCAAAATCTACCATTGCCGGTAAGAATTTTAGATATAAAAAATATATTTATTGATTTTAAAATACCAGTAAAGCCAAAAGCAATAGATTATCCTCCACAAGTGTATTTTTATGCTTAGGAAAATATCTGCATATTTAACATGTGTTTTTTTACAGACATCTGGGGAAATAACTTTATAGTTAAATATTTAGAGATTTTTTTAAGAATCGGAATCGAAATCGGTAACTGTATCGGAATCGGGGATTTAGTACAAAATCGGTGATTGTATCAGAATCGGAAAAATATTTTAACCATCCCATCACTAATATATATATATATATATATATATATATATATATATATATATATATATATATATATATATATATATATATATACTAGTGGGACCTGTGGAAATTCCAGAGGCAGTCATTCATATGTAATATATTGATGTTGGCATTCTGCAGATATTCAGTGTAAATGGAGACGCTCTGATATTATTGTTGTTTTTTTTTTGTTAAAACTGCAAAATAATTTATCTAAGCTAGCACGAATGCCAAGCAAAGCCCGGTCGTAAAGTACGCTTATATATGATATTTTAATTATTTCAGATTCCGTATATATTATTATGGAGTTAATGTTCTATCGATTTTATATATTATAAAATTGCGATTTTAAAAATAAAAAAAATATATTCATAGTACCTGGGCACATGAGCTTGAATCGAAACGAAATAATATACATATATATATATATATATATATATATATATATATATATATATATATAAACTTGAGTTCTTTCAGCCATAATCGAAACCGAAACCAAAACTAATGAAGAATTCTTGGAAAATTATTTATCACAAGAAGTTAAAGTGCATAACAATTAAACGACCCGGATTTCGTATTAATATATATATATATATATATATATATATATATATATATATATATATATATATATATATATATATATATATATATATGTATGTGTGTGTGTGTGTGTGTGTGTGTGTGTGTGTGTGTGAAATTCCAATTTTAAATAAAATGAAAAATTAGTTTATGAGATAATGGATAAGCAGGACATCATGCGAGAAGAAATTCAGAAACCAAAGATATTTCGGGCGATTAATTCGACCATATTCATTTAGTTAACATGACATTACCGAATATCACACGAAGTAACCGAAATATCCTGGTCCAGCGTTTAAAAGCTGTTTTTATACTTATTTGTAGGTGTTGCATGGCCTATCAACTATTATATAAACTAATTCTCAATTTATATATATATATATATATATATATATATATATATATATATATATATATATAAGAATTACTTTTCGAGGGTATATATTTTCCGTCTTTTTTACATAACGTATATATTATTATTATTATTATTATTATTATTATTATTATTATTATTATTATTATTATTAATGATGATCATAATAATAATAATAATAATAATAATAATATTAATAATAATAATATCAATAATATGAATATAATAATAATAATAATAATTGACTTGTTTTCACTCAAACTGCAAGGAGCACCACAGGTCATTTTTTTAAGACAATTCTTTTATAAGAGTCAGTGTGAAAACACTTGTGAAATAATAATAATAATACTAATACTGATATTAATACTGATACTACTACTACTACTACTAATAATAATAATAATGATAATAATAATAATAATGTCAAAATTAAGCTTAATCATCGAAAACCGGACGATAAGTAACACATATTTTTTATTGCAAACTTTGAATTCATATAAACTGTATCGCGTGAGGAGATCTCTAGTTACTAGTAACTAGCTGACTGAAACATGCTGATGACTGTGTAGCAACATATTAGTTCATGTAAAAATAATTATAGTATATATATATATAGTATACATATATATATATAGCATACATATATATATATATAGTATACACACACACACATATATATACATATATATATATAGTATACATATATATATATATAGTATACATATATATTATATATATATTATATATATTTATATATAAATACATACATATATATATATATATATATATATATATATATGTATATATATATATATATATAAAGTGTACGTGTGTATAAGAACATAGAAGTCATTAGGGATAAATCAACGTTTCAACAATCTCGCATGTCTCGTTGGTTTTCCGGTAGAATTTACTAAACTTCTATGTATCGGAACTTAATTTATCAAACGGATGTAGATATATATTTCGAAAAAAATCCAACGAATAATAGAAAACAAATATTTGATGCTTTTGTTCCCCCTCTATATTATGTAAACACAAATATCGACGCTACTTTTCTTTGAATATATATATATATATATATATATATATATATATACATAACGCACATATATATATACATTATATACATATATACATCATATGCGTATATATATTAATATACGTATATATATATATATATATATATATATATACGTGTAAATATATATATACACATATGATGTATAATGTATATATGTATATATGTGTGATATATATACGTATATGATGTATAAATATATATATATATATATATATATATGATGCATGTAAATATATGTTGTATTTATAAATATGGTGTGTGCATATATATATAATGTATTTATGTATACAGATAATGGTGTGTGTGTATACATTTATCTATATATATATATGCATTGTATATATATACATATATATACATTATATATATATATAAAATGTATACATGTATACAATGAATATATACATTTTATATCTTTATATATATACGATGAACATATATATATATACACACATTGTATATATATATATATATATATATATATATATATATATATATATATATATATATATATATATACATATGCAATGTATATCTATATATACACTGCATATATATATATACAATGTGGGTATATATATCATATATATATAAATTGTATATATATGTATATATACATATATATATATACAATGTATATATATATATACATTGTATATATACACAATGTATATATATATGTATACATTGCATATATATATATATATATATATACAATGTATATATATATTGTATATCTATATACAATGCATACATCATATATATATATAATGTATATATATATATGATGTATGTATATATCTATATTAAATATATATACGCATTATGTATATATTGAGCTATTTATATATATACATATATATATATGTATATATATATATATATATATATATATATAACGCTTATTTTATGAAAGAATGTATTATTAACAAAGCAAAACTGATCAAGATAAGAAAATCTCAACACTATTAAGAGGAACGAACATATAAATAGGTATATATACATTACTTCAAGAATTTTATGTTCTGATTACATTATGAAGGTTTGTATAACTTTTATTCCCTATGCACACACATATATATATATATATATATATATATATATATATATATATATATATATATATTTCATTCATTATTACACGTAATCTTCCCACATATCTTTTCCTTTGATGCTTTCTAAATTGCTGATTAATTTTGTTTTGCAGATTTGAACTGGCAGATATATTTCTATTCTCGTTGTGTATCTCTAGTGTTTCCTATTTCTTCCGGGTCTATAATCCGGCTGTGATTATTGAATATAAACGTCGTATGTTTTTATGTTCAGTGATAGTTTTTTTTTTTTTTTTAGAACCGTTTGATTCGTTACTATGGTATTATTCTTGTATGTTTTCGCCGTTATCAGAATTTACTTCAAAAGTGCCCAATACGTAGGTAGAGCTAGTTAGTAAGTTATAAAATATATGTGGCGATTAAGCTACATTGAATAGAAGGTGCCTATATAAAAACGACAGACAACCACAAAATTCGCATAAGCCTGAAGAGTCCTAGAGTGGATGAAACGCGGAATATTCAGTGTAGCTTAATCGCCATATATATTTTATAACTTACGATATATATATATATATATATATATATATATATATATATATATATATATATATATATATATATATATACATACATATACATATATTGTTTTATTTGTTTTTAAATCCCCGAAACAGTTTTTAATGGTAAACAACTGATGATCCCTTGAAAAGTAAATTATTGGTACTATAGTAAATTCGAGAACGAGTTGATGCAGTGATTGCAGGTGATTAAATAACTTACTGACTAGATGGTTTTCTAACGAATGATAAAAAATAATTATTTTGTATAGTTTTAAAGGTTGAAAACTTCAAAGACTATATATATATATACATATATATATATATTTTGAACATATCGAAATATATATGTGTGTGTGTGTGTGTGTGTGTGTGTGTGTGTGTGTGTGTGTGTGTGTGTGTGTGGGTGTGAGTGTCTTTGGTGCGTACTAATCTAAGTAAACTTACAAGGATTAGAAATATGCTAAATAGAACGGTTAAAGAAATAAGAACAAATGATGACAATTTACATTTGAATAAATTACACTATCCATTAGTTCACCAAAATTCCATCAGATACTTATCATAACGAAAAATCCCTTACCCATGGATTTTAAAATACTATAAGTATTTTCCTTCAGAGGATTCACATTAGTCAAAATGAATCACTGATTAGCATGAATGTGAAAATATTTCCGTAATAAAATTAAAGAGCAATATAGAGAATAAATAACAAAAAACTATATTCCAAAATTCATGATGTTGATCATTTTATAATGTATTCCTTTAATTTAGTTGTATATATATATATATATATATATATATATATATATATATATATATATATATATATATATATATATATATACGGGCCCTTCGACAAGTGTTGATTTTTATCTCCTGCACTTATGATTCCGTAAGCATGAAACAATAGTGTTTGTAGGTATATAAAATAATTACGTATATCTATATGCATATATATATATATATATATATATATATATATATAATTACAAATTAAAATAATTAATTGTAATTACAAATTATAAATAATTATTTTATGTATATATATATATATATATATATATATATATACGTTTTATTTTTTATTACCATATCATTCTGTTAAGTTACATTATTGTTTCGGCTACACGGCCGTTTTTTTTTTTGTTTTTTTTTTGCCGTCCGTAGCGTCCTCAATAAAGATACGGTAATAAAAAATAAAACGCATATTTGCTCTACAACAGTATTGAGCACTTTCTTCAGTTTTTATTAATTACCATTTCCACTATATATATATATATATATATATATATATATATATATATATATATATATATTAATTTATTTATTTATATGAGGTCTTTATTTATTTTCAATTATATTTTACTCATTTTATTTATTTTGTATGTTAGCTTAACATTTTTTTACATACTGGAGCGTCTATTTTGCATAAAAATCATAAATATTAAACTAAATGACTATAGATCACTCCTCCCTAGATCATATAGCTACACTAATCTCCGGACGGATGTATCAGTGCCTGGTGGGGGGTATTATAATGATCTCAGACCAGAAACTACACTTCTACTATTTAAAATTAAAAATTAAAACATTGTATAATAGTTAATTTATTATTTTTTCATTTTTTTTTTTATTTGGAGAGTCATCATTTATCAAGGCCCGGATGCCACTCAAGGATAAGGGTTAATTGCAAGTTAAGTGGTCTG
>NC_136504.1:41705907-42080907 GCF_053919585.1 Euprymna scolopes | reverse complement strand
GGGAAGAAATGGAGTAGATAACGATGAAAGAATTTGAAACAGAAATTGAAGAATTTAGAGAAAAACAATTTTAAGAATTAAAAAGTAAGAATTTAAACAACAATAAGAATTAAAATGTATGAATTTGAAGAAGAAGAAGAAGAAGAAGAAGAAGAAGAAGAATTTGAAGAAGAAAAGAATTTGAAGAAGAAAAATACTCCGCAAAAGGAAAAAGAATTTGAAGAAGAAAGAGAATTTGAAGAAGAAGAAGAAGAAGAAGAAGAAGAAGAAGAGGAGGAGGAATTTGGGGTCAGAGAATGTAAAGAAAAAGAATTCGAAAAATAAAGAATTATACGAAAAGGAATTTGTAGTAAAATAAATTGAAGAAAAAGAATTTGTGGAAAAAAATTGAGGGAAAAGAATTTGTAGGAAAAGAATTTGTAGAAAAAAGAATTGCAGAAGAAAAAATTGAAGAAAAGAAAAATTTGCAGAAAAAGAAAAATTTGAAGAAAAAGAAGAGAAAAGGCAAAAAGAAATTGAAAAAAAGAAAACAGTTTAAAGAAGAAAAGAGAAGAATTTCAAGAATAAAAAGTCGAATTTGAAAAAGAAAAAGAAGAATTTGAAGTAAAGAAGAATTTAAAGAAAAAGAAGAATTTGAAGGCGAAGAGTTTTAATAAGAAAAAGAAGAATTCGAAGAAGAAAAACAAGAATTTTAAAAAGGAGAAGAAGAAGAAGAAGAAGAATAACAACAACAACAACAACAACAACAAGATGAAGAAGAAGAAGAAGAACAACAACAACAACAACGACAACAACAAGATGAAGAAGAAGAAGAAGAAGAAGAAGAAGAAGAAGAAGAAGAAGAAGAAGAGGAATTTAAAGTAAAGAAGAATTAAAAAAAAGAAGAATTTGAAGAAGAAGAAATACTACAGCTAGCGGCTTCTGCAGATGTCGCGAACACGGTCTCGACATGTAGTTGGTAGGTGGGGTTTCCTTCTTTCCTTTGAAGGGGCGGGAGCGGAATGGAATAAAACGAAGTTTCGTGACAGAAGAGGAAGTTAATATGGAACGAGACAGAATAAGAAGATGCGATAAATATTTGATGAAGAAAGGAAAACTCAGCATCACAGATCGATCATTTAGAATTCTTTTTCGTCGAAACGGAAGCCCAACAAATCTTGTAGGCGTCATGATACCCGATCAAAAGCGATACGCACAGGCAGCGCCGGTGCTAAACCCTCCCTTTCTGAAGTATATGATACGAGGACACCCAACCCTAAAGATATATTCTTAAAGAAAACAAAAAACTTTTATTTTTTAATCACTAATAACCCGATAATTATCCCATAATAAGAAGATGATCGAAGTTCATGTAATACATTATGAATTTTATATAGAACTAGCAAGGCTATCCGGTGTTGCCCGGGACCAATAAAACTACATAGACGTTAAATAGTGTTAAGTTTCTCACCACTCCTAGAAATTTTTTTTTTTTTTTTTTTTTTTTTTACGCGAGGAGTAAAAATATGAAATTTAGGACTACTGAAAACACCAAATCGAAATTAGGGAGTCTTCCAGAGCACTACTTAAACTAATCCTCACCCCCACCCCATTTATTTTTCGAGAAATGAAAATAGTAAAGAGACGTTAAATAAAATTTGAGAGTTAGCATCTTGCAATTATACATTTTATTTAAAAATATGCTAATTTTATCAGCTGTATGAATCTAATTTATAAAACTCACTATGTCTGCTTGTCTGTCTTCTTGTCTCCATATCTTCAAACTCTATCTCTTCCGAAACTAAAAGTTACAGAACAGTGTTAGGGACCTCAAATGATTGCACTTTTTATAGACCATTCTTTTATGGGTCATTAGCTGGTTAAAATAGTGCTTGAGGGGTCAAAAAAGAGGGTAAAATTGAAAAAATAAAATAATTATACATTTTGTATATTCATCTTAGTTTATTTTAAATCAGTTCATATGAGTGTCGTATTGGTACAGTGGTAACGTCGCCAGCCTTGAATGCCACAGTTTTGTTTGCGGTTTCGATTCTAGCTGATGGTAACTGTATACCTTTCTTTACTTTGAAAATCACGACTCTATAATAATATATAAGAAATCTGGACAAATAAAAATATTATATTTAAGCGTATTTTACGACCGAGCAAAGCCCCCCCCCCGATAGTATATGATAACATTAAAAATCTTGTTAAATCTTTGATAACATTAAATGACATATAAATGGTCATTTCACCCTCAAAAAATAAATATTTTTGTTTTAAAATTTAGATATAATTTTTCCGGAGTTGCGCTGATTCAAATAATATCAACTTTTGAGGTCTTTGTTATGTATTTTTGATGTTTTAGCTGGACAATGAAACATACAAATACACAAACAACAGCTGTTTATACGATGGATTAATCCTAGACCTTGAATATATCAGGCATTTACCAGCTTTTATTTTCGTTTTCTTAGTTTTTTTTTAAATTAAAATTATATAAATATTTTCGATTTCTTAACTCTTAAATAACTAGCAGGAAGGCCCGACGTTGCTCGGGATTAAATAAGTAGTACCTATATTTTTTCACTACGCTTATAACATCATAGAACTTCTTCTTTCTTTTTTTTACTACTCTCCTTCCAGTTTCGATTCCTAATATAGCCGAATCCGTCTAATATATTGGAAAACCCTCTGAATCAGCGCATGGTTTACATTTCTATAAAATTGGATGTACGTATTTGATGCCGGGCACCCAAGATAGTAAAAAATATATAAGCAAAAATCCGGATCGTCCAATTTTATTTAAAATTCAATATTTATCATATGATGAAGAAAGGAAAACTCCGCATCACAGTATATTCCGTGATGATTATTTAATGGACCCATTCTTTTTGAAAAATTACTGAGAATATATCATTATTTTGTTTAAACGAAAAACATTTTTACTAAAATTATTTAAGTATAAAAACTCAATGAATTCATTACTGCTATTTCGATGAAAATAAAACACCGTAGATGTTAACAATTGAGGAAGTTGTTAATTTACTCAGAACATTATGAAAATAATCGACGTAATTATATCAATATAACTCGAAAAAAAAAATCAACTCTCGAACTAATTATATAACCAATGTTTATCCCTATTTTCTCCTCAAAAACATATGTTCAAAAATTTATTAATGTTATTTAAAATTTAACAATTTTAGCAAAAACGTCAAATTTCAAATTTAAGTATACTAATCATGGAAAATCAAGATAAAGATTAAAATATTGAAAACCAGGATCACAAAAAAAAAGAAAGAAAAGTGAAGCATACATGGCACCTTGTGTGTGCACAGTGAACGAAGCATAAAAAAATGACTTGGTTAACCATTTGCCCCCTCTCATTTAGCCCTAATATCTCGAGGGGACGTCAAATCTAGATGAAAATGAATAAACGGTGCAGTTTTAGGCCTTAATATACGTAAATTTGAGTTCTGCACCGTGCAAAAAAGAAATGACCAAGTTCATCATTTGCCCCCCTCCCCATTTAGCAACAAAAGTCCACAAGGCCTTAACATATTTAAATTTGAGTTCAGCACCATGCAAAACTGCTAATAAATAGACTTACACAGAGAATTTTGGACAAATATGGTAAAATATTCCAAAAAATGGAGTATTTTTATTAGCCCTAAAAGAGACCCTAGCGCACACCGAAGAGTTATCGCGAATTATAGACAAACAAAATTATATAGAAACCAGTTAGTTACAACTTTGCAGAAAGTTTTATAAAAAAATCCAAGCACAAAAGTGTCAATTTTAGCGATTTTTCTCCGAAAGGCACCCATAGGAGAGCAACCGGAATTTTCCAGGAAAATCCGTTCTGTTACTTTTTTACTCATATCATGTTTAATGTTTGTACAAAATTTCAAAAAATTCCAAGGCGTAGTTATTGAGAAAAGTGCGAACAGACGAACGAACCGACAAACGGACGAACGGATAAGGGTAAATTTATAAATTCACCCTCCTTTTGTCGGGATGGGGAGGGGTGAGAGGCAAAAAAAAACTTGAAAACGTTAGAAAAAAAATCAACAAACGATTAATTTTAGAGATACGGACGCACAGCGTTGCAATAGAAAAACAACAGATGCCCCCACACCCAATCCTTACAGCCGCCGTCATAATCAGATAAAATGGTGACTGAATGAGTCAATTATAGAAATTACGTTAAGACATCCGGAAAAATTAAATCAAATTTGTTTTTTTGTTTGTTTTTTGGGTTTTTTTGGGGTTTTTTTTAAAGTGTGTATTATTTCTATTGATAAGTAATCATTTTGTGTCAAATTTAAATTGAACACATTGTCAGTATAATCAATGAATTGAATTGACTTCTACACACTTATGTTCAAATGAAAATGAAAGTCTTTCAAGGTCGAAAAAAATTTCTTTATTTAATATAATTAGTAATGAACAATTGTTTGGAGCTATTTTTCCAATGAAATAAAAGTTGGCAGTGTAATTAATCAATTTGATTTGCCCGACAACACATAAAATGCACTTTTACTTTTATTAAAAATAACGAGGCATTCATTAAAATCATCGTCAATGCGCAAAAAGGCAATAAACAAAAATAAGTATATAACAAAGTATAATAGCCAAAGTCAAACTGAATTACTTATTAAGGTAAAATGATTTGTAAAATTATAAAACTAATACAAATTCATATCGCCTACATGAGAAAAAAAAAGTAAATTATGTTCTTCTTAGCTTCTGTACTTTGAACTTTAGGCTCAAATTTTATGTTAACATGAACCGCGTATTTTTTTAAAACTACTTTTTGCTACTACTTGCTATTTGTTGAATAGTAATGACCTTATCAGCATAAGATAGGTACATTTATTGTAGTAATTGTAGAAATAGATTACGTGTGAGAATTAGAAAAAGGAATGTAAAGCAAACGATTGTTTAGAATATAGATAAAATATTTCAAGAAAAGAATGTGCACTGTCAATTTTGTTATGAAAATTTAATTGAAAGTATGCAGCTATAAGATAATGTTTTTAACATATTGGAAAAATAGGTTACTGAGTATAGGTTAAAATTCCTTTTGTAAAAAAGGAAAAGTTTTGGACACACATGTCCAGAACACGTGAAAGAAGGCACATGTTTTAACATGTGTATGACGTCATGGAAAATTGAAAGTTCTAGAGATAGTTAGAAAAACTTGAGAGTTAAGCAGACAGAAGTTAGTGAGAAACTCAGAGAGAGTTTGGAATTCGAACGTCTAGAAGCGAGACGATCACTTTGAAACTTAATATGTGAAGCTTTGAAGTCTTGATGATGAAAACCACGGCCGGTCGTGAGAAGAAATAAAACCAGCAGGTGTTTTTGTAAACGTCGTCTTTGTGTTGTGATTCCAGAAAAAGGTAAAGTGAATTGTTATTATATGTCTATATGCCTGTGTTATAAAATGTCTTGACATACACATCTCATATCGACAATGTGAGCTCTACATCTCATATCAACACTAAGACTGTCTGAACACTATCTCCTCACTCTAAGAGCTTCTCATATCAACACTTCTAAGTAATGAACATTTAATATAAATATGAATCTTCATAACACGAACAATCTCTCTTACAACAACATCTCTCTCTCTCTCTCTCTCTCTCTCTCTAAGATACAACATCACTTGTAATAAGACTCTCTCTCAACGACAAACACTCTAATAAGACTCTTTCTAAGCATCACTTATAATAAGACTCTCTTTTAATGAAACCTCTATATAACATTACCACTGTACCAACGTGGGACGCATATAAACTGATTAAAAAATAAACTAAGATGAATGTACAAAATGTACAACGATTTTTCAATTTTTACCCCTTTTTGACCCCTTAACAACTATTTTAACCGGCTACAGATTTATAAAAGAACGGACCATAAAAACCCAATCATTAAAAACCTCGGAGAGATAGAGTTTGAAAATATGGAGACAGACAAATAGACAAACAGACAGACAGACATAGTGAGTTTTATAAATAAAACTGGGAAGGGGGGGTGTCCGGTTTTGCCCGATCGTAAAATACGTTTAAATATGATATTTTAATTTGTCCAGATTTCATATATATATTATTTTAGAGTCGTTATTCCAAAAGTAAAAAAATAAGTATTTGGGAGCAATCAGCTAGAATCGAAACCAAAAGCCAAACTGTAGCATTTAAAGCTGGTGACGTTACCACTGTACCACCGTGACACGCATATGAACTGAAATTAAAAATTAAAAATAAACTAAGATGAGTGTATAAAATGATTAACGATTTTTATCAATTTTGACCCATTTTTGACTCCGTAAAAACTATTTTAACCGGCTATAAACGAACGGTCCATAAAGAAAAAGAAGAAGAAAAAAAACAATCATTAGAGGCCCCTAGTACCGCTGTGCGATTTTTAGTTTCGGAGAGATATAGTTTGAAAATATGGAGACAGACAGACAGACACACAGATATATTAGATTAAGACCTTCATATTTCCATGTTTTATTTAATACTTTAAAGTGGCCGCCATTTTTTTCTCGTTACATGAGACATTTGATGCATGCTCCGAGCAATATACCCATTCCCGTGTAAAGAATGGCGACCAATGAAAGCAGTAAGTAATACACTGGATAATGAAGGTCTTAATATCATAAGAACTACTTTCTGGGGAAAATTTAATTTGTGATATTCGTTCATATCAAACCCAAATACACCTAGAAATCAACTTGTTTATGGTGAGTCTTCGTTTGGTCCTACAAGCTACATTTTTCTGATATTAAGTGAAAAGAATCCTACAAAACCGATAGTTTTCTTTTAAAAAAAAAATGTAAACACATTTTTTTTTTGCCTACTACATTCTTAACGGGATTTTTATTTATTTATTTATTTATTTATTTATTTTTGTGAGGTGGTTTTCCTTCTGAATCGTATGTCACACACGTTTTTCTTGTTAGAACGTAACGCTCGGCTGCTATCTTGCAAACAGAAGCAAAGCTTAAAAAGGCATTCATACAAAGAAAAGATAAAGCCGTTACAAAATCCATACTCCTTAGCAAACAATAATAAGCAAAAAACGTAGATGAAATATGGAGAGATCAAATGATAAAGCGACATAATAAACTCTAATGACTATGTTTTTTTAAGAAGTGATTCTACATAAGTTGAACCGAAATCAACGACAGTTTACAAACTAAAGGAAAGTTCATGTGCAAACCAAACTAAAATTGAAGTAATTATTTTTGGCATGTTCGAAAAATTGAAAAAAAAGTTAATTTGTCCAGATTTAGTATATCTTGTTATAAAGTCGTGATTTCAAAAGTAAAAAAAAAAAGTTTTTTTTAACGAATTAAAATCTATTATTCTTGAGCAACTCCTTTTCCAGAAAGATAAGATCCTGAATCGTTTTTCATATGAAAAGCAGAATAATGTAAAATCTTTTCTACTATTTTTAAAAGAATTCACCCCCCCCCCATTTTTTGTTAAACACACTATTCACTGCCATTTTTGTCTCGGTGGATGAAACATTTAAATATTTTTTTAAAAGGTTTAATTAATTCTTTTTCTCTAAATAAGATTTAGCATGATTTGCAATAAGAATATGCAAACTTTTTATTTCATTGTATAGATTTTGCGTGGCGAAATTAAAAATACCAAAATTTAATGATAGTTTAGAATAAACTACGGTAGCCTTGACAGAACTAAATAAACTTCATTTATCCATGTTAATTTCCATGTATTTTAAAGTTTGATTTGACGATTAAGTGAAGCGTTTAATTCTTTTTCCCTAAGCAATATATATATATATATATATATATATATATATATATATATATATATATATATATATATATATGTTTTTATTTGTTTTTGTTAGCGATACTCATTGAACGAATTCAATTATTTATACGAAAGTGCATTTTTACCTTAATGCAAGTTGGGAATAATTTTCCCTTTGACCAATTTGCGTCGAGATGTAAAGATTATTTTGAATCGTTAAGTTGTTTTCACTTAGAGATAACGGAGCCGGCGTAACACATCTTCAATACTCATTAATAAGGTTTAGTAATGATGAAAAATTTGATTTAAAAAATAAAACGTAAATCGATTTCAACGGAAACGGAAGTAAAAAAAAAAAGGGGGACTGTGTCTCCGTGATTCAGACATATTATCCTCTAAGTAATAAGATTACGCATCAAAATACGAACATTTCAACAGATGCATAGGCGTGCCGGGTGTGATCTAGACAGAAAGCGTGATTTTTGTTAGATAGGATAAAGTGAATGAAAAATATCGGCGCAAAAATATAGACATAATCTTAATGACAATACTACTACTACTATTACTACAACTAATAATAATAATAATAATAATAATAATAATAATTATTATTATTATTATTATTATTATTATTATTATTGTTATTGTTATTATTATACTATTAACACGATTAATAAGATATATTTAGTTATTTCGATTATATAAAGCAGTTATGAGTACGTGTTTCGTCGTATGTACGACTCATCAGCGTAGCTGGCGGTACCTTATGGTTTGAGGTTTGAGCCCTGGTACAGTCAGTTACGCTGATATGCTGTAGATATGGCGAAACATGTGTTCGCTGACAACTGTTTCATAAGTATATATATGCATGTATATATATATATATATATATATATATATATATATATATATGTATATATATATATTATTGCATGACGTGATATTTTTTTTCAAAATGCAATATATATATATTACACAGTAAAGTGATTCACTATTCAAGTAAATCATATGCTTCAAGTTTATAAGAAGTTCTATCAAATAATAAATTTGAATAGGACACTATGATGAGACCGTAGTAGTTATCACTATTACATCTTGAGCAATGTCGTGTTTTCCTGTAAGTAATATATATTTGCTGGAGGTTTATTACATTTTTTCTTTCTTTCTTCTTATTTACAGGGAATCAGCATTAATCAAGCAAGTCGAGGATAATGGTGTACGATGGTTACTGTGATGGGATTTGGGTAGAATTTGATTATTTAAGGAGACGGCTCAATAAGAACTTGTTTACATTCGACTTGAAAACAACTGTGTTGTTGTCACTGGAACGCAGGCTGTTTATGAACGAAACTTTGTTTATGGAATTTGCGTCTAGATTTGGGCAAAGATAGAGAGATAGGGAAATTCTTAGCAGTAGTTGAAGCTAGACGATTATTTGAATGTTTAGTAAAAACTGTTGCGGCAGGAAAAAGTGCTTTGAACAGCTCCTCCCTATATGTGGCAATAGTACATTTTAGAACGTTTGCAAGAAATGCAGCGATGTTATTGGCTAATGTGCATAGATGAATACAGTTTTTACAATGAATTTTCTCTTACTGAAGGAGAAATATAATTGGATACCACCTTCAAAAATGACATGTTTAAGACGATTGCATGAAACATAAGAAATCACCCAGGACAATTTTCCTCGTCATCTACAGAATGACTAAATGGTTTTTTGCATTAATAAAACGCCAAGATTTCAACCATCTATCAGTAAATAAGTATTTTGGATCTTTTCTAGAATACCCTCGCCAAAAATGCTAAAGTAGGAATTCTGAGAAAAGACCATAACCGTAATCGGAAACTTTGTTTTCATCACCCTGGACACGTCCCCGTTATCTGTGGCAATCCAATGATTCATTTTGAGGGTGCTGACAATGGCCATGTTATCATAACTCGGTAGAGAGCATGAGTTATACAGCGCCGCATCTCCGATCTCCCTCGTTGAACATTGTGTCACTTCCAAACATCATAGAAGGCTCCTATCGCTCTTGAGATTTGTGCACAACTTGCCAACTAGTAGATAGTATGCAAAAAAAAATAAAAAATAAAAAATAACCGGTTTTCATCAAACCGAAATGGAATCATGACGTCTTTTTTAGGGCAACAATTTACCACTTTTCTGAATTAAAATAAATCAATATATATTATTATAAACCTACCCACCCTAATCTTATGAACTCTTCGTTTTTATAAATGTAAATAAACGGCAGATTCTTGTTATCTCCTTACATTGAATGGCTTCATGCTTTGTCTGGAGCAATTTTAATTAAGAATATCGCTTTCTGTTCTCTCAACAGCTGTTTTTCATTAGTTTCTCGCTGATAAACGCCATTCGCTTTATCTTAAATTTGGCAATAAGTTTAATCAGGTTTGTAGTTCGTGTCGTGCCTTTCTCGATGGTATTCTTCCTTCTTAACCTTTCCATGCACCTTGATCCTTCATGACTATTTGTCGGATCTTTTCTAGAAGACCTTCTTGAATAATGTAACGTGCTCGTTACTCTTTACTTCAGTAATTCATAAAAAAAAACTTTATTTCAGTAATTCATAAAAATATAACTGAAAATAAATAAAATCCAGGTCGGCATTTCTTTGTTTTTTTACATAACGTTTAATATAAAATACTCTTCAAGTATGTTTATTGCCATTATTTTCGGCACCACTTTAATAGTCTCTCGCTGCCACCTATCTATTTTAGCCTGACTTTAGTTTTTCTTTCTTCCGACCGCATGCTGAGCACATCCGGCCCATTACCCTCTTCGTTTTCACGCCCGTCTTCTTCGGCGCCGACTTCTTTTTCATCGAGCACGGGGTGTATTTTTCTCCTTTTTTCCCCCCCGTTTTCTTTCTCGCACACACTTTCTAATTTGCATATGCCATTTTTTCGGCTGCTGCTGCCGCTAATCTCTTCGCAGTTAGCCATCTTTAACTGCCGCTGGTACTTTCTCACGCGCTTATATGTTTTATGTTACAATAATACAAAAATAGGAATTCTCAAAAAATACCCCCGCCACTTTTCTGAGTGAAAAGTAATCAGTAGATATAATCTAATGAACCCTTCGTCTTTACAAATATAAATAAACAGTGAACGCTGGATTGTAACCTTGGAAATTCGAATTTTAAACTACACAAGCCATCCGAGATGAAATTTCTCTCGCTTTCCACGACGATGTATGAAAAAACACCAGCAATTCACTTCCTCCAAGGTCATAAAATAACAGCGGGCCTCTAAAAATGGTTATACCATAGTTTTTTTCTGCTGCGTCAAACGGATTGAGGCTCAATATACGCAATTGTCGGCAGGGCATGTAAATTCGGAAAGACATTAATTCCAAGTTGTACTTCTGTAATATTGTCGGGGACTTCTGTATCCACACAGGACTGTATATATGATGTGTTTATTGACTTGTATGTATATTCGAATGTCTATATATGAATGTGTCTATTGATCATCTACTGATTGTTTAAACCGGACATATAACAATTATAACATTAAGGAACAAATAACAGTGTCTGGGGTTTTACATCTGAAAGTAGGAAAAATTACCTGGTCTGTTTTGGGTTGGTATTGATTTGACGGATCATCGAAATAGCTGCAAACACAGATTCATACTACCCGAAGCCTTGGTGGTATATACAGCAGCTTTATTTCGGATGTTCCCCTCACTAGAAAGCTGTAACGCTGGCCCTAACTTTTTACTATCGATATTTTCCTCGAATTTGAGCCATTACTGTCCACTACCGTCTTTCTTCCTCTGCTAACTCTTATTGACTAACTGGTACGTTTCGTTCAAGTTCTCTTGTTAGATCATTAAACTGACGTGACACAAGACATGATTCGAATGATCTACCTTCGTCGCCTACTTTCTTTATTATCTAATAACTGGAATTCTTTTAAGATGAGTAATTTGTATATTTTTATTTATTTATTTGCGAATTATAATCCTCATCCTTTTTTATAGTTCTTGTTTAATGACGTTTCTGTCAACTATTCCTCTGACCTTCGTCGGATTGTTTACCGCGACGGGATAGAAATGCTGAATCTTCAACTGTATCTTCAGTAATTACTGCCTTCCATAGTTGTTGTCCAGGTGAGAAATGTCAGAAGATAGTGGTTTCAATCCTATCCAAAGCCGGCCAATGGATTAGTTGGTCAGAACGCGGTGAGACAACACCAACTATGGAAGGCAGTAATTACTGAGGATACAATTAAGAGACTCAGCATCCCTATCCTGTCTCAGTTTACAACCTGACGAAGGCCAACGGAATTGTTAATCGAAACGTCGTTAAACAACAACTATAAAAGATGAAGATAATGGTTCGCAAATAACTAAATAAAATAGTTTTTTATGTTCTAACATTGTTTTCTATTAAAACAGTTTTGTTTTTTTTTATCTAAAATTCCTTCTCATTACTGTTTATAGAATCTAGTTAAGCTAAATTCCTAAAACCATCATTTGTCCTTAAATTGCATTTTTCTCTTAAAAACAAATTTAATTCAATCTACACAATAATAATAATAATAATAATGATAATAATAATAATAATAATAATAATAATAATAATAATAATAATAATAATAATAATAATCTTCTGGTACTGATAATTCAGCAATACCACAGGTGTGCTTATCTGCAACACTTTTCGTCTACTGTTTCTCGAAACACTTCTGATATTGATTGACGGATCCTCGAAATAGTTACAAACAGCTATTTCTTTCTGTGACGCAGGATTGTGATTGGTATTTCATATGCAACAAGAGTTCATTGGAATAATTTTCTTTGAGAGGTACATGCTTGGCGGGGATTACGTATTAAGATAAACAAAAAAGTAACACTTGTTCGCCAATGGATATTCGGAATTTATTAATAAACTGTACAGTTTTGGAAATGACTATTTTTTGGCGGGGGTCTTCTAAACAGATCTAGTATTTCTTTAGTGTAATGCTTTAATTAGATTATTAATATTTTAAATGAATATCTACGTATTGTATAATTGTTTACGTATTGTATAATTGTTTACGTATTGTATAATTGTTTACTTATTGTATAATTGTTTACTTATTGTATAATTGTTTACGTATTGTATAATTGTTTACGTATTGTATAATTGTTTATGTATTGTATAATTGTTTACGGATTGTATAATTGTTTACTTATTGTATAATTGTTTACTTATTGTATAATTGTTTACTTATTGTATAATTGTTTACTTATTGTATAATTGTTTACTTATTGTATAATTGTTTACGTATTGTATAATTGTTTACTTATTGTATAATTGTTTACTTATTGTATAATTGTTTACGTATTGTATAATTTTTTACTTATTGTATAATTGTTTATGTATTATATAATTTTTTACCTATTGTATAATTGTTTACTTATTGTATAATTGTTTACTCATTGTATAATTGTTTACTTATTATATAATTGTTTACGTATTGTATAATTTTTTACTTATTGTATAATTGTTTACTTATTGTATGGTTGTTTACGTCTGCCATGCCTTTGTTAAGCATACGATTTTCAACACATTCGAGCCAATTCTAGTCCATACTGACACAGGGAGGCAAAGGCGGCCTAGTGGTTAAACGACACCACAAAAGTAATTTTCACTTAGGATGTTCGCAACCTTCACGTGGCCCCTGTCGCAATTACCGATGTCTTTCTAGAAAGAGTTATGGCTAGAAAAATACCAGGGAAATCAATGCCAACAATAGAATCTTCGGGTCAATACATGATGATGATGATGATGATGATGATGACACACGGATACAAACGTATACACATTCACGCAAACACACACGTATACACACGTCTCATTGAAAACAAACTTATTTAGAACTTTACTGGAAAGAAACCAGGTGGCCAAAAAAGAAACCAAACCAACAAAGAGAAATAATATAATTTGATAAGTATAATAGAGCCAAGTGTTATCAGTACCCCGCGGCGATTTAATACGCAATGGATAAAATACTCTTCAAGTATGTATTATTTCCTCTCCATGACGAAAATATGTGCCACAAAGTCGAGGGTGTAAGTCTTGAAAAGCCAATGCCCTAGAGGAACAGTACTTTGGCTTAAGTTGCCCGAGGATCTCCATCGACATTCCTCGACAGAAATGGTCCAAACGGTTGGCAATAAACTATCCACTTCTCAAAGGGTGAAAAAGCAAAGGCTAGAATGGTGAACCTCCGAAAACTGTACACGACACATGATCATACACCTCAGCTAATACTGTAACATGGTTCATATGAGTGCGCGGAAAATAGCAGTAGCAGCAGCAGCGGAGGATGGCTGGCTTGAGAAGAGATTGGCAGCAGCAGTAGTCGAAAAAGCACATATACAAACAAGGAGAAAGTGCGCGGGGAGGAAAAAGGAAAAAAAAAAGAAGTAGACAAAAATACATCACGTGCTCGGACAGAAACAATGTGAGCGTCGAAGAGAATAGACGCGTGAAATCGAGGACGAGAATGGGCCGGCTGTGACCGGATTGTGGTCGTAGGAAAAAGAAAAGTGTGCATCGGGCGAGAAAGACAATGGCGAGAGATTTTTAATTGGTGTCGAGACGGAGGGGGAAGTGTAATAAATACTTTTGTTAAAAAAAGAAAAAATAATGGGCGGATATATTATTAAATTAACGGATATATTATTAAATTAACGGATATATTATTTAATTAACGGATATATTATTAAATTAACGGATATATTATTAAATTAACGGATATATTATTAAATTAACGGATATATTATTAAATTAACGGATATATTATTTAATTAACGGATATATTATTTAATTAACGGATATATTATTTAATTAACGGATATATTATTAAATTAACGGATATATTATTTAATTAACAGATATATTATTAAATTAACGGATATATTATTAAATTAACGGATATATTATTAAATTAACGGATATATTATTAAATTAACGGATATATTATTTAATTAACGGATATATTATTAAATTAACGGATATATTATTAAATTAACGGATATATTATTAAATTAACGGATATATTATTTAATTAACGGATATATTATTTAATTAACGGATATATTATTAAATTAACGGATATATTATTTAATTAACGGATATATTATTAAATTAACGGATATATTATTTAATTAACGGATATATTATTAAATTAACGGATATATTATTTAATTAACGGATATATTATTAAATTAACGGATATATTATTAAATTAACGGATATATTATTTAATTAACGGATATATTATTAAATTAACGGATATATTATTAAATTAACGGATATATTATTAAATTAACGGATATATTATTAAATTAACGGATATATTATTTAATTAACGGATATATTATTAAATTAACGGATATATTATTAAATTAACGGATATATTATTAAATTAACGGATATATTATTAAATTAACGGATATATTATTTAATTAACGGATATATTATTTAATTAACGGATATATTATTTAATTAACGGATATATTATTAAATTAACGGATATATTATTAAATTAACGGATATATTATTAAATTAACGGATATATTATTAAATTAACGGATATATTATTAAATTAACGGATATATTATTTAATTAACGGATATATTATTAAATTAACGGATATATTATTAAATTAACGGATATATTATTAAATTAACGGATATATTATTAAATTAACGGATATATTATTTAATTAACGGATATATTATTAAATTAACGGATATATTATTAAATTAACGGATATATTATTAAATTAACGGATATATTATTTAATTAACGGATATATTATTTAATTAATTGGAATTTTTATTGAGATTAGTATTATTTATTCATTTATTCATTGTGGACTATTTCCCTTATTTCCAGTTATTGTTTCACGACGTTTCGGCCAACTATTCATCTGGCCTTCGTCAGGTGGTAACCGCGACGGGATTGGAACTCCAAATCTCGTAACTGCATTCTCATAATTGTTTTTCGTCTCACCACGTTTTAGCCAACTAAGTCTCTTGACGGCTTTAGATAGGATTGAAACCGCTACCTTCAGACAATGTTCACCTGGAACCGTAGAGATTCAACGTTTCTATCCACTGCTCCAATAGTTGGCCGAAAATTCGTGAAACAATAACAAAAAGATAAGGAAAATAGTCCGCAATAAATAAATGAAATGCACGGATGGTTATTTATTTCTCTTGTATGTTTGTAATGGCAACATTACAATAGAAAATAAATAGCCATCTCAGCAATGGCGGAGACTCCGTTGCCTTTGGGTTCAAAGGAAAATCTATTAAGCTGGAAATGTGCCCAATTGCGTTACAGGTCTTTATATATAGCGGTTGGTATGTGATATGGTAGGAAAAAAACCTTTCACCTGTTTGTACCTTGTGTATCCAGTTGTGTACCCGCTAAGAACGATGGCGACAGAAACAGGATTCATGAAGCGATTGTGTGTATTGGTGTATAACGTTGCTAAGAACCGATTAATGATTCTTTGATTTACGCTTGACGAACGACGACGCCGCAGTCTTTGATGTGGTGCGATTGTTCCAACAAATAATATTTTTGTATTATAAGCGAATCCACAGCGAATAAATGATAAATGGGATACTTTGCTTCGAAGAAAAGTAACCCCTATTTCTAATTTAATATAGATAGTTAATAATTAAATTTGCTTCATTTGTGTGCCTTTAAATAAAAAAATAAAAAAAACATCACAAAATAATACGTAATTTACGTTTTTCTCATTTAAATTTCCTGGGAAAATTAATATTTTATTACTTGACGAAGAAATGAAGTTCACTATATTTTTTCTTGGAGAGAAGATTAACGAATCTCTATATCTATAAACGTAAGAGTGTGCGTGTGAGAGGACAATTCTCGACCTATATACTCAACAAATTCTTGATCGACAAACTTAAAATTTTGGAGATAGGGTATTCAGACATGAAAAAAATTTTAATCGGTTTTCATCCAAAAAAATAGGGGTCAAAAAAATGTTTTTTTTAATTGTACGTAGGTGGGGGGGCATAGAACTTTCATCAGTTTTTAAACTTTTTCACGAATGCGCATGTATGAATGGTTAACGTGATAGCTTCCTTATGTTAAGAATAAGTAGATATGTAAACAGTTTTTAAAGAGCGTCTCAAGCTGGCCTAATGGTTATCGTACTTGATTCACTGTCTTTACGTTTTTGTTTCGATCTCAACACGAGTATTTTTTTTTACTTACAAGAAATTAACTTAAATTTTTTTTTTGTACTTACAAGAAGTTAACTTATTTTATTTTTTTTTTTTTTTGCTCACAGGAAGTGAACTGTTTGGAAAAAACCTAATACTCGCATGCACATGTCACAGTTCCTTTTCGTTTATTTTTATTTATTTACTTTTTTACTCTATTTTTGAAGGAATTTTACATTACGTTTAATGCCAGGCAACGTCAGGCACATCTTCTAGTCTATCTATCTATCTATCTATATCTATCTATACTCCTATAAATTCGTTTTTCTTTTGTGTGTATTGATATTCATATTAAAAACCCTCTTTTCTATTTATTTAAAAAGAAAATACAATTTTCTTATATATGGATCATGCAATTGCATTCATCTGCAAAACATCAAGCTATTTTGCATATTCTTTTAAACATTCATTTTAATTAATTCCCTATTAGTTTTTTTTCGGTTTTCTTATGGGATAATCAACTTTAGTTAACTATTACGTGTAATTATATTCATGCAGATATTCTACATGATTTATACTTGCTTAATATTTGCGTAAAAAGGTTATAGTAAACACAAAATTGTTTCCATATATATTTATGTATACATATATATTTTTGTTTAATCTATCTATATATCTATCTATATATCTATGAAAGTAACCGTATCTGTCTGTCTGTGTGTCTGTGTACATTTCCCTACGAAATAACTTTGTCAATTTTAAGTTCACAGACTCGAAATTTGATATACTGAGTACTGAGATTTGGGAAAATATTTGGGATCGGTTTTCGGCCAGAAATTTTGCTGTTAAGGGGTCAAAGTTCAACGATTTGACCTTTGAGAACTCTATCAAACTCCTCCGACAATTTGGGTGTGTAAACACTTGAAAATTTTAGATAAAAGTTCCTTGGACATGGATCTAACTTAATAATTTGGTTTGAGCCCCAAACAATAAATGTTATGGGATAATAATAGGGGTAAAATTTTAAAAAAATTGACCGCGTTTTTTTTTTTTTTTTTTTGCTCAACATACCCATCCAAATACCCGTGCAACGCCGGGCGTAAATGCTAGTATATCTATAAAAGTGATAATGTGTGTGAGAGGACACTTCTCAACCTATATACTCAACGCAGTTTTGATCTACAGGTTTGAAATTTGGTATATAGAATATTCAGACACGTAGAAAACATTTTAATAAACATAACTCTCGCATGCACATGTTTCAGTTTCTTTCCGAGTTTTTACTTCTTTTTTTAAATAAAAAGAAGTAAAAAATCGGAAAGAAACTGAAACATGTGCAAATAAAATGAAATTTATTTTTTAAGTGTTTATTTTCTATCTAGCTTTGTAAGTTTTTAGTGGTCCAACTTATTTTAAAGTGTTTATTCAGTTAAAAAAAACAAGTAGTGTACAGTGTTACTTTAGAAAAAAATAACGGTTTTCATCAAGCGGAAATGAATCATGTCGTTTTTTCTAAAGCGACAATTTTATCGTTCCGCCCTATAGCATTACGCATGCATTTCGAATAAAAAAATAACGCTTGAAATGTGTAAATATGCTAGAATAATGGATATGTTAACAAAAACGAACCCAAATTGATGCATTTAGCGGTTATTTTAGCACATTTCTACGTTTCAAGCATGTTCTTCACAATATTACATGCGTCATCTCTATTTATATAAAAAGTGCTCTGTCTCTGTCTGCCTGTCTGTCTGTCTGTCTGTCTGTCTCTCTCTCTCTCTTTCTCTCTCTCTCTCTCTATCTATCTTTATCTATCTAGCTCTCGGCGAGTTCGTTTCGTATGGACTCAAAAACTATTGGGTTGATTTTTTTTGAAAATTCGTACAAATGTACTTTACATGTCTAATACTGCTTTTTTATTGTTTATCGGAATGCCTCCGATAAGTATCAATAATCGATAATCAAAATATTCCATTAAAGAAGGCACAGTCCGATGTCCACCACAGTTTACACTTTATTCAGCTTAAGATCACGAATAAATTTGACAATGATTATCACCGCACAAGCAGAAGAGCTCGGCGTATAAAATCAACAGTAAGTCCTTTGGTGGCACATGGGGCGCGTTTGAATTGAATGTTTTTATTTAGAGCACAACTGAACCATGCTACTTGACTTTTGCATTTGAAACTTAAATTCAAGCTAATTAATACATAATTTTATGAAATAAACAGTAGGTTCTCTACAGTTCAATATAAACTACAATGTATTCCGAAATAAGTCCCTGTGGGAAGGCATGTGAGTTTCCTCCTGGTGCACTGCGGTGGGTTTCCGACTAGAGCAGACAACTAATTGATTTGAATGACAAAGGGGCGATTTTACCGATTTCGATGGCCATAAGTGTATTGGTGGAGTGGAACATTCGTTGATCATCATTCAATCTCGGGCAACATTGGACCTCTCTGCTAGTATTAAATAGTTTGTTTGTCTGTTTGTTTGTTTTTTGTTTTTGTTTTTTGGTCCCTCGCCAAAAAGACAATGGACCTGTAAATTCATCCTTGTACGTTTGTCTGTCCGCAATTTTCTCAATAATTACACCTTGAAATTTTTGGAATTTTTTTTTTTGTTTTTACATAGGCATCACCACATTATCAATGCCAATAGGCCACTCAAGGATAAGGGTTAAAGAGTGTACAGTAGAAAATGGACAATATAGTAATCATTAGTAATGAAAATTTGGTAAATTTGATAACTTATATGGAACGGCTCATCAAGAACTTATTTACGTTAGACTTGAACACAACCATATTGTAGTCAACCGGAAAGCAAGAAAACAAAAGACAATTCCACAGGCGTGCAGTTCTAAGAAAGAAGCTTTGTTCATGGAATCTACGTTTAGGTTTAGGCACAGATAAAGAGTGGGGGGGATTATTGATAGTGTTTACAGCTAGACGAGTGTTTCTTGTGAAAGTTTGGCGAGGGGGGACCATAGATTGAAGCTCAGTCGAACACTTTCCATGAAAATAACGATACATCAGAGACAAACTCGCAACATCTCTTCTGTGAGATAGAGGTTGCAAGGAAGAGAAAAGGACATCTCCTACGAGGAATGCTTATTACAAACAATTGATGCCTTGGATTTTTGTAAAACTTTCTGAAAAGTTGTAACTGACTGATTTCCATATAATTTTGTTTGTCTATACTTCATGATAATTCTTGGGTGTGTCCCAGGGGCTCTTTTAGGGCTGATAAAAACACTCCATTTTTAGGACTGTTATACCATATTTGTCCAAAATGTTCTGTGTATGTCTATTTATCAGTCTTGCATGGGCCTGAACTCAAATTTAAATATGCTAAGGCCTTGGGAAATTTAAGGGCTAAATAGGGGGTGGAGGGAGTAGCAAATGATGGACTAAGTCATTTCTATTATTTTTCTTTTTTTCTGTTTTTGTATGGTGCAGAACTCAAATTTAAATATGTTAAGGCCTAAAACTGCACCGTTTGTTCATTTTCACCAGGATTTGACGTCTCCTTGGGACTTTTGGGACTAAGTAGGGGGATGGCAAATGCTGAACTTAGTCATTTTTATATGCTTCGTACACTGTACACTCACGGGGGACCATGCATGTTTCACTCGTTTTTTTTAATACGGAATGATTCCTTATTTACTAATATTTAATAAAAAAAAAAAACAACTAGATACAAATATGTATCATTCGAACTCAATTTTTCATCTGATTATATTTAGGCCACCAAACTCCGGTTTTACCGTTTCAGCCTATCAGTAAGTGGCTTTAGCTTGAGATTAAGCGTGCTATGTTTTCTAAAATTTAAAAAAAAAAACAAACAAACGCATTTATGTATACGGATATAGATTAAAATATCGTTATTTCCATGACAAGTGCTCGTCTGAGCTCCAATATCTGCCCCCCGCTAGTCTTTCACGATAAACACTCGTCTAGCTGAAACCACTGTCAAAAATTTTCCCCACTCTTAATCTGTACCAAAACCAAAACGTTGATTCCATGAACAAAGTTTCTTTCTTAGAAGTGTACGCCTGTGGAACTCTGTTCCGTTTGCCTGTTTCCCACCTGACTACAACCCGGATGTCTTCAAGTCAAAAAAAAAACAAATCCTGATGAACCGCCCCCTTAAGTAAGACACGTTATTAAATCTCCAATACTAACGTACTGTACACGCAATAACCTTTATCCACGAGTGGCTTCCGGGCCTTGATAAGTGGTGACTACAATGTAATTATATATATATATATATATATATATATATATATATATATATATATATATATAGGTGAAACAACTTATGAATAGTCTATTAAATATGCGATGAGCTTAAATAAAGTAACGATTTACCGACTTTAATTAAAAAGGTGCTTGGTTCTAAAAGTTTCTAATTATATGAGCCGGCTGAAGAGGTAGATGTTATTGGTTTGAGGGGTGTGGTGTCCCTTCACTTTGTGATGTGGGCAAGCGGGGGATTAATGAATCATGGTAGTATGTGTCCGATCTCTTAATTAGTCTTATAATCGCTTGACTGTACGTCGAGCATTCCATCATATTGAT
Source organism: Euprymna scolopes (assembly GCF_053919585.1). Taxonomy (NCBI): domain Eukaryota; kingdom Metazoa; phylum Mollusca; class Cephalopoda; order Sepiida; family Sepiolidae; genus Euprymna; species Euprymna scolopes. Next base: position 42,059,329 of record NC_136504.1, on the reverse strand, counting down.
TTCATGTACACGAAGTAAGACACTTCGTTCCAATTGAACGAGAAGAGGCGTGTATGCACCAATTGAACTTATTTCAATAATGTCATCATCATCATCATCATCATCATCATCATCATCATCATCATCATCATCATCATAATAATAATAATAATAACAGCAATAATAATAATCACGATAATAAAATAATAATAATCACAGCAATAATGACAATAATAATAACAACAATATAAGTACAGCGGGCGACACCATTCATTAGGCGTCTGGTTGCAATCGTGGTCGAATGCCAGTCGAGGTTCTAATCCCTGAAATCATTCGGGCAGAAACTGAGACATTTCGGTGGCCGTTTATCTGGCGGGTTGAGTAGTCATGTGAGGTGAACCTTCCCAGGCCTGGCTTTTCCTTATTAGATCGGATAAATTTTATTGTTTACTGCCTGTATGTGTTCTGACTGAAAAATGCTAATCGGGCTGCCCAGGCAATTTTAAAGGCCAGAGTACTGTTCTTTCACGTGAGTTGGCTTAATCCTCTCCATCTTCGGATCTGATGACAACTCTTGCGATGGAGGTAGTAAATACCGTATCACATATGCACCAATTGCCCTCATTCCAATGATGTGATGATATTAATGAGAACAACAATAATACCACCAGTAACAACAACAACAATAATAAGAAGAATCTATGATTAACGGGACCTGTGGAAATTCCACAGTGGACTCATTCATATGTAATATATTGATGTTGCCATTCAGTAGATGTTCAGTGTAAATGGAGACGCTCTGTTGTAACTCTTTTGTTAAAACTGTAAAAGTATTTAGCTAAGCTAGCAGCGACGCCCGGCGTAGCCCGGTCGAAAGTACGCTTAAATATGATATTTTAATTCTTGCAGATTTCGTATATATAGTTATCGATTTATTTTTTTTTACACAGTGGTCATCACTTATCAAGGCCCGGAAGCCACTCAGGGATAAGGATTATTGCAAATTAAGTTATTATAAAGTTGCGATTTCAAAAATAAAAAATATATCTATATGACTTGGGTCCATCAGCTTGAATCAAAACTGAATCCCAAACTGATATATATATATATATATATATATATATATATATATATATATATATATATATATATATATATATATAACTTGAGTTCCTTCAGATATAACTGAAAACAAAATTTCTGAACTATTCCCGATTAAATTATTTATAAAAATATAAATTACTAAGGCGCCATCAGCTAAAATCGAAACCGACACCAAAACTTATGAAAAATTCTTGATAAAGTTATTTTTTTTAAAATAGATTATTGGAGTGCTATCAGCTATACTCGAAACCAAAAACCAAAACTTATGAAGAATTCCTTGTAAAATTATTTATTACATCACAAAATCTTATGTGTTTTGTATTTCACCTTTTACTGTTTTTAGTCGGAAAGCTTTCTATTTTTGCCCCTTTTGTATGGGTTGGATTTTCCTCAGATTAAAAAGCGACCTCGAGTCTAACTGTTCTCTTGACGAAATCATTATTATTCTTGTTATGGGCTCACAGGGAACTTTCACACAGGTCATCAAAGATCTCATTGAATGCAGCATGCGGTGTTCCCTGGTAGCTGAGTGACAATAAGTCTCTCTAGATCGTCCGGTACTCTCCACCTCTTTCGATTCCATTTGCAAATAACTTTGCATTATCGCAACAGCTGCTTGCCATTGATTTCGCGTTGGCAGTGGTCATTGGTCTTTACTGGAATTTGAGTGGCAATAAACTTCCCCAAGGTCCCAGTTCTCTTCCCCCTTATACAGTGAAGGTCTGGTCAGTGCTCACTCATCGTTCTTTCCTTCCTCCTTGACTACTTGGCTATTTGGTATCATTCTTTTTGTGGGGAAGGAGGACAGTGATGTGGTAATGGGGGATAAGGGTGGGGGTTAGAGAACTTGTAGGTATGCAGCTTCAATGTTCTTGGTTCCATGTAGAGCTTCATGTTTTGTCACTGTAGTAGTTTGTCAGGTCTACGCTTGTAATCCGTGCATGTTAGTCTCCACATTCAAGGGTTTTCCTTAATAGTTCAGCTATTTTCATTATTATTGTTCGTTGTATTTTTCCAATCATTCCTCTGATTCCAATTTCTCCCATTCTTTTTTCAAAGTTTTTCGGGTTGTTCCTAGTGATGCTACTATTATAGGTATTATTTTTATTTTCTTCATCATCCATATCTTTCAGCTCTCTGGCTAGCTCTGTATATTTGCTCCGTTTCTCCTTTTCTTTGGTCAGCTGAAACAGAATTTTTCTTTCTTGTTAATTATTACGACATCCGGTCTTCTTGCTTGGATGGGTTTATCAGTTTGTATGTCCATGTCCCATAGAATTTTGTGATTCTCGTTTTCAAGTACTGTTGCCGGATTATGTTTGTGCCATTTGTCTGTGCGTTCGAGATGCAATTGTTTGCATAATTCCCAGTGTATTGCCCTTCCCCTTTAGTCGTGTCTGTTCTTGTATTCCTTTTGTTGTTGTTGTTGTTGTTGTTGTTGTAGTAGTAGTAAACATAACAATAATAATAATAATAATAATAATAATAATTCGTTTTATTTCAATTTATAAAATAAAATAAAATAGACAAACAAGATAACTATTAATCAGCGAGAGTAGTTCATTTGTATTCCGAGGGTGTATAAAAGAATTTAATTTGTTTAATTTTACATAAAATTTTAAAACTTAAAATAAAGTTTTTTTCTTAAATAAACTTTAGCACATACAAAAACTTTTAAACTAATATTTTACTGTAAATTTGACGGGTCTGTAGTGATTATTTTTATGAAAAATTACATTTGAAATGAAAGCTAAAACCGCCATATTGTTTGGATTTTTTGGTTGGTTAGTGAGATTGCTTTTATCCAACGAGAATGTGGCATGCGTTTTCCTCATCCAATCAGAATGTGCGTAGAGTTTGATTTATTAACAACATCAGTTTTTTTTTTTAATTTGAATATCAAATTATTCTATTTTCAATCCAAGGGATGGTCAACATGATAACGGTTAAAACGACCAGCGTAATAATAATAATAATAATAATAATAATAATAATAATAATAATAACAAGGAGAAGAAGAGAAACCGTTTCTTTTATCTTTTATATAAATAAGACAGTAGATGTATGTATGTGCGTATGCATGCGTGAAAATATTTTGTAAAAGAGCGTTCTGATGATATTTATGCAAATGACCAAGCCGGTTTGCGAGTTGGCGTCACAGCGTAGAAAAGCAGAGAGAAAAAAAAAGCCACCAAATGGTGAGAACACTGGCAAGACGTGCTGGCGTGAGATGGATATGTGGTCATGTGGTGGCATCAGAAACCTTTAAAGCACGTGCTCGATGCGGCATAGTTTTCTCAACTACATATCGAACTAAGAGCCTTTTAAAACAAGATGCATTTCGTTGTTTTGAAAATACTGTTTAATAAATGCCTTTTCTTTTATATCCCTTTAAAACTCTCTTTGCGTGCAACGTGTGGGATTAGCGTTAGCATGTCACATTAACGTTACAATTTAACCAATAAACTCTTAAATTACTGATTATGTCACACTGAAATTAATAATTGATTCATAACGAGTAAAGACTTAGTTTGTATGGATGGATAACGCCTACAGAAATATGTCGACATGTTGAAAGTCAAAATCATCATTGCAACTTGCCAACATATTTCTATTGCTTTTTGCATGCACAAATTCATTCATAACTTTAAGTGGTTTAATTTTCAGTTCTCCTTATCCATCTGTCGCGAGCTCAAACGGTAGGGAACCCGGCTGACGTGCTAAATGTCCTGGTTTCGATTCTAGTTGATGACAACCAAGTCATTTTTAAAGAAATCTTTTATAAGCAGTGCTATATATTAGGTACAAAACAATTTTCAATATAGAATCGGCTATGCAGTAATAAATGCGAAATCTGCGTGAATTAATATATATTTAAGCACATTTTATGACCGGGCAACGCCGGACGCATCTCTAGCTAATATTAAAATAAATAGCGGAAAGATACCGCTGACATATAGACAAAATGTAATGCTGCCTAGAATATATATTCTTAAATTTATAATGATCCGTTCATTAATTTAGATTATCTTCTATCTCATATATATATATATATATATATATATATATATATATATATATATATATATATATATATATATATATATACTAGCAGTTCAGTCCGGCTTTGCTCGGGCCCTATGTATTGTTCATAACTTTATGTTCATATGTATATATTAGAAAGTATGAATATGTACCGTAATGCCATTCTATATAATAGGCTTCCTTAGCTACCATAGAGAAAAGTTGGTAGAGACAGCAGAGGTCATTTTTTAACCACAATTTTGGCCTCTTAAAATTTATTGTCTTAGGCTCAAATCAGATTAAAATGTTTAACTCATGTTCAAGTAAAGTACATCTTAAATTTCAAGTGTTTAGACTCAAAATTGGCGGAGAAATTTGGTAGAGCCTGCAAAGGTCAACTCTATTAACTCTTACCTCTTGGTAGCCAATTTTTCACCCAAAAACTGATTAAAAAGCTTGCTGCATGTATGAATACCTTTTATGTAAAATTTAAAATATTTAGACCCAAAATTGGCGTAATAGTTTGCTAGAGATCGCAAAGGGAAAATCTTTTGAACTTTTATCCCATGGCAGCCAACTATTCGGCCGAAAACGAATTAAAAATCTTGCCCTATATCTGAGTAAACTTTATGTAAAATTTCAAATGTTTAGACAAAATATTGGCTGAGTAATTTCGTAGAGACCGCAGAGGTCAATTTTATTTACAAAACACATAAGATTTTGTTATGTAACTTTGACCCCAATTATGTCCTCCTTAGCATTTATTGTTTTGGCCTTTAATCAAATTATAAAGTTAGATCCTATCCAAGTAACCTATATCTAACATTTCAAGTGTTTAGACCCAAAATTGCCAGAGGAGTTTGGTAGAGTTTTCAAAGGTAACATCGTTGATCTTTGACCCTTTTACAGCCGAAACCCGATTAGAAAGATTTTCCAAAGTCTCAATACCCCGTATGTCAAATTTCGAGTCTGTAGACCGAAAATTGAGTTATTTGGTAGGGAAATGTACACAGACAGACACACACACAGAAACATTTTCACTTATATATATATATATAGCCTAATGCGTTAGAGGAAAAGAGTGAGCACAATTCTATAAAAAGAGACTTATCTGGACAATATAAAGCTCAATAAGTATCATTGGAGCTTATATAGGCGAATAATAGGAATGGGAAATGAATTCACAATTTCTCATTTCTATTGCTCTCCTCACACACACACACACACACACGCACACACACACACACACGCACACACACACACACACACACACACACACATATATATATATATATATATATATACGAGGTGCCTTGTAAAACTTTCCAGAATTTCTTTTGTACATTCGTTTATAATTTGTGTAGACTCTTGAAAATTCAGAATGTTATTGCGATACATCTTATGAGATGACTGTCCAGTTGCTATAAATTGAGGTTCAAATTGACAGTTTGGAATACACTCTACTAAAGCCTGATTGTCATAGCTGGCGAATTTTCGAAATGCAATCTGGACGCAAGGATACTCTAGAAGAACGATATGCAATAAAATTACAAACTTTTTTAAACTTAGAAAATGCCACAGAAACGTATAGAATGATACAGACGACTTTTGGACCATTTTGCATGAATCGAGCATCAAATTTTAAGTGATTCAAGGAAGGCAGGGAGTATATGATGGATGATGGAGAGGTGTGGGAGGAGTAATGGAAGTCAGAACACTAAAGTTGATTGGTCGAATGAATAATAATAACTGTTGTGTGTCTATAGACAATAAGTGTAAGTCTGATGTCAGTGTATGGTCTGTACACAAAATTATTCGCAAAGATGCGGAAGATTTGTGCATACTTTGTCCCAAGGGTGCTCAGAGAAGATTGGAAAGAAGATGTTTTCATCGAAGCGAGATGGTCGAGCTGATAAATTCCCTAACTATAGTCCAAACCTTGCTCCCTGTGACTTTTGGTTATTCCCTAAGCTCAAGGAAAACCTTAGAGACTTGTTATGGGACAATTGATGGAATGAAATAGGAAGTTATTGGAACGATGCATTGTTGTCGGGTGAGATTACTTCGAAGGGGACTTAAGTTTCATGTGTCCATACAGAAAAAAAAAGTCTGGAAACTTATTGAAGACACCTCGTATGTACTAAAATTTACAAGTTGTCTGGGTTTCTAACGAGTTCAAAGAAATGAGCTGCACAAAAAGAATACGAAGTTAATATGTAATGTGATCCATTTCCACATTCTCCTGATGGATTAAATCCCCAAATAAAATTAAAAAAAAAAAATGAATATTACGCAATAAAAATCGGATGCTATTATATAAAACATAAATTACAAATTTGCCATAAGGTCAGCAATCAAATTTATTTATTTGAAAATAACGAAGGCATGGACCGATAATAATTGGAAAATAATTCCTCCTATTAATATAATTATGATTGTAATTAACACAGTTCTACGCTATAATTAAACTTATGTAACTTTACAAAAACGCAAAGAGATAAACGAGGATAGGAAAACAAGTGGGAGTAAAGAGGGACTCAGTTGCGTGTCTTAATTAATGCTGTTAACTCTCTGCCTCGAACACTTCTATATTAGCTTTATAACTGACAATGAGTATCATTGTCTGATATAGTATCAATATTATCTCTCTCTCTCTCTCTCTCTCTCTCTCTCTCTCTCTATATATATATATATATATATATATATATATAAATATATATACATATATATATACATGCATACATATATACATATATAGTAAATAATATATATATATATATATATATATATATATATATATATATTATTTACTATAATAATTATTAAATACTTGCAGGCACTAATGTTTCGGGAATCGTCAGTGCAGGGTGTCACAATTAACTCCAGTCGAGAGATTCGAAACCCGGCAACAGAAGTAATGTCTGGCTTCCGTCAACCGCTAGAGATACAGTTGAAATTTAAATATTTATTCTTATTAAATGCTTTTAACGTCAGTTAGAGTGATCTAATCATTATATAACGATCTGCGCATATATATATATATATATATATATATATATATATATGTATATATAATATATTTAAAAAGGAGTAACTACTATTCAAAGCCCGGAGGCCACTCGAGGATAAGGGTTAATGAGTGTACAGTGGTCAAGGGGAACATGTCAGTCATCGTTAGTAGTGGAAATTTGGTAAATTGATGACTTAAGGGGACGGGTTATTAAAAACTTGTTTACGTTAGACTTGAAGACAACCATATCATAGTCAACTGGAAAGCAGGAAAACAGAACAGAGTTCCACATGCGTGCAGTTCTAAGAAAGAAGCTTTGTTCATGGAATTTAAGTCTAGGTTTAGGCACAGATAAAGAGTGGGGGAAATTATTGATAGTGTTTTCAGCTAGAAGAGTGTTTTTCGTGAAAGTCAGCGCACACATATAACAACCTGACGCATCGTTACCAGGGTGGAACGTGCATAATTATGAATAGCTTAATTGCTATCTATAAATATAAAAGCGAAAATGTATGTATGTATGTATGTATGTATGTGTGTTCGCTTTTTCTGTATGTCTATAAAAGGCTTCTTTCAGAGAAGTGGTCGGTCGGTTCACAACTTTTTAAAACTTTTTATATCACATACAAATCGTAATATCTCACACTTAACAACGAAGCTCGCCTGTCTATTTAATTTGCTCGATTTCGGGAAGATAAATATTCAATATTTGTCGCTCGCCGCATGTGGCTTAGTCTTTTTCCTATAACATCTTCGGGGGAGGGGGGGAAGCGTTCAGCAGTAAATGAATACTGTCCCGCAGTCAAAACTTGGCCTCATTTAAAAAGGGCACCTGCTAAATCCAACTAATTAAAGAAATTCAAACGTGTTTCCGTTAGCATCTCGCGGTGGGGCAATGGTTAACATCGCACTTTTTTTTTTTCACACTTTAATTTACAACTTTGCCTTAAGTGTTCGGGTTCGATCCTCATATTTACTTTTTTTGCCCCCCCCCCCAAAAAAAACACCCGGGCAACGCCGGGTACCCCTCGCTAGTAATATATGTTTTCGAAACTTACTACCTAGCTTTACTTGCAATCAGTTCACAGGCAAAAGATAATGAAAACATGGGAAGGAACTGATGAAGATGGATTTGAGAGAAGGACAGACGGGTGAAATCCTGGTCTGGGATAGATTAGTTGGGAAGTCAATTTTTGAAAGCTGTATATAATATATGCTAAGATCCGACAGATTAAACCGATGATTACGATGATGATGATGATGATGATGATGATGATGAGGGGGAGGAGGAGGAGGAGGAGGAGGAGGAGGAGGAGAAGAAGGGGAGGAGTGGAGAATGAAGATTTTCTTTTGACATTTCTGCTGAGTGAAAGATGTCTGGCAGGTTGAAAACTGAGATCAGGTTTTCCCACGTCTGGATTCCGAAAAACAGAGTCGTTTGCCAAAGAGTTTGGGAAAACGATTTAGCGTCTACAACGGCCGATGGCTCCGCCAATGGATGAATAGGAATAGGGATATGACAAGAGAATACACTTTTGATTATTTTGACTCTCGAGTTTATCTCAGTTAATGTCTTATATGCTTTTAAATAGTGTGATGTGGTTCTCGATTGATTAACTGTATCTAATTGTGTTGGATATATACTCGAGAGTCAAAATAATGACTCTTGTGGCAGTCAGTTTCTGGTCCATGTAGGGGTAACCCTATATACCAAGAAGCATCACTACGAGCTCCCCCTTCCCTCCTGTCGGGGAAGCTGGTGCCCCTTTCTCCTCCCTCTCCTCCTCTTCACATAAAAAACGGCTTTGTGCTTAATTTGCCCAGGGGGGAAGCAAATAAATACCAAAAATAATGAAAAAGATATTCTCTTGTCATAGCCCTAATGATGACGTACTCGCCTGTCTTTTCTCCCACACCGCACTCTCGGGACAAAATTTGGGACTCCAAAAATTGCTGCTGCTGTTGCTTGATTGATTATTTTGTTTGTTTGTTTTTTTTTGTTTGTTGCGCATCATTCATGATGATGATGATGAGTTTTTGTTTGGCATTTGTTTCCCAATATCAATTTATTAAGAATTCTATCTAGAAAAGAGTCGAGTACTCTGGGAGGGAACACGTGAATGGTTACCAACGTTCTTAAGTGAAAGTGTTTCTGTGGAACGAACTGGATTCGAACTTGGCACACTCAGGTTCTCAACTCGCATCGTTAACCACTGAGCTATTATCACCTCCCTGTTGCTGCTGCTGCTGCTCTTCTTGTTAACCATCATTCATTTCGAATGAATCAGATGGTTATGTTTGGCATTCATTTCCCCGAGACCTTTTAATTAGAATTCTTTCTTACGGAAGAAGCCACGTGAAGGTTGCCAACATCCCTAAGTGGAAGTACTTATTTTTGTGGAACAAACTAAATTCGAACTAAATTCGAAGTTCGTTTCGTCAACTATTAAGCAATCGTCAACTCCTTATTGCTGCTGCTGCTGCTGCTGCTATTGCTGCTGTTGTGTTGGTGCTGCTGCCGCTGGAGATGATGATTTCATTTAGCAAACACATAATTCCAATATATAAAACATACGAACTCTAAAAAAAGCAAAAAGCTCATAACTTCTTGACGAAAACACATGATTAATTGTGTTACTTTTCTGACAAGAGGTTTTAGTTGAAGTCCTTTTTTTCTTGAAGTAATCGATTCAATTGATTATTCAGCGAAACACTTGTTTGAGTTTCATTAATATTATTAGTCAGATCAACTCAAAATTCAACTCAACACTTTATTAATACCGGGAAGATCAACTTGACTAAAACAGAGCAAAGTAATTGAAGTAATGACTGAATGTGTCATTAAATTTTTCGGTACTTATGCAGAATTTGAACCAGACGAAACTAACTGGCCGCTCGGCTTTGTTCGGAACACAACGTCAACACCCGGCTTTCATTGACCATCGCTGATTATCAAAGCGTAACAACAAAAAGACTACTACTGAAGAATACATTTAATAAAATCACCAGGATATATATATATATATATATATATATATATATATATATATATATATATATATATATATATATATATATATATATATATATAAGTCTGATGAAGTTACTGGGTCGTTGATTCGGTAACCAAAACATGTGTAACTAAGCAAATAAAACGGTAATATATATATATATATATATATATATATATATTAGTTATCTGAAGGTAAACCGATACATTTGGTTGCTACAAATAGCCATCTGCTTCAGTCAATGAGACTTCGTCAGGCGACCCTGAACCATTTGACGCCATAAGAAAAAAAAATAAAAACGAGTCTCATGGACTGAAACAGATGGCTGTTTGTAGCGACCAATTGGAACTGTTTACCTTCGAATAAATAATTTTAAAAATATTTTGCTCTTGTTATCGAGGGCTATCTAACGGTCGGCTTGAATGACATTTACGCTTCATATAAATGCTAATTTTAACTTTATTTCTGGCCGCGGTTTGCGTTAGCCGAACAGTTTTTTCCTTTCTAATGGAGTCGGAGTTGTCTTCGTGTCCTTGTTCAGATCTTCTGACCAGTGGTAATCGTGGCTTTCTGCTCTAATGATTCTCGAAAGGATGAAACAGTATAAATTCTTCAAAGTACATCCCATTAAGTACTTATAAAATAAGCACAGGTATGCGATATTGTGGCGATACAGCAGATGCTGACAGCACAGAACCTGTTAGATATGAGGTTCTGTTTTGAACCATGTCAAATGTGAAAGATTAGTGGTAAATACGTATATTAACCCAGACTTGGCGACAATTACTCGTGCATGGGCGAATTGTCGTTTGTTTATGATACAGGTCGCTTATATGTTTGAGTAAGTTTCTAGCACGATAGAGGGAGTCTACCGTCTTCGCAACAACCTTGGCAATGACCTTAATATATTTGTTCCAATTCATGTTGTCTGTGAATGTTAAGCCAAGAAGTTTGAAAGATAAGTTCTTGGATAGGTTGTTATTTGTCATGGCAATCGTTGGTTAAGGTTTTTTTTTTAGTTGTTAAAGGAAAGAAGCTTAGTCTTAGTAGCATTAAATGTTGACATCCATTTGCTGCTTCATTCTACTATTGAAAGTTTACGAAGCCGATGCAGTATATGTAATCATGATAGGAAATGCGTTTATCGATTTCAGAGTACCTGTTTACAATGCCCCCTCCTATGGGACAGAGTTAGACACCAGGGTCGTTTTATAACAAAAATAAAAAAAATTGTTTCAGTCGTGAAGGATTTCTCCTCCACTAATTGAGAACAAGAAATTGAAGTGTGGCATCTGAAGAACAGATACTACCCTTTGGGTTATATAGTTTTTATTCAAACAAAGCAGAAATAAAGAAAAGATTAGGCATAAGGCCACTCAAAAATTATAGAGAGGGGAGGTCTATAATCACTCTACCTTTGCTAGTCTATGCTGATCCTAGCTAAACTCCTATTCACCAAAATACCATAAACACACCGGGGTTGTCCTACCTAAGATTCCCAAATCATATCGTGTGTGTGTGTGTGTGTGTGTGTGTGTGTGTGTGTGTGTGTGTGTGTGTTTCGAAAGTCAAAGTAGCGAGAAAGATGTAAGTCACAAAGCCCATTCCGGATTTTACGACTGAGACATCAAAAGACGATAAACTGGTAACCATTCTGTAAGCAAAAGAATCATTTTTCCAGCCAGATTATGTACTAGGTAAGGAGAAGTAACTCTGATATTTTAATCCAGGAATGGCAACACGTTCATCGAGGAATCTATAAAAAAATCTATATAAAAAATTTTATTTTCTGAATCAATTGTAAAACGTGATATCCACCTGAAGGTTGAAGGTTCAATCCTCAGTGTGAGCGACCGAAAAATACAATTGCGAATTACTTAGGACCTCTATCCAGTCATGGCTGACGGAACGAGAGTACACAACCCCGTGAAATAAATAAAGGGTTCCGCTCGAAATTACGTCCAAATTACCGACTTCGACAGAAACATTCCAGAGTTCGACAGGATACACTTGAAGAAGGTCGGAGTTTACATCGACCGAAACGTTGTGAAAATAACACTCAAGATGAGAACAGTAGTCAGATGAATCCAAACAATATGAAAGAAATGTCTGTTTGTGCGTGTGTGTACGTTCAGAGAGGACTGGGCTAGATAGAGAGAGAGCGTGGGGTAAGAAGGGAGGGGGGAAACAAGGAAAGGGGAAGCAGAGAAAGAGGCATAAGCAATAGAGGTTTTAATAGAAATGTGTCACATTTTTGCCCCAGGCAGTACCGGGCAAACCTGCTAGTTTAATTGTATTTCCGAAAATGTGAAGACCTTTTACAAAGAAATTAATTCAAACAAAATACAACGGGTAATATATATATATATAATTAAAAAATATACGCTGATATCTTTATATAAAATTAAAAACATTCCCGCGCAACACCGGCTATGCAAGTCTAGTGTAAAAGAAAGCATTTTTCTAGAGGTGTGGGAAATCACAGAGATGTGTTGTAAGAAAGATAAGTGGCTCCTAATTAAATTATACAGCAATGACGTCGCAATGGACACGAGGCGAGAAAGAAAGATATATGTGGTGAGGAAAAAGAGAGAGGGGGGCAAGTTAAACAGAGAGAGGTGGGGTGGAAATAGAGGGGCTTTAAGAGAACAATAGATAGATATGCATTTCTATCCTACTCTCTTTCTTTCTTAACGCCCCTCTATTTCAATATATATATATATATATATATATATATATATATATGTGTGTGTGTGTGTGTGTGTGTGTGTGTGTGTGTGTGTGTTTATTTTTTATTACCGTTTTATCTGTTTGGTTACATATGTTTCGGGTGTTGGACCATGTTTACGATCCAACAGTCTCATCAGACCTTACAGAAATGGTTGTTAGTATTAGGAAAAAGTGTTTTAGAAGAAATACGAAAAAAGCGGGGGTTGGGGTAGGAGATAATAAGTGGGAGTGAGACGGGTATTAGCAATATTCTAGTTTTGAAGGTTAAATTACATTAGATTTTATTGTGTGTGTGGAGGGGTAGCAGATTCAGGTAGGCGTGGTTGAAGATATATGGATATAGGGAGGTGGAGGTGGAGAGAGGATGGTAATGGAAAAAGAGAGGGGGTAAGGAGAGGAGGTGGAATTTCAATTTTTAGGTTATAAATTTTGACTGCTTTTTGCTTGTTCAGCAAGGTATATTAAGTAGATGAGAGAGAGAGGGAGAGAGAGGGAAAGAGAGGGAGGAAGAGAGAGAGAGAGAGTTAGTGTAGATGTCATGTTTTTAACAAGTACAGGGTTCCATTTAAAATTTTCGTAGTCGCTATAGGTCGACTTGTTCATTTCAGTTTACAATGGGTTGTTTTTTTTTAAGAATTAATACATACGCCAACGCACGCGCAAATACCCATACATACATATACATACATATGTACATGTTTTTCTAGACACTAAAAAGTTATCCCTATCCAATGTATATGTATATATGCTAATACTTCAGTGCGCAGGTCATGCGCGCATGCGCAACCGGATGTCATAAACCAGAAGGTGGGTTACATATATCGTTACAAGGCCATTTGAGTTTTCCTCACCTTGAGTTGAGCATATTGAGAAGTGATACACGAATTACCATTAGCATATAAGCGACGCTTGTAAACTGAAATGAACAATTCGACCTATAGCGACTAGGAAAATTTTAAATGGAACCCTGTACTTGTGAAAACATGCCATATACACTCCCTTTCCCTCTCTCTTTCTCCCCCCTCTCTCTCTCATCTACTTAATAATGAACAAGCAAAAGGCAGTCAAATTTAAAACCTAAAAATTGAAACTCCTCCCTTCTCTCCTTACCCCCTCTCTGTTTTTTACCATCTTCTCTGCACCTCCTCCTCCCTATATCCATATATCACCACCCACGCCCACCTGAATCTGCCCCCCCACACACAATACAATCTAATGTATTTTAACCTTCAAAACTGAAATATTGCTAATACCCGTCACTCCCCCCCACTTATTATCTCCTACTACCTTTTTTTTTTCATATTTCTTCTAAACCCTTCTTCCTAATACTAACAATCATTTTTGTAAGGTCTGACAGGGCTGTTGGATCGTAAATATGGTCCAACATCCGAAAAATATGTAATCAAACAGATAAAATGGTAATAAAAAATAAAACATACATTTGCTCTGCAATAGTATTGAGCACTCTCTTAAGGTTTTTACTAATAACCAGTCTTACCAAATATATATACATATATAGTCATCGACATACAGTCCTGTTTCATTGTATCACAACTCATCAGCGCCGCTAGACTAGCACCTCTCCCAAGCCGTGGATTGAACCTAGAATCATCGCGTTGACAGTCAGCAGTCCTACTAATCGACCCACGGGAGCAGCACCCGTAAATTATCTCGCCAAATGCCTATTTAGACGAACATTTGTCCACCACTTTTATATATATATATATATATATATATATATATATATATATATATATATATATATATATATATATATATATATATATATATATATATATATATATATATATAGTCATCCACATACAGTACTGTTTCGCAGCTCATCAGTGCGGCTACAAAGGAAACTACCCCAACCCAGGATTGAAACCCGACCGTTTGTACGGCAGTCAAGGCTCCTAACTATTACGCTATTGGCGGCTGCTGAACGCGTAGTGAATTTAACGATGTTTTGACATCATACGAAATACCTCCGCTCGATTTGTTTACACAAAGAGCGTCGCTTATATGCTAATGGTAATTCGTGTATCACTTCTCAATATGCTCAACTCAAGGTGAGGAAAACTTTCTGGTTTATGACATATATATTATTTATATAATTATAATATATATATATATATATATATATATATATATATATATATATATATATATACTCGGGTTTTTTTATATTCAAAAGTAATGAATTCAACGAGGTTGTTAGATAGTGCTCAATAAAAAGAGCTGATAATATTTGTTTATTGTTATATAAACATGCTCACATCCCGCTGCTACAAATAGCCACTTGTTTCAATCAAACAACAGATATCATCAGGCAGCGACTTGACTATTAAAAAGTTCAATCAAGGTTATTCATTGAACTTTTGAATAGTCAAGTCGCTGCCTGATGATATTTGTTGTTTGATTGAAACAAGTGGCTATTTGTAGCAGCGGGATGTGAGCATGTTTATATAACAATAAACAAGTATATATATATATATATATATATATATATATATATATATGTTATAATTATATAAATAATTGACTGGGAGAACTGCCGACTGTCAACACGACGGTTCTAGGTTCAATCCTTGGCTTGGGAGAGATGCTAGTCTAGCGGCACTGATGAGTTGTGATACAACGAAACAGGACTGTATGTCGATGACTACATATATATATATATATATATATATATATATATATATATACGTTTGTGACTAGAAGCCGTTGTCTTCAAAGAGGACACACACGCAACACCCACAAATAAAAGAACCCATCCGTAAAAAGTATAAATCTCGAGTTCTTCATAGATTCATTATAGTTGTATTTAAAAACTACCATTTTGCCAATTGAAGTGCGAAATATTATAAAGATAGCTCTCGATGGAATGAATTTAATCGGCGTAAAAATATATACTTTTAATTTCAAGGAATGTTCTCAAGAGCGAAATTAATTATAATTAGCTTTATACACTTATATTAATCCCATTCATTATTTCCAGTTCATTATATTTCAATTAGAATCATGAATTGGCCTACATTTTTTTTTTTTGCGCTAAGTGCTGCATATACGCTATAGAAAACATGCGCACAAACATACACACACATACACACATACTAATTAGCATTAGTGTTGGGACGATTAATCTAACAATTTTTTAAAAAATCATTGAAAATTTTATATCTATATCATTAATTGCTAGATGAAAGATAATGTTTTTAAATTGCAACAGAATGTACATTACATAAAATAAATCCGAGGTAATATTTTGATTCAATTTAAATTAAATTTTTATACCTTACATTGTAAAATTTATAAAAGTGCACATTGAAGATAAATAAATTTCAAATTGAATCTTGTACTTTTATTTTTAAAGCCTATAGTAAAAATATTTTGTTTAACAATTTTCCTGCCTTGGATAAAATGCTTTTCTAACTTGTATCTTATCTTTTTAAGATTATATTTTAAAACTCTCCTTCTCTCTATTTCAGTTTGTATTTCTCCTAACACCACAACTCATTTTTGCAACCCTCTCTTTGTATTATTGCAGGTCTGAATATTCTCTTTGTTTCAGTTTGTACTTATATATATGGGGGTGTTTAAAAAATGTGACGTCATTTTGCATGATAACAAATTTGCCAATTTCGTTGAAATGACCTCAAAATTTCACAGCTTGTATAGAAACGGTTCGAGATTTTATGTTTGATGCTTGACATTTATCTCTTGTCAGGTTGAGAAATGCCGTTCAAGCAGAGAATCACTGTCGCACTGGAGAACGTTACCAAAGACACGCCGCAGCGTGTTTGGCACAAGTCTGATTACTGAGCTGTCGTATGCAGAGTCACAGACGGCGCTCAGATTGAACATTTTTTTTTAAATTATGAAATCAGTCATATAATCTAGAAATCTATTACTTTTTTTCTTTGAGATGTTTACTGATAAAACGTATGATGTTCAACATAAAGTTGTTGCAGTTTAATTAAGATACATTGAGTAATTTCCGAGATATTGCCGTTTAAAATGACGCCATTTTTTAAGGACACCCTGTATACAAAGATAAGGAGGAAGGAGAACGAGAGAATTGATATAAGTATATATACAGTATATCATAAAAGTGAGTACTCCCTTCACATCACTTTAAATATTTAGGTATATCTCTTCATGTGACAACACTGAAAAAATGATTTTTGACACAATGAAATGTAGTCTGTCTGCAGTATGTATAACAGAGTTAATTTATTTTCCCCTCAAAATAACTCCAAAGCCATTCAAAGCTAAATTCCTGCCAACAAAAGTGAGTACACCTCTTCCGAAAAGTTATCAATATTAAAATACAACATGTCAACTCTCAATATTTTGTGTGGCTACCATCATTATCCAAAACTGTTTTTACTCTCCTCTGCACCGCCACACCTTCTTACGGCCATCAGAACCAAACAAATTAAATGTTGTCTAATTAAACCATAGGACATGGTTCTAGTAATCTATAGGCTTTGTTGAAATGTCTTCAGCAAACTTTGCGGGCTTTCTTGTGTATTGCCTTCAAAAGAGGCTGCCTCCTGGAGTGACAGCCATGCACAAAGATAAGTGTGTCAAGCATGGTGGTGGGAATATCATAGTCTGGAGCTGCATGATATTGTAGAGTAACATTTTATTGAAGGAAACATATTCTGTCAAATACTGAAGCAAATTGCAGAGCATGGTCCTCTTTCTTCAGAAACTGGGTCGCTGAGCAGTGTTCCAGCATGATAATGACCCAAAACACATCCAAGACAACCACTGCTTTACTGAAGAGGCTGAGGGTAAAGGTGATGGACTGGCCAAGCATGTCTCCAGACTTGAACCTGTCATTAGACTGAAAATTGACAGAGTTATTGTGTCGGGAAATGTACCCAGATATACAAACACAGACAGACAGATACTTTCATTTTTATATATAGATATATTCGGAATGTCAATCAAATTCAATTCACAATCATAAAGTTAAGTAATATTCCAATCCGATATTGTTAACATTAATAATCCGACGCAGGTAAAATAAAGCAGATCCGTTGTCGAAAATCCTTGAATAACGCGGGTTATTGTTGCACAGAGGTGCATATTGGGGACACATTAACGGGGACTCGTAATACGGGAACTCAGAGCAGATGACAATTCTTGGAGTTTTCATATAAATACGGACTGGGAGATATGATGCACAGAGGAGGAGATACTTCACTTAAAATGATGATTGAGAAGTGGCACATTACTCGTCAGGGTTGTACAAGATGATGATAAACACATTTACCTTTTCTGGTTGTAAGGAATGACGACACGAGGCAAACATAGTTGGTTTCTTTATTCCTCAATCAAGCGATCGATGACGTCAGGAATTCAAACTTTGATTTTCATGGTCTATTTTCCTCCCTTCGCTTCTAAGGGCTCTCCTCTCCAACTGACTCTCTTTCTCATGAACTCTTGACTTTCAACTCTTGACTGATCAACTCTAGACTGACAACTGACGTCTAACTTCCAACCCTTAGATTCTATATTGAGAAATCTCCTTTGTTTATGACGTCAGAAGTGTGTTTTTCAAATGTGACTAATTTTCGCGTAGCTTTACATATGTTTGTCCAAACACACTTTTTGCAAACAAAAGAATCCTCAATTCTAATTCTAACCTATTTTTAAACAATATATGTTTAATTTGCATTGTCCATTCTTTTAACTGACATATTTAATATTCAGATTTCTAAAAGAATGGACAATTGCCTCTTTTTCCGACATAAAAAATATTTAACTATTTCTAACAGAATTAACAATGGACTTAATTTCTATCATTCTATTTTCGATTATTATCTTTAACACTTGCCTACAGGGTTCGATTTCAACCTTATCCTAATATCATTTTCACTTATCTAGTATGTCTTCTTACTTACATGAGAAGGGACAGCCCTTTCATATAACAGTTATCAGATATTTGTCAAATATATATATATATATGATTTTTTTTTTTTGGAAAAAGAATTCCAGCAGAGTGCTCAATTAAAAGGAAAATCCAAATTTTAAGAGCGTACTTATATTTTGTGTACAGAAAGTTGTTAGTTGAGACAGATCATTGGTACCGTCGGTTTCAAGCCCGATAATAAGGCCCGTTTAAGGTATCCTTATCAATATCTTATTCGTCGTGACGAATATTGGCTGAAGAGAGCTTGATAAGGATACCTTAAACGGGCCTTATTATCGGGCTTGAAACCGACGGTACCAATGATCTGTCTCAACTAACAACTTTCTGTACACAATATATATATATATATATATATATATATATATATATATATATATATATATAATTTATGTTATGGTGATAATATTCCAACGTTATGTTGAAATGAAAAAGAAACAAACCAAAATTATTTAAAATGTTCATCAATGTTTCATCTTTATTTCAAGACTTCCTCAGAATAATTGATTTGAGGAAAAAAATCATTTGATTTTAACCTATTTTTTTCGAAGAAATAAATTTTGGATCTTCTCCTTGTCAATGAACGTCTATCTCCGATAAAACCTTATTTCTGGTTCGAATCCTAGGGGTTTCTTACTAACTGGACATAATTTAAGAAGATTAGAAAGTGGATTTCATGGTTTATTTTCGACTACTGCGCATTTCTCGCTTCCCTTATTTAGTCATTTTTACATAGGCATCACCACTTATCAAGGCCAAGAGGCCACTCGATGATAAGGGTTAAAGAGTGTACAGTAGACAATTGGACAATACAGTAATCGCTAGTAATGGAAATTCGGTAAATTTGTTAACTTAATTGGAACGGCTCATCAAAAAACTGTTTATGTTAGAGTTGAAGAAAACCATATTGTAGTCAGCTGGAAAGCAGGGAAGCGGAAGACATAATCGGTCTTGTTTGAGTGAGTTAACCATTCCACATTGTGAACATTGAAGTCTCCACAGACATGAATATTAGCTGAAGGATAAGCAGATAGGACGTGGTAAATTTTCTCAGATATGCCTTTAAAGATAGTAACTCTACTGTTGTGGGCGCGATAGAGAGCAAATATTAACGCAGTAGTTTGAGCAAGTGCAACCCAGAAGCACATATAGGGTAAGTTAGGATCTTCTCTGGAGATGTCCCTACCACATGGAAAGTCATCTTTAATATAGGCACATATTCCATGCCCATGGTGATCTTGGGGTCAGATTTGGAAGTTAAATTAGAGTATCCTTTGATTACGAACCCATCCAGGGAAATAGTCTGTCCAATGCCAGTTTCGCTTAGAAATAATAGGTCTGGTTTAGTCTTGTGTAATTGGGATCCAACCTCTGGAAGGTTAGAACGTAGACCCTTGATGTTGGAGAAGGAGACATGGTAGTGGGGGGTCTACGTTATAAGTTGAAGATTCGGGTTTAATCGTGTCAATCCTCACGTTCCAGGAGCTATGTTTCTGACGAAGAGGGAAGAATTGCTGTTTCCTTAGTGAGAACGTGTACTATCTCACACATATCTTTGGCAAGTTTATGACCTTGAAGTATTATTATATTTTAAGCACTTTGCATCAAATGGCTTTATGACTTGTCTGGAGCGATTTTCATATGAAAAATATATCAGCAAGTCTCATTGTGTTTCATACATGTTATTCGGCTGAATTAAACGACTACTAGACAGCAATACAGATCTACCACCGCACACATAAAAAGGCGACGAACTAGAATGAAGACCAAACCACAGACGTATGTAATAAAAATATTTTTTTTGTAATTGATTACGTATCTTTAACACTCATCGTTTGTTGTAAAGAGTATAGACGCGCGTATGTAAATGCATGCGAAATGACGTCAACAGTAAGGAAAAAGAATGACTTCAAAAAGGAGATCACGTTAGAGACGTGGAGGACATTCGAGATCACGTTAGAAGCGTGGTTGACGTTTGAGAGAACGTTCAAGATCACGTGGGTGACGTCACGTTCGTAACAAGAGGAAATGGATGCCGTTGTTACAAAGAAAAAGCGAGTTGCTTTTCTTTTTTATTCTTTATCTGCTTTGCGAGTAAAAACTACAACATGTTGGTTCCCGGCCAATGTTATACATATGATTACCTTGTGTAACGTTTGTTTGTTTTGATGGTGAAAATGCAGCACAACTTCCCCTCCAACGATCGAGGACAGACTGCACTCTCATTTATGTTATTTGTAAAAAAAATATCAGAATGCAATTTAATCTCACCTATATTAGGCATGAGACCGTCAAAGAGTTGTGAGTGGATGTCATTGGCCATCCAACCTGAAATATATTCGTGATTTATTAAATATTATCCCGGGCAACGCCGGAAAACAGGGCTTGCTAGTGAAAAGAAAAAACGAAAGGAACTTAATTTTAGTTATGCAAGAAAATTTCCGTAACAGATATATAAGAGTTTAACAGTTTATAAATTTCTGAATGAAATAAAAGTGGAATATATAATGTAGTTTTGCCCACTTCGCCTACCTACTTCCTATTTCTCACTGAAGAGATGTTGCGAATTTATCTTTACTTTTATGGTAGGTGCTCGGATGAGCATGAATCTATGTCCGCACCGGGTCTTTAACCTTCTCACCATCTATTCATCTATCTATGACAACTGCCAACAGTAACTTAGCTCTCTTTCTGTGCCTAAAATTAAATGAAAATTCCATGAACAAAGTTTCTTTCATAGAAGTGTCAGCCTGTGGAATATAGTACCATGGGGCTGTTTCCCATCTCACTTTAACCTGGTCAATTTTACGTCTAATTTAAGCAAGTCCTTTTTGGCCAGTTCTCTTAAATAATTAAAATATAACCAAGTTCCACTATTACTTATAATCACGGTGCTGTCCCATCGTCTAACACTCATTAAAAACTTATCATAGAGATAGAGTGGCCTCCTAGCCTTGATAAACAGTGATCATCCCCCGAATATATATATATAGAGAGAGGAATATGAAGGGACAAACCGAGTTATGTGTTCATCAACGTTTTGTCTTTATTTCAAGACTTCCTCTGGATGAAATAAAGATGAAACGTCGATGAATACATAACTCTCCCTTTTTATTTCTATATTTCGTCGGAATACTATTTCCATTATCCTCATCACACACACACACACACACACACACACACACACACACACACACACACACACACACACACACACACACATGCACACACACACACGCATACGCGCGCAACACACATATATATACATACATATTAGTTTGGGTCTGACTTCTATATATTAGGTTGAATATAATAATCGATAGAGAATTGTCTCTATTATAGTCAATACGTAATCTGCATGAAATAAAATACATTTAACGTGACAACGTCGGGCGGCCTGGTAATATATATATATATATATATATATATATATTTGTATGTATATATATATGCATATATATATAGGGCGGCGATCTTTAAATCAAAATAAGTCATAGAAAAAGGTTTTATCACATATATATTTAGTTTATTCAATAGATTAATATTTTGGCATTAAAAATTAAAATACAATATCGGTCATGGCGTAATCTAGAGGTTCGATTTTCACAAACTCTACGCATAAAATTAGGCTTTTTTTTTTGGCAATGGCGCATAAAATATGTCCCTTCAATTGCTCTATTGCGTCTGGTCTATCAGCATAGATATGTGAGTTTACATATCTTCAAAGAAAATAATCTAATCGCATGAACAAGGTGGCCAGTTGGCAAGTTCAATTTATGAAATTAATCGTTTATCAAACGTTTCTCTCGGCAATTTGAGTGTATCCTGCACTTTGCGGCATATGGTTCCGTCCTGCTGAAACTACACAATGGATAGCCCCAAAAAAAAGCTTAACTCAGAATAATCGATTGCAACCAAATCTGCAATTTAAGATAATACCGTTGCCAATTTAAAGTTCGCCGCCTCTAATAAACGCCCTGTAGTATTTTATTTGATACAGGAATAGAAGCTAAAATTATGCATATATAATGGATACCACGAATAATTCTGAATAATTATGTACACTTTTAGGTACCAAAATACTTGAACGACCCAAGGGTTATTGATTTTTTAATATAAATAAAATCTAGATGAAGTATATCAATTAAGAACCCAACAAATCGATTCTAAAAATAGGAAGACTTGGTTTTATGCCCTCCTTTTTACCACTCATCCAATTAATAAACGCTCAGGTGTTATTATTAAGTAGCTGGATTCGCCCGCTCGTAACAAATTAATTTCTATTTGCCACTTGAAATCATTGAAACGAAACTAATCAACTACAAATGAAAACAAAATTAATCGATAAAAAGACATAACTACTCGACAAACAAAATGAAGATAAATTAAATTGATGAAATTAAAAAAAGAATAGAACTCATCAAATTAATTAAATATAGCAACTGTATTACTGTCAACAAGATAGTCAAGGATGTTATAATTACGAGTTTCCAGACACTTTGAACAGGCATTTAAAATTGTAGATTCTTGAAAATTCAGTATGTTATTGCTATATATCTTATGAGATTACGGAGTAATTTTTATGATCTCAGCTTCAAATGAATAAAAGCTCAGGAGCTGGAATGCACTCTACCCAAGCCTAATTTTCAAAGTTGGTTAATTTCCAAAATGCAATCTGAACGTGAGGACACGTTAGAAGAACGAAATTCAATAAATGTGTGTTTAAAACTTGAAAAAATGCAAAAGAAACGCATGAAATGCTGTAGACTGCTTTTGGACCATCTCACATAAATCAAGCCTCAGTTTTTGAGCGACATAAGAAATTCAATGGAAGGCAGGGAGTCTGTCGGGGATGATAATAGATGTGGGAGGAAGAAGGTAGTCAGAACACCAGAATTTATTGACCAAATGAAGAATTTCATAGATAAAGACCGTTGTGTGTCTAGAGAGATAATACGTACACAGTTTGATGTCAGTGCCGTATCTACTGCTATGACCCAGCGAGCAATAGACAGCATTACCAGAAGACGGAGCCAATCAACCCAGAAACTAATGAAGATTTATAATTTTTTTTACATCACGCGCAGGATCTACATACACTGAGTTTTCATTGGACAGACAGACAAGAAGAAAAATTATGGTGAGGTTTTACTGGAAGAGATTCCGTCGGAAAAGGCAAATATTTTCTGATTATTTTATGTCAAAATGAACGAAAATATGCACAAAATAAAAAAGACTAACATGAAAACCAACCTATGAGAAAGGAAACATTGAGCATTGCATGGCTAGAACGCATTTAAAACACAAAAAATCTAATAGGTCCGTGTACATGAAAATATTCGCATTTTTCAAAGTCTTCATTTTGTATTATTTTATGTCTAAATAAAAGAAACACTAGACCAAATTACTAAGAATGACATTCCAAACCCTTCTATAAGAACAGGAAACATTGCAAATGGCCGCGACTAGAAAGTACCTAACACACTACAAATCAGACAGGTCCACGTTCATGAAAATTTTCGAATTTTTCAAGTCTTCATTTGGTTATAATTTTCTGTCAAAATAAAAGAAAAGGCCAAAACTAACAAAGAATAACATCTAAACCCTTCTTTAAGAAAAGAAAAATTGCAAATGGCTGCGGCAAGAACACAGCTAAAACACTAAAAATCTTACAGGTGCGCGTCCATGAAAATTTTCGAACTTTTAAAAATCTTCATTTTGTTATTATTTTATATCTAAATACAAGGAAGTAGGCTAAAAATAACAAGGAAGAAATTCAAAACCCTTCTATAAGAAAGGAAACATTGCAAATGGCTGCGGCAAGAATGCGGCTACAACCCTACAAATCTTACGCGTACATGAACATTTTCGAATTTTTCAAAGTCTTCATTTTGTTATTATTTTCTGTCTAAATAAAAGAAAAAACGCAAAAAACTAAGACTAACATAAAAACCCTTCTATAAGAAAGTAAACATTGCAAATGGCTGCAGCAAGAATGCAGCTACTACACTACGAATCTTACAGGTCCGCGTCCAAGAAAATTTTCGAATTTTTCAAAGTCTTCGTCTTGTTATTATTTTCTGTTCTAAATAAAAGGAAAATGGCCAAAAATAATTAAGAATAACATAAAAACCCTTCTATATGAACAGAGCTAAACACACTACAAATCTTACAGGTTCCGCGTACATGAAAATTTTCGAATTTTTCAAAGTCTTCATATGGTTATTATTTCTTTCTAAATATAAGGAAAAAAGCCAAAAATAACTAAGAATAACATAAAAACCCTTCGATAAGAACGGGCACGTTGGAAATGGCTGTGGCAAGAATGCAGCTAAAACATTAAACATCTTCCAGGTCCGCGTACATGAAAATTATCGAATTTTTCAAAGTCTTCATTTTGTGTTATTTTCTGTCGAAATAAAAGGAAATAAGCAAAAAACAACTACGAAAAACATAAAAAAAACCCTTCTATAAGAAAGGAAACATTGCAAAAGGGTGTGGCAAGCATGAAGCTAAAAGACTAACAATCTTACAGGTCCGCGTACCGGAAAATTTTCGAATTTTTCACAGTCCTTATTTTGTTATTATTTTCTGTCAAAATAAAAGGAAATAAGCCATAAACAACTAAAAATTCCATAAACAGCCTTCTATAAGACAGGAAACATTGCAAATGGCTGTGGCAAGAATGCAGCTAAAACACTAAAAATCTTGCAGGTCCGACTACTTGAAAATTTTAAAATTTTTCAAAAGTCTTAATTTTGTTGTTATTTTCTGTCTTAATAAAAGGAAAAATGCCCAAAAGAACTAAGAATTCCATAAAATCCCTTCTATAAGAATGGAACCATTGAACATGGCTGTGGCAAGAATGCAGCTAAAACACTAAACATCTTGAAGGTCCGCGTAAATGAAAATTTTCGAATTTTTCAAAGTCTTTATTTTGTTATTATTTTCTGTCTTAATAAAAGGAAATAAGCCACAAACAACTAAGAATAACATATAACCCTTCTATAAGAAAGGAAACATTGCAAATGGCTTTGGCAAGAATGCAGCTATAACACTAAAAATCTTGCAGGTCCGCGTACATAAAAATTTTCGAATTTTTCAAAGTCTTCATTTTGTTATTATTTTCAGTCTAAATATAAGGAAAAAAGCCAATACAACTAAGAATAACATAAAAACCCTTCTACAAGAAAGGAAACATTGCAAATGGCTTTGGCAAGAATGCAGCTATATCACTACAAATCTTGCAGGTCCGCGTACATGAAAATTTTCGAATTTTTATAGTCTCTATTTTGTTATTATTTTCTGTCTAAATAAAAGGAAATAAGCCCAAAACAACTAAGAATAACATATAACCCTTCTATAAGAAAGGAAACGTTGCAAATGGCTGTGGCAAGAATGCAGCTAAAACAATAAAAATCTTTCAGGTCCGCGTACATGAAAATTTTCGAATTTTTAAAAATCTTAATTTTGCTATTTTTTTTCTGTTTAAATATAAGGAAATGAGCCAAAATCAACTAGGAATAACATAAAAAACCCTACTATGAGAAAGAAAACATTGCAAATGGCTGTGGCAAGAATGCAGCTAAAACACTAAAAATATTGCAGGTCTGTGTACATGAAAATTTTCGAATTTTTCAAAGTCTTCATTTTGTTATTATTTTCCGTATAAATAAAAGGAAATAAGCCCAAACAACTAAGAATAACATAAAAAACTCTTCTATAAGAAAGGAAACCTTGCAAACAGCTGCAGCTAAAACACTAAAAATCTTGCAAGTCCACATACATGAAAATTTTTAAATTTTTAAAAAGTCTTATTTTGTTGTTATTTTCTGTCTTAATAAAAGGAAATAAGCCCGAAACAACTAAGAATTCCATAAAATCCCTTCTATAAGAAGGGAAACATTGCAAATGGATGTGGCAAGAATGCAGCTAAAACACTAAAAATCTTGCAGGTCCGCGTACATGCAAATTTTCGAATTTTTCAAAGTCTTCATTTTACTATTATTTTCTGTCTAAATAAAAGGAAATGAGCCCAAATCAACTAAGAATAACATAAAAACACTTTTATATGTATGGAAACATTGCAAATGGCTGTGACAAGAATACAGCTAAAACACTAAAAATCCTACAGGTCAGCGTACATGAAAATTTTCGATTTTTTCAAATTCTTAATTTTGTTATTATTTGCAGTCTAAATATAAAGAAATAAGCCCAAATCAACTAAGAATAACATAAAAACCCTTCTATAAAAATGGAAACATTGCAAATGGATGTGGCAAGAATGCAGCTATAACACTAAAAATCTTGCAGATCCGTGTACATGAAAATTTTCGATATTTTCAAACTCTTCATTTTGTTATAATTTTCTGTCTAAATAAGAGGACACAAGGGCCAAACAACAAAGAATTAAATAACATCATTTCTATAAGAATTGAAACATTGCAAATGGCTGTGGCAAGAATGCAGCTAAAACACTAAAAATCTTACAGGTCCCCGTACATAAAAATTTTCGATTTTTCAAAGTCTTCATTTAGATATAATTTTCTGTCTAACTATAAGGAAATAAGCCCAAATGAACTAAGAATAACATAAAAACCCTTCTATAAGAAAGGAAACATTGCAAACGACTGTGGCAAGAATGCAGCTAAAACACTAAAAATATTGCAGGTCCGCGTACATGAAAATTTTCGAATTTTTCATATCTTAATTTTATTGTTATTTTCTGTCTTAATAAAAGGAAATTAGCCCAAAAGAACTAAGAATTCCATAAAAACCCTTCTATAAGAATGGAAACATTGCAAATGGCTGTTGCAAGAATGCAGCTAAAACACTAAAAATCTTACAGGCTCCCGTACATGAAAATTTTCGATTTTTTCAAAGTCTTCATTTTGTTAATTTTTTCTGTCTAAATAAAAGGAAATAAGCCTCAAAAAACGAAGAATAACATAAAAACCCTTCTATAAGAATGGAAACATTGCAAACGGCTGTGGCAAGAATGCAGCTAAAACACTAAAAATCTTGCAGGTCCCCGTACATGAAAATTTTCGAATTTTTCAAAGTCTTCATTTTGTTATTATTTTCTGTCTAAATAAAAGGAAATAAGCCCAAAACAACAAGGAATTACAAAAAAAAACCCTTCTACAAGAATTGAAATATTGCAAATGGCTGTGGCAAGAATGCAGCTAAAAAACTAAAAATCTTACAGGTCCGCGTACATGAAAATTTTCGATTTTTTCATAGTCTTCATTTTGTTACAATTTTCTGTCTAACTATAAGGAAATGAGCCTAAAACAACTAGAATAACATAAAACCCCTACTATAAGAAAGGACACATTGCAAATGGCTGTGGCAAGAATGCAGCTAAAACACTAAAAATCTTGCAGGTCCGTGAACATGAAAATTGTCGAATTTTTACAAATGTCTTTATTTTGTAATTATTTTCCGTCTAAACAAAAGGAAATAAGCCCAAACAACTAAGAATAACATAAAACCCTTCTATAAGAAAGGAAACCTGTCAAACGGCTGTGGCAAGAATGCAGCTAAAACACTACAAATCTTGCAGGTCCGCGTACATGAAAATTTTCGAATTTTTCAAAGTCTTTATTTTGTTATAATTTTCTGTCTAAATAAAAGGAAAAACGCCCAAAACAACAAAAAATAACATAAAACACCCTTCTATAAGAATGGAAACATTGCAAATGGCTGTGGCAAGAATGCAGCTTAAACACTAAAAATCTTACAGGCTCCCGTACATTAAAATTTTCGATTTTTTCAAAGTCTTCATTTCGTAATAATTTTCCGTCTAAATATAAGGAAATGAGCTCAAAACAACTAAGAATAACATAAAAATCTTTCAATTAGAAAGGAAACATTGCAAATGGCTGTGGCAAGAATGCAGCTGAAACACTAAAAATCTTGCAGATCCGTGTACATGAAACTTTTCGATTTTTTCAAAGTCTAACTTTTGTTATTATTTTACGTCTACATATAACTTACTAAACAACTAACACTAACATAAAAACCCTTCTATAAGAAAGGAAACATTGCAAATGGCTGTGGCAAGAATGGAGCTAAAACACTAAAAATCTTGCATACATGAAAATTTTCGAATTTTTCAAAGTCTTCATTGTGTTATTATTTTGTGTCCAAATAAAAGGAAATAAGCCAAAAACAACTGTGAATTCCAAATAAAAACCTTCTATAAAAAAGGACACATTGCAAATGGCTGTTGCAAGAATGCAGCTAAAACACTACAAATCTTACAGGCTCACGTACATGAAAATTTTTGAATTTTTCAAAGTCTTCATTTTGTTTTTATTTTCTGTCTAAATATAAGGAAATAAGCCCAAAACAACTAAGAATAACATAAAAACACTTCTATCGGAAAGGAAACATTGCAAATTGCTGTGGCAAGAATGCATCTAAAACACTAAAAATCCTACAGGGTCGCGTACATGAAAATTTTCGAATTTTTCAAAGTCTTAATTTTGTGGTTATTTTCTGTCTTAATAGAGGGACACAAGCCCAAAACAACTAAGAAATACATAGAAACCCTTCTTTAAGAAAGGAAACCTTGCAAATGGCTGTGGCAAGAATGCAGCTAAAACACTAAAAATCTTGCAGGTCACCGTACATTAAAATTTTCGAATTTTTCAAAATCTTCATTTTGTTATTATTTTCTGTCTAAATAAAAGGAAATAAGCCCAAAACAACTAAGAATTACATAAAAACCTTCTATACGAATGGAAACATTGCAAATCGCTGTGGCAAGAATGCAGCTTAAACATTAAAAATCTTACAGGTCCGCGTGCATAAAAATTTTCGAATTTTGCAAATCTTCATTTTGTTATAATTTTCTGTCTAAATATAAGGAAATAAGCCCAAAACAACTAAGAATAATATAAAAACCCTTCTATAAGAAAGGAAACATTAGAAATGGCTGTGGCAAGAATGCAGCTAAAACACTAAAATCTTACAGGTCCGCGTACATAAGCATTTTCGAATTTTTAAAGTCTTCATTTTGTTTTTATTTTCTGCCAAATTAAAAGGAAATAAGTCCAAAACAATTGAAAATTCCAAAGAAAACACTTCTATAATAATGGAAACATTGCTAATGCCTGTGGCAAGAATGCTGCTTAAACACTAAAAATCTTACAGGCTCCCGTACACTAAAATTTTTGATTTTTTCTAAAGTCTTCATTTCGTTATAATATTCTGTCTAAATACAACGACATAAGCAAAAAACAACTAAGAATAACATAAAAAACCCTTCTATAAGAATGAAAACATTGCAAATGGCTGTGGCAAGAATGCAGCTAAAACACTAAAAATCTTACAGGCTCCTGTACATGAAAATTTTCGATTTTTTCAAATCTTCATGTTGTTATAATTGTCTTTCTAAATATAAGGAAATAAGCCCCAAAAAACTAAGAATAACATAAAAACACTTCTATGAGAAAGGAAACATTGCAAATGGCTGCGGCAAGAATGCAGTAAAAACACTAAAAATCTTGCAGGTTCGCGTACATGAAAATTTTCGAATTTTTCAAAGTCTTCATTTTGTTGATATTTTCTGTCTAAATAGTGGGACATAAGCCAAAAACAACTAAGAATAACATAAAAACCCTTCTATAAGAAAGGAAACATTGCAAATGGCTGTGGCAAGAATGCAGCTAAAACACTAAAAATCTTGCAGGTCCGCGTACATGAAAATTGTCGAATTGTTCAAAGTCTTCATTTTGTTATTATTTTCTGTCTAAATAAAAGGAAATAAGCCCAAAACAACTAAGAATAACATATAACCCTTCTTTAAGAAAAACAACATAGCAAATGGCTGTGGCAAGAATGCAGCTAAAACGCTAAAAATCTTGCAGGTCCGTGTAGTTAAAAATTTCGAATTTTTCAAAGTCTTCATTTTGTTCTTATTTTCTGTCTAAATGAAAGAAAATAAGCCCAAAACAACTGTGATTTCCCAAAAAACCCTTCGATAAGAATGGAAACATTGTAAATGGCTGTTGCAAGAATGCAGCTAAAACACTAAAAATCTTACAGGCTCCCGTACATTAAAATTTTCGATTTTTTCAAAGTCTTCGGTTTGTTATGATTTTCTGTCTAAATATAAGGAATAAGCCAAAAACAACTAAGAATAACATAAAAACACTTCTATGAGAAAGGAAACATTGCAAATGGCTGTGGCAAGAATGCAGCTAAAACACTAAAAATCTTACAGGAAAATTTTCGAATTTTTCAAAGTCTTAATTTTGTGGTTATTTTCTGTCAAATAGAGTGACATAAGCCCACAACAACTAAGAATAACATAAAAACCCTTCTATAAGAAAGGAAACGTTGCAAACGGCTGTGGAAAGAATTCAGCTAAAACACTAAAAATCGTGCAGGTCCGTGTACATGAAAATTTTCGAATTTTTCAAAGTCTTAATTTTCTTATAATTTTCTGTCTAAATAAAAGGAAATAAGCCCAAAACAACTAAGAATAACATATAACCCTTCTATAAGAAAGGAAACGTTGCAAATGGCTGTGGCAAGAATGCAGCTAAAACACTAAAAATCTTGCAGGACCGCGTACATTAAAATTTTCGAATTTTTAAAAATCTTAATTTTGCTATTTTTTTCTGTTTAAATATAAGGAAATGAGCCCAATCAACTAGGAATAACAAAAAAACCCTTCTATGAGAAAGGAAACATTGCAAATGACTGTGGCAAGAATGCAGCTAAAACACTAAAAATCTTGCAGGTCTGTGTACATGAAAATTTTCGAATTTTTCAAAGTCTTCATTTTGTTATTATTTTCCGTCTAAATAAAAGGAAATAAGCCCAAACAACAAAGAATAACATAAAAAACTCTTCTATGAGAAAGGAAACCTTGCAAACTGCTACAGCTAAAACACTAAAAATCTTGCAAGTCCACATACATGAAAATTTTCAAATTTTTAAAAAGTCTTATTTTGTTGTTATTTTCTGTCTTAATAAAAGGAAATAAGCCCAAAACAACTAAGAATTCCATAAAATCCCTTCTATAAGAATGGAAACATTTCAAATGGCTGTGGCAAGAATGCAGCTAAAACACTAAAAATCTTGCAGGTCCGCGTACATTAAAATGTACGATTTTTTCAGTCTTAATTTCGTTATTATTTTCAGTCTAAATATAAGGAAATAAGCCCCAAACAACTAAGAATAACATAAAAACCCTTCTATAAAAATGGAAACATTGCAAATTGCTGTGGCAAGAATGCAGCTAAAACACTAAAAATTTTGCAGGTCCGCGTACATGAAAATTTGCGAATTTTTCAAAGTCTCCATTTCGTTATTATTTTCAGTCTAAATATAAGGAAATGAGCCCACAACAACTAAGAATAACATAAAACACATTTCTATAATAAAGGAAACATTGCAAATTGCTGTTGCAAGAATGCAGCTGAAAAACTAAAAATCTTGCAAGTCCGTGTACATGAAAATTTTCGAATTTTTCAAAGTTTTCATTTTGTGGTTATTTTCTTATATTATATAAACGGAAATAAGCCCAAAACAACTAAGACTTCCATAAAAATCCTTCTATAAGAATGGAAACATTGCAAATGGCTGTGGCAAGAATGCAACTAACACACTAAAAATCTTGCAGGTCCGGGTAGATAAAAATTTTCGAATTTTTCAAAGTCTTTTTCTTGTTATTATTTTCTGTCTAAATATAAGGAAATAAGCCAAAAACAACTAAGAATAACATAAAAAACTTCTATAAGAAATGAAACATTGCAAATGGCTGTGCCAATAATGCAGTTAAAACACTAAAAATCTTGGAGGTCCGCGTACATGAAAATTATCTAATTTTTCAAAGTCTTCATTTTCTTTTTATTTTCTGTCTAAATACAAGGAAAAAAGCCCAAAAAACTAAGAATAACATAAAAAACCTTCTATAAGAAAGGAAACATTGCAAATGGCTGTGGCAAGAATGCAGCTAAAACACTAAAAATCTTGCAGGTCCGGGTACATTACAATTTTCGAATTTTTCAAAGTCTTCATTTTGTTATTATTTTCTGTCTAAATAAAAAGAACACAAGCCCAAACCAACTAAGATTAACATATAAACCTTCTATAGGAAAGGAAACATTGCAAACGGCTGTGGCAAGAATGCAGCTAAAACACTAAAAATATGGCAGGTCCGCGTACATGAACATTTTCGATTTTTTCAAAGTCTTCATTTCGTTATATTTTTCTGTCTAAATAAAAGGAAATAAGCAAAAAACAACTCCGAATAACATAAAACCACTTTTATAAGAAAGGAAACATTGCAAATGGCTGTGGCAAGAATGCAACTAAAACACTAACAATCTTGAAGGTCAACGTACATGAAAGTTTTCGAATTTTTCCAAGTCTCCATATTCTTATTATTTTCTGTCTAAATAAACGGAAATAAGCACAAAACGACAAAGAATTCCATAAAAACCCTTCTATAAAAATGGAAACATTGCAAATGGCCGTGGCAAGAATGCAGCTAAAACACTAAAAATCTTACAGGCTCCCGTACATGAAAATTTTCGATTTTTTCAAGGTCTTCATTTTGTTATAATCTTCTGTCTAAATATAAGAAAATGGGCCTAAAACAACTAAGAATAACATAAAAACACTTCTATAAGAAAGGAAACATTGCAAATTTCTGTGGCAAGAATTCAGCGAAAACACTAAAAATCTTGCAGGTCCGTGTACATGAAAATTTTCGAGTTTTTCAAAGTCTTAATTTGTTGTTATTTTCTGTCTAAATAAAAGGAAATAAGCTCAAAACAACAAAGAATTCAATAAAAATCCTTCTATAAGAATGGAAACATTGCTAATGGCTGTGGCAAGAATGCAGCTAAAACACTAAAAATCTTTCAGGTCCGGGTAGATTACAATTTTCGAATTTTTCAAAGTCTTCATTTTGTTATTATTTTCTGTCTAAATAAAAGGAAATAAGCAAAGAACAACTAAGAATATAATAAAAACCCTTCTATAAAAATGGAAACATTGCAAATGGCTGCGGCAAGAATGCAGCTAAAACACTAAAAATCTTGCAGGTCACCGTACATGAAAATTTTCGAATTTTTCAAAGTCTTCATTTGGTGGTTATTTTCTGTCTAAATACAAGGAAATAAGCCAAAAACAACAAAGAATAACACAAAAACCCTTCTATAAGAAAGGAAACATTGCAAAGGGCTGTGGCAAGAATGCAGCTAAAACACTAAAAATCTTGCAGGTCCGCGTACATGAAAATTTTCGAATTTTTCAAAGTCTCCATTTCGTTATTATTTGTTGTGTAAATAAAAGAAAAAAAGCCAAAACAAATTAGAATAACATAAAACCCTTCTATAAGAAAGGAAACATTGCAAATGGCTGTGGCAAGAATGCAGCTAAAACACTAAAAATCTTGAAGGTCCGCGTACATTAATATTTTCGATTTCTTCCAAGTCTTAATTTTGTTATTATTTTCTGTCTAAATATAAAGAAATAAGCACAAAAAACTAAGAATAACGTAAAAACCCTTCTATAAGAATGGCAACATATCAAATGGGGGTGGCAAGAATGCAGCTAAAAAACAATAAATCTTGCAGGTCCGCGTACATTAAAATGTACGATGTTTTCAAAGTCTCAATTTTGTTATTGTTTTCAGTCAAAATATAAGGAAATAAGCCCAAAACAACTAAGAATAACATAAAAACCCTACTTTAAGAATGGAAACATTGCAAATGGCTGTTGCAAGAATTCAGCTAAAACACTAACATTAAAATTTTCGAATTTTTGCATGTCTACATGTTGTTGTTATTTTCTGTCTAAATAAACGGAAATAAGCCCAAAACGGATAAGAATAACATCAAAACCCTCCTATAAGAAACGAAACATTGCAAATAGCTGTGGAAAGAATGCAGCTAAAACACTAAAAATTTTGCAAGTCCGCGTACATGAAAATTTCCGAATTTTTTAAAGTCTCCATTTTGTTATGATTGTCAGTCTAAATACAAGAAAACAATGCCACAACAACTAAGATTAACATAAAAACCATTTCTATAAGAAAAACATTGCAAATGGCTGTTGCAAGAATGCAGCATAAAAACTAAAAATCTTGCCAGTCCGTGTACATTAAAATTTTCGAATTTTTCAAAGTCTTCATTTTGTTATTATTTTCTATCGAAATATAAGGAAATAAGCCCAAAAAAACTAACAATAACATAAAAACACTTCTATAAGAATGGAAACATTGCTAATGGCTGTGGCAAGAATGCAGCTAAAACACTAAAAATCTTGTAGGTCCACGTACATGAAAATTTTCGATTTTTTGAAAGTCTTGATATTGTGGTTATTTTCTGTCTACATAAAAAGAAAATAAGCGCAAAAAAACTAAGAATTACATAAAAACCCTTCTATAAGAAAGGAAACATTGCAAATGGCTGTGGCAAGAACGAAGGTAAAACATTAAAAATCTTGCAGGTCCGTGTACATTACAATTTTCGACTTTTTCAAAGTTTTCATTTTGTTGTTTTTTTCTGTCTAAATAAAAGGAAATAAGCCCAAAACAACTAAGAATTCCATAAAAACCCTCCCATAAATATGGAAACATTGCAAATTGCTGTGGCAAGAATTCAGCTAAAACAATAAATATCTTACAGGCTCCCGTACATTAAAATTTTCGATTTTTTCAAAGTCTTCATTTTGTTATAATTTTCTGTCTACATATAAGGAAATAAGCCCAAAACAACTAAGAATAACACAAAAAACCTTCTATCAGAATGGAAACATTGCAAATTGCTGTGGCAAGAATGCAGCTAAAACACTAAAAATCTTGCAAAATTTTTCAAAGTCTTCATTTTGTTCTTTTTTTCTGTCTAAATAAAAGGAAATGAGCCCGAAACAACTAAGAATTCCATAAAAGCCCTTCTATAAAAATGGAAACATTGCAAATGGCTGTGGCAAGAATGCAGCTAAAACACTAAATATCTTGCAGGTCTGTGTACATGAAAATTTTCGACTTTTTCAAAGTCTTCATTTTGTTGTTATTTTCTGTCTTAATAAAAGGAAATAAGCCCAAAACAACTAAGAATTCCATAAAATCCCTTCTATAAAAATGGAAACATTGCAAATGGCTGTGGCAAGAATGCAGCTAAAACACTAAAAATCTTGCAGGTCCGCGTACATTAAAATGTGCGATGTTTTCAAAGTCTCCAATCGTTATTATTTTCAGTCTAAATATAAGGAAATAAGCCCAAAACATCTAAGAATAACATAAAAACCCTTCTATTAGAATGGAAACATTGCAAATTGCTGTGGCAAGAATGCAGCTAAAACACTAAAAATCTTGCAGGTCCGCGTACATTAAAATTTTCGAATTTTTCAAAGTCTCCATTTTCTTATTATTTTCAGTCTAAATAAAAGGAAATAAGCCCAAAACAACTAAGAATTCATTAAAAGCCCTTCTATAAAAATGGAACATTGCAAATGGCTGTGGCAAGAATGCAGCTAAAACACTAAATATCTTGCAGGTCTGTGTACATGAAAATTTTCGACTTTTTCAAAGTCTTCATTTTGTTGTTATTTTTTGTCTTTATAAAAGGAAATAAGCCCAACACAACTAAGAATTACATAAAATCCCTTCTATAAAAATGGAAACATTGCAAATGGCTGTGGCAAGAATGCAGCTAAAACACTAACAATCTTGAAGGTCAACGTACATGAAAATGTACGACTTTTTCAAAGTCTTCATTTTGTTGTTATTTTCTGTCTAAATAAAAGGAAATAAGCACAAAACAACTAAGAATTCCATAAAACCCTTCTATAAGAAACATTGCAAATGGCTGTGGCAAGAATGCAGCTTAAACCCTGAAAATCTTACAGGCTCCCGTACATGAACATTTTCGATTTTTTAAAAGTCTTCATTTTGTTATTATTTTTAGTCTAAATATAAGGAAATAAGCCCCCAAAAAACTAAGAACAACGTAAAAACACTTCTATAAGAAAGGAAATATTGCAAATGTCTTTGGCAAGAATTCAGCTAAAACACCAAAAATTTTACAGTCTCCCGTACATGAAAATGTCCGATGTTTTCAAAGTCTTCATTTTGTTATACTGTTCTGTCTAAATATAAGGAAATAAGCCCAAAACAACAAAGAATAACATATAAACACTTCTAGAAGAAAGGAAACATTGGAAATGGCTGTGGCAAGAATGCAGCTAAAACACTAAAAATCTTGCAGGTCAACGTACATGAAAATTTTCGAGTTTTTCAAAGTCTTCATTTTGTTATTATTTGTTGTCTAAATAAAAGAAAATAAGCCAAAACCAATTAGCATAACATAAAACCCTTCTATAAGAATGGCAACATATCAAATGGGGGTGGCAAGAATGCAGCTAAAACACTAACAATCTTGCAGGTCCGCGTACATGAAAATTTTCGAATTTATCAAAGTCTCCATTTTGTTATTATTTTCAGTCAAAATATCAGTAAATAAGCCCAAAACAACAAAGAATAACATAAAAACCCTTCTATAAGAATGGAAACATTGCAAATGGCTGTTGCAAGAATGCAGCTAAAACACTAAAAATCTTGCAGGTCCGTGTACATGAAAATTTTCGAATTTTTCAAAGTCTTCATTTTTTTTATAATTTTCTGTCTAAAACTAAGGAAATAAGCCCCAAAAAACTAACAATAACATAAAAACACTTCTATAAGAAAGGAAACATTGCAAATTGCTGTGGCAAGAATGCAGCTAAAACACTAAAAATCTTGAAGATCACCGTACATGAAAATTTTCGAATTTGACAAAGTATTGTTTTTGTTATTATTTTCTGTCTAAAAAAAGAAAATAAGCCAAAAACAAAATACAAGGAAATAAGCCCAAAAAAACTAAGAATAACATAAAAACACTTCTATAATAAAGGAAACATTGCAAATGAGTGTGGCAAGAATGCAGCTAAAACAGTAAAAATCTTGCAGGTCCGAAAATACATGAAAATTTTCGATTTTTTCAAAGTCTTTATTTTGTTCTTATTTTCTGTCTAAATAGAAGGAAAGAAGCCAGAAACAACTAAGAATAACATAAAAACCCTTCTATTAGAATGGAACATTGCAAATGGCTGTTGCAAGAATGCAGCAAAAACACTAAAAATCTTGCAGGTCCGCGTACATTAAAATGTTCGAATTTTTGAAAGTCTTTATTTTGTTGTTATTTTCTGTCTAAATAAAAGGAAATAAGCCCCAAACAACTAAGAATTCCATAAAAACCCTTCTATAAAAATGGAAACATTGCAAATGGCTGTGGCAAGAATTCAGCGAAAACACTAAAAATCTTGCAGGTCACCGTACATGAAAATTTTCGATTTTTTCAAAGTCTTTATTTTTTTCTTATTTTCTGTCTAAATAGAAGGAAATAAGCCAGAAACAACTAAGAATAACATAAAAACCCTTCTATTAGAATGGAACATTGCAAATGGCTGTTGCAAGAATGCAGCAAAAACACTAAAAATCTTGCAGGTCCGCGTACATTAAAATGTTCGAATTTTTGAAAGTCTTTATTTTGTTGTTATTTTCTGTCTAAATAAAAGGAAATAAGCCTAAAACAACTAAGAAAAACATAAAAACCCTTCTATTAGAAAGGTTACATTGCAAATTGCTGTGGCAAGAATTCAGCTAAAATACGAAAAATCTTACAGGCTCCCGAACAGAAATATTGTTTATTTTTTCAAAGTCTTCATTGTGTTATAATTTTCTGTCTAAATATAAGAAAATAAGTCCAAAACAACAAAGAATAACATAAAAACCCTTCTATAAGAATGGAAACACTGCAAATGGCTGTTGCAAGAATGCAGCAAAAACACTAAAAATCTTGAAGGTCCGTGTACATTAAAATTTTCGAATTTTTCAAAGTCTCCATTTTGTTATTATTTTCTGTCTAAATAAAAGGAAATCAGCCCAAAACAACTAAGAATAACATAAACAACCCTTCTATAAGAAAGGAAACATTGCAAATGGCTGTTGCAAGAATGCAGCTAAAACACTACAAATATTGAAGATCCGCATACATGAAAATTTTCGAATTTTTCAAAGTCTTCATTTTGTTATTATTTTCTGTCTAAATAAAAGAAAATAAGCCTAAAACAACTAAGAATAACATAAAACCTTCTATAAGGATGGAAACAGTGCAAATAGCTGTTGCAAGAATGCAGCTAAAACACTAAAAATCTTGCAGGTCCATGTACATTACAATTTTCGACTTTTTCAAAGTCTAAATTTGGTAGCTTTTTTCTGTCTAAATAAAAGAAAAAAAGCCTAAAACAACAAAGAATAACATAAAAACCCTTCTATAGAAATGGAAACATTGCAAATGGACGTGGCAAGAATTCAGCGAAAACAATCTTGCAGGTAACCTTACATGAAAATTTTCGAATTCATTTTGTTGTTATTTTCTGTCTAAATACAAGGAAATAAGCCCAAAACAACTAAGATTACCACAAAAACCATTCTCTAAGAAATGAAACATTGCAAATTGCTGTGGCAAGAATGCAGCTAAAACACTAAAAATATGGCAGGTCCGCGTACATGAAAATATTCGAATTTTTCAAAGTCTTCATTTTGTTATTATTTTTGTCCTAAATAAAAGAAAATAAGCCCAAAACAACTAAGAATAAAATAAAAACCCTTCTATAAGAAAGGAAACATTGCAAATGGCTGTGGCAAGAATGCAGCTAAAACACTAAAAATCTTGAAGGTCCGCGTACATGCAAATTTTCGAATTTATCAAAGTCTCAATTTTGTAATTATTTTCAGTCAAAATATAAGGAAATAAGACACAAACAAACAAAGAATAACATAAAAACCCTTCTATAATAATGGAAACATTGCAAATGGCTGTTGCACGCATGCAGCTAAAACACTAAAAATCCTACAGCTCCGCGTACATGAACATTTTCGAATTTTTAAAAGTTTTCATTTTGTTATTATTTTCTGGCTAAATATAAGGAAATAAGCCCAAAACAACTAAGAATACCAAAACAACCCTTCTATAAGAAAGGAAACATTGGAAATGGCTGTGGCAAGAATGCAGCGAAAACACTAAAAATCTTACAGATCCGTGTACATGGAAATTGTCGAATTTTTCAAAGTCTTAATTTGGTTATTATTTTCTGTCTAAATAAAAGAAATAAGCCCAAAACAACTAAGAATAACATAAAAAAAATTCTATAAAAAAGGAAACATTGCAAATGGCTGTGGCAAGAATGCAGCTAAAACACTAAAAATCTTTCAGGTCCGCGTACATGAAAATTTTCGAATTTTTGATAGTCTTCATTTTGTTATAATTTTCCGTCTAAATATAAAAAAATAAGCCCAAAACCACTAAGAATAACATATAAACCCTTCTATAAGAAAGGAAACATTGCAAATGGCTGTGGCAAGAATTAAGCTAAAACACTAAAAATCTTACAGGTTCGCGTACATTAAAATTTTCGAATTTTTCAAAGTCTTAATTTGGTTATTATTTTCTGTCCTAATAAAAGGAAATAAGCCCAAATCAACTAAGAATAACATTAAAACACTTCTATAAAAAAGGAAACACTGCAAATGGCAGTGGCAAGAATGCAGCTAAAACACTAAAAATCTTGCAGGTCCGAGTATATTAAAATTTTCGAATTGTTCAAAGTCTTCAATTTGTTGTTATTTTCAGTCTAAATATAAGGAAATAAGCCCAAAACATCTAAGAATAATATAAAAGCCCTTCTATAAGAAAGTAATCGTTGCAAATGGCTGTGGCAAAGAATGCAGCTAAAACACTAAAAATCTTGCAGGTCCGCGTTCATTAAAATTTTCGAATTTTTCAAAGCCTTCATTTTGTTATTATTTTTCGTCTAAATATAAAGAAAACTAGCCCCAAAAAACTATGAATAACATAAAACACCTTCTATAAGAAAGGAAACATTGCAAATAGCTGTGGCAAGAATGCAGCTAAAACACTAAAAATCTTGAAGGTCCGCGTACATGAAAATTTTAGAATTATTATGATCTTCATTTTGTTATTATTTTCTGTCTAAATAAAAGGAAATAAGCCCAAAACAACTAAGAATAACATAAACCCACTTGTATTAGAAAGGAAACATTGCAAATGGCTGTGGCAAGAATGCAGCTAAAACACTAAACATCTTGCAGGTCCGCGTACATGAAAATTTTCGAATTTTTCAAAGTTTTCATTTTGTTATTATTTTCAGTAGAAATATAAGGAAATAAGCAAAAAACAACTAAGAATTACACAAAAACCCTTCTATAAGAAAGGAAACATTGCAAATGGCTTTGGCAAGAATGCAGCTAAAACACTACAAATCTTGCAGGTCCGCGTACATTAAAATCTTCGAATTTTTCAAAGTCCTGATTTTGTTATTATTTTCAGTCTAAATATAAGGAAATAAGCCCAAAACAACTATGAATGACAATAAAACACTTCTATAAGAAAGGAGACATAGCAAATGCTGTGGCAAGAATGCAGCTAAAACACTACAAATCTTGAAGGTCCGCATACATTAAAATTTTCGAATGTTTCAAAGTCCTAATTTTGTTATTATTTTCAGTCTTAATAAAAGGAAATAAGTCCAAAACAACAAAGAATTACATAAAAACACTTCTATAAGAAAGGAAACATTGCAAATGGCTGTTGCAAGAATGCAGCTATAACACTACAAATCTTACAGGTCCGGGTACATTAAAATTTTCGAATTTTTCAAAGTATTCATTTTGTTGTTATTTTCAGTCTAAGTATAAGGACATAAGCCCAAAACAACTAAGAATAAATAAAAACCCTTCTATAAGAAAGGAAACATTGATAATGGCTGTGGCAAGAATGCATCTAAAACAATAAAAATCTTGCGGGTCCGCGTACATCCAAATTTTCGAATTTTTCAAACTTTCATTTTGTTATTATTTTCAGTCTAAATATAAGGAAATAAGCCAAAAACAACAAAGAATAACATAAAAACCCTTCTTTAGAAAAGAAACATTGCAAATGGCTGTGGCAAGAATGCAGCTAAAACACTACAAATCTGGCAGGTCCGCGTACATGTACATTTTCGAATTTTTCAAAGTATTAACTTTGTTATTATTTCCTGTCTTAATAAAAGGATACAAGCGCAAAACAACTAAGAATAACATAAAAACTATTCTAAAATAAAGGAAACGTTGCAAATGGCTGTGGCAAGAATGCAGCTAAAACACTACAAGTATGCAGGTCCGCGTACAGGAAAGTTTTCGAATTTTTAAAAGTCTTCATTTTGTGATTATTTTCCGTCTAAATATAAAGAAAATAAGCCCAAAAAACTAGGAATAACATAAAAAACCCTTTTATAAGAAAGGAAACATTGCAAATGGCTATGGCAAGAATGCAGCTAAAACACCACAAATCTTGCAGGAACGCGTACATGAACATTTTTGAATTTTTCAAAGTCTTAATTTGGTTATTATTTTCTGTCTAAATAAAAGGAAATAAGCAAAAAACAACTAAGAATAACATATAAACCCTTCTACAAGAAAGGAAACATTACAAATGGCTGTGGCAAGAATGCAGCTAAAACACCAAAAATTTTACAGGTCCGCATACATTAAAATTTTCAAATTTTTCAAAGTCTTCATTTTGTTATTATTTTCAGTCTTAATAAAAGGAAATAAGTCCAGAACAACTAAGAATTACAAAAAAACACTTCTATAAGAAAGGAAACATTGCAAATGGCTTTGGCTAGAAGGCAGCTAAAACACTACAAATCTGGTAGATCCGCGTACATGAAAATGTTCGAATTTTTAAAAGTCCTTATTTTGTTATTATTTTAAGTCTAAATATAAGGAAATAAGCAAAAAACAACTACAAATAACATAAAAACCCTTCTATAAGAAAGGAAACATTGCAAATGGCTGTGGCAAGAATGCAGCTAAAACACTAAAAATCTTACAGGTCCCCATACATGAAACTTTTCGAATTTTTCAAAGTCTTAATTTTGTGGTTATTTTCTGTCAAATAGAGTGACATAAGCCCACAACAACTAAGAATAACATAAAAACCCTTCTATAAGAAAGGAAACGTTGCAAACGGCTGTGAAAAGAATGCAGCTAAAACACTAAAAATCGTGCAGGTCCCTGTACATGA
The DNA here is from genome assembly GCF_053919585.1 of Euprymna scolopes. Lineage (NCBI taxonomy): Eukaryota > Metazoa > Mollusca > Cephalopoda > Sepiida > Sepiolidae > Euprymna > Euprymna scolopes. The sequence goes on along the minus strand of NC_136504.1, from coordinate 42,016,369 downwards.
AAATTTTCGAATTTTTCAAAGTCTTAATTTTCTTATAATTTTCTGTCTAAATAAAAGGAAATAAGCCCAAAACAACTAAGAATAACATATAACCCTTCTATAAGAAAGGAAACGTTGCAAATGGCTGTGGCAAGAATGCAGCTAAAACACTAAAAATCTTACAGGACCGCGTACATTAAAATTTTCGAATTTTTAAAAATCTTAATTTTGCTATTTTTTTCTGTTTAAATATAAGGAAATGAGCCCAATCAACTAGGAATAACAAAAAAACCCTTCTATGAGAAAGGAAACATTGCAAATGGCTGTGGCAAGAATGCAGCTAAAACACTAAAAATCTTGCAGGTCTGTGTACATGACAATTTTCGAATTTTTCAAAGTCTTCATTTTGTTATTATTTTCCGTCTAAATAAAAGGAAATAAGCCCAAAACAACTAAGAATAACATAAAAACTCTTCTATGAGAAAGGAAACCTTGCAAACTGCTACAGCTAAAACACTAAAAATCTTGCAAGTCCACATACATGAAAATTTTCAAATTTTTAAAAAGTCTTATTTTGTTGTTATTTTCTGTCTTAATAAAAGGAAATAAGCCCAAAACAACTAAGAATTCCATAAAATCCCTTCTATAAGAATGGAAACATTTCAAATGGCTGTGGCAAGAATGCAGCTAAAACACTAAAAATCTTGCAAGTCCGCGTACATTAAAATGTACGATTTTTTCAGTCTTAATTTCGTTATTATTTTCAGTCTAAATATAAGGAAATAAGCCCCAAACAACTAAGAATAACATAAAAACCCTTCTATAAAAATGGAAACATTGCAAATGGCTGTGGCAAGAATGCAGCTGAAACACTAAATATCTTGCAGGTCTGTGTACATGAAAATTTTCGACTTTTTCAAAGTCTTTTTCTTGTTATTATTTTCTGTCTAAATATAAGGAAATAAGCCAAAAACAACTAAGAATAACATAAAAAACTTCTATAAGAAATGAAACATTGCAAATGGCTGTGCCAATAATGCAGTTAAAACACTAAAAATCTTGGAGGTCCGCGTACATGAAAATAATCTAATTTTTCAAAGTCTTTATTTTCTTGTTATTTTCTGTCTAAATACAAGGAAAAAAGCCCAAAAAACTAAGAATAACATAAAAAACCTTCTATAAGAAAGGAAACATTGCAAATGGCTGTGGCAAGAATGCAGCTAAAACACTAAAAATCTTGCAGGTCCGGGTACATTACAATTTTCGAATTTTTCAAAGTCTTCATTTTGTTATTATTTTCTGTCTAAATAAAAAGAACACAAGCCCAAACCAACTAAGATTAACATATAAACCTTCTATAGGAAAGGAAACCTTGCAAACGGCTGTGGCAAGAATGCAGCTAAAACACTAAAAATATGGCAGGTCCGCGTACATGAACATTTTCGAATTTATCAAAGTCTTCATTTCGTTATATTTTTCTGTCTAAATAAAAGGAAATAAGCAAAAAACAACTCCGAATAACATAAAACCACTTTTATAAGAAAGGAAACATTGCAAATGGCTGTGGCAAGAATGCAGCTAAAACACTAACAATCTTGAAGGTCAACGTACATGAAAGTTTTCGAATTTTTCCAAGTCTCCATATTCTTATTATTTTCTGTCTAAATAAACGGAAATAAGCACAAAACGACAAAGAATTCCATAAAAACCCTTCTATAAGAAAGGAAACATTGCAAATGGCCGTGGCAAGAATGCAGCTAAAACACTAAAAATCTTACAGGCTCCCGTACAAAAAAATTTTCGATTTTTTCAAAGTCTTCATTTTGTTATAATCTTCTGTCTAAATATAAGGAAATGGGCCTAAAACAACTAAGAATAACATAAAAACACTTCTATAAGAAAGGAAACATTGCAAATTTCTGTGGCAAGAATTCAGCGAAAACACTAAAAATCTTGCAGGTCCGCGTACATGGAAATTTTCGAATTTTTCAAAGTCTTAATTTGTTGTTATTTTCTGTCTAAATAAAAGGAAATAAGCTCAAAACAACAAAGAATTCAATAAAAATCCTTCTATAAGAATGGAAACATTGCTAATGGCTGTGGCAAGAATGCAGCTAAAACACTAAAAATCTTTCAGGTCCGGGTAGATTACAATTTTCGAATTTTTCAAAGTCTTCATTTTGTTATTAATTTCTGTCTAAATAAAAGGAAATAAGCAAAAAACAACTAAGAATATAATAAAAACCCTTCTATAAAAATGGAAACATTGCAAATGGCTGCGGCAAGAATGCAGCTAAAACACTAAAAATCTTGCAGGTCACCGTACATGAAAATTTTCGAATTTTTCAAAGTCTTCATTTGGTGGTTATTTTCTGTCTAAATACAAGGAAATAAGCCAAAAACAACAAAGAATAACACAAAAACCCTTCTATAAGAAAGGAAACATTGCAAAGGGCTGTGGCAAGAATGCAGCTAAAACACTAAAAATCTTGCAGGTCCGCGTACATGAAAATTTTCGAATTTTTCAAAGTCTCCATTTTGTTATTATTTGTTGTGTAAATAAAAGAAAATAAGCCAAAACAAATTAGAATAACATAAAACCCTTCTATAAGAAAGGAAACATTGCAAATGGCTGTGGCAAGAATGCAGCTAAAACACTAAAAATCTTGAAGGTCCGCGTACATTAATATTTTCGATTTCTTCCAAGTCTTAATTTTGTTATTATTTTCTGTCTAAATATAAAGAAATAAGCACAAAAAACTAAGAATAACGTAAAAACCCTTCTATAAGAATGGCAACATATCAAATGGGGGTGGCAAGAATGCAGCTAAAAAACCATAAATCTTGCAGGTCCGCGTACATTAAAATGTGCGATGTTTTCAAAGTCTCAATTTTGTTATTGTTTTCAGTCTAAATATAAAGAAATAAGCCCAAAACAACTAAGAATAACATAAAAACCCTACTTTAAGAATGGAAACATTGCAAATGGCTGTTGCAAGAATTCAGCTAAAACACTAACATTAAAATTTTCGAATTTTTGCATGTCTACATGTTGTTGTTATTTTCTGTCTAAATAAACGGAAATAAGCCCAAAACGGATAAGAATAACATCAAAACCCTCCTATAAGAAACGAAACATTGCAAATAGCTGTGGAAAGAATGCAGCTAAAACACTAAAAATTTTGCAGGTCCGCGTACATGAAAATTTCCGAATTTTTTAAAGTCTCCATTTTGTTATGATTGTCAGTCTAAATACATGAAAACAATGCCACAACAACTAAGATTAACATAAAAACCATTTCTATAAGAAAAACATTGCAAATGGCTGTTGCAAGAATGCAGCATAAAAACTAAAAATCTTGCCAGTCCGTGTACATTAAAATTTTCGAATTTTTCAAAGTCTTCATTTTGTTATTATTTTCTGTCGAAATATAAGGAAATAAGCCCCCAAAAAACTAACAATAACATAAAAACACTTCTATAAGAATGGAAACATTGCTAATGGCTGTGGCAAGAATGCAGCTAAAACACTAAAAATCTTGTAGGTCCACGTACATGAAAATTTTCGATTTTTTGAAAGTCTTGATATTGTGGTTATTTTCTGTCTACATAAAAAGAAAATAAGCGCAAAAAAACTAAGAATTACATAAAAACCCTTCTATAAGAAAGGAAACATTGCAAATGGCTGTGACAAGAACGCAGGTAAAACACTAAAAATCTTGCAGGTCCGTGTACATTACAATTTTCGACTTTTTCAAAGTTTTCATTTTGTTGTTTTTTTCTGTCTAAATAAAAGGAAATAAGCCCAAAACAACTAAGAATTCCATAAAAACCCTCCCATAAATATGGAAACATTGCAAATTGCTGTGGCAAGAATTCAGCTAAAACAATAAAAATCTTACAGGCTCCCGTACATGAAAATTTTCGATTTTTTCAAAGTCTTCATTTTGTTATAATTTTCTGTCTACATATAAGGAAATAAGCCCAAAACAACTAAGAATAACACAAAAAACCTTCTATAAGAATGGAAACATTGCAAATGGCTGTGGCAAGAATGCAGCTAAAACACTAAAAATCTTGCAAAATTTTTCAAAGTCTTCATTTTGTTCTTTTTTTCTGTCTAAATAAAAGGAAATGAGCCCAAAACAACTAAGAATTCCATAAAAGCCCTTCTATAAAAATGGAAACATTGCAAATGGCTGTGGCAAGAATGCAGCTAAAACACTAAAAATCTTGCAGGTCCGCGTACATTAAAATGTGCGATGTTTTCAAAGTCTCCAATCGTTATTATTTTCAGTCTAAATATAAGGAAATAAGCCCAAAACATCTAAGAATTCCATAAAAGCCCTTCTATAAAAATGGAAACATTGCAAATTGCTGTGGCAAGAATGCAGCTAAAACACTAAAAATCTTGCAGGTCCGCATACATTAAAATTTTCGAATTTTTCAAAGTCTCCATTTTCTTATTATTTTCAGTCTAAATAAAAGGAAATAAGCCCAAAACAACTAAGAATTCATTAAAAGCCCTTCTATAAAAATGGAACATTGCAAATGGCTGTGGCAAGAATGCAGCTAAAACACTAAATATCTTGCAGGTCTGTGTACATGAAAATTTTCGACTTTTTCAAAGTCTTCATTTTGTTGTTATTTTCTGTCTTAATAAAAGGAAATAAGCCCAAAACAACTAAGAATTCCATAAAATCCCTTCTATAAAAATGGAAACATTGCAAATGGCTGTGGCAAGAATGCAGCTAAAACACTAACAATCTTGAAGGTCAACGTACATGAAAATGTACGACTTTTTCAAAGTCTTCATTTTGTTGTTATTTTCTGTCTAAATAAAAGGAAATAAGCACAAAACAACTAAGAATTCCATAAAACCCTTCTATAAGAAACATTGCAAATGGCTGTGGCAAGAATGCAGCTTAAACCCTGAAAATCTTACAGGCTCCCGTACATGAACATTTTCGATTTTTTAAAAGTCTTCATTTTGTTATTATTTTTAGTCTAAATATAAGGAAATAAGCCCCCAAAAAACTAAGAACAACGTAAAAACACTTCTATAAGAAAGGAAATATTGCAAATGTCTTTGGCAAGAATTCAGCTGAAACACCAAAAATTTTACAGTCTCCAATACATGAAAATGTCCGATGTTTTCAAAGTCTTCATTTTGTTATACTGTTCTGTCTAAATATAAGGAAATAAGCCCCAAACAACAAAGAATAACATATAAACACTTCTAGAAGAAAGGAAACATTGGAAATGGCTGTGGCAAGAATGCAGCTAAAACACTAAAAATCTGGCAGGTCAACGTACATGAAAATTTTCGAGTTTTTCAAAGTCTTCATTTTGTTATTATTTGTTGTCTAAATAAAAGAAAATAAGCCAAAACCAATTAGCATAACATAAAACCCTTCTATAAGAATGGCAACATATCAAATGGGGGTGGCAAGAATGCAGCTAAAACACTAACAATCTTGCAGGTCCGCGTACATGAAAATTTTCGAATTTATCAAAGTCTCCATTTTGTTATTATTTTCAGTCAAAATATAAGTAACAACAAAGAATAACATAAAAACCCTTCTATAAGAATGGAAACATTGCAAATGGCTGTTGCAAGAATGCAGCTAAAACACTAAAAATCTTGCAGGTCCGTGTACATGAAAATTTTCGAATTTTTCAAAGTCTTCATTTTTTTTATAATTTTCTGTCTAAAACTAAGGAAATAAGCCCCAAAAAACTAACAATAACATAAAAACACTTCTATAAGAAAGGAAACATTGCAAATTGCTGTGGCAAGAATGCAGCTAAAACACTAAAAATCTTGAAGATCACCGTACATGAAAATTTTCGAATTTGACAAAGTATTGTTTTTGTTATTATTTTCTGTCTAAAAAAAGAAAAGAAGCCAAAAACAAAATACAAGGAAATAAGCCCAAAACAACTAAGAATAACATAAAAACACTTCTATAATAAAGGAAACATTGCAAATGGGTGTGGCAAGAATGCAGCTAAAACAGTAAAAATCTTGCAGGTCCGAAAATACATGAAAATTTTCGATTTTTTCAAAGTCTTTATTTTGTTCTTATTTTCTGTCTAAATAGAAGGAAATAAGCCAGAAACAACTAAGAATAACATAAAAACCCTTCTATTAGAATGGAACATTGCAAATGGCTGTGGCAAGAATTCAGCTAAAATACGAAAAATCTTACAGGCTCCCGAACAGAAATATTGTTTATTTTTTAAAAGTCTTCATTGTGTTATAATTTTCTGTCTAAATATAAGAAAATAAGTCCAAAACAACAAAGAATAACATAAAAACCCTTCTATAAGAATGTAAACATTGGAAATGGCTGTGGCAAGAATGCAGCTAAAACACTAAAAATCTTGAAGGTCCGTGTACATTAAAATTTTCGAATTTTTCAAAGTCTCCATTTTGTTATTATTTTCTGTCTAAATAAAAGGAAATCAGCCCAAAACAACTAAGAATAACATAAACAACCCTTCTATAAGAAAGGAAACATTGCAAATGGCTGTTGCAAGAATGCAGCTAAAACACTAAAAATATTGAAGATCCGCGTACATGAAAATTTTCGAATTTTTCAAAGTCTTCATTTTGTTATTATTTTCTGTCTAAATAAAAGAAAATAAGCCCAAACCAACTAAGAATAACATAAAACCTTCTATAAGAATGGAAACATTGCAAATAGCTGTTGCAAGAATGCAGCTAAAACACTAAAAATCTTGCAGGTCCATGTACATTACAATTTTCGACTTTTTCAAAGTCTAAATTTGGTAGCTTTTTTCTGTCTAAATAAAAGAAAAAAAGCCTAAAACAACAAAGAATAACATAAAAACCCTTCTATAGAAATGGAAACATTGCAAATGGACGTGGCAAGAATTCAGCGAAAACAATCTTGCAGGTAACCTTACATGAAAATTTTCGAATTCATTTTGTTGTTATTTTCTGTCTAAATACAAGGAAATAAGCCCAAAACAACTAAGATTACCACAAAAACCATTCTCTAAGAAATGAAACATTGCAAATTGCTGTGGCAAGAATGCAGCTAAAACACTAAAAATATGGCAGGTCCGCGTACATGAAAATATTCGAATTTTTCAAAGTCTTCATTTTGTTATTATTTTTGTCCTAAATAAAAGAAAATAAGCCCAAAACAACTAAGAATAAAATAAAAACCCTTCTATAAGAAAGGAAACATTGCAAATGGCTGTGGCAAGAATGCAGCTAAAACACTAAAAATCTTGAAGGTCCGCGTACATGCAAATTTTCGAATTTATCAAAGTCTCAATTTTGTAATTATTTTCAGTCAAAATATAAGGAAATAAGCCACAAACAAACAAAGAACAACATAAAAACCCTTCTATAATAATGGAAACATTGCAAATGGCTGTTGCACGCATGCAGCTAAAACACTAAAAATCCTACAGCTCCGCGTACATGAACATTTTCGAATTTTTAAAAGTTTTCATTTTGTTATTAATTTCTGGCTAAATATAAGGAAATAAGCCCAAAACAACTAAGAATACCAAAACAACACTTCTATAAGAAAGGAAACATTGGAAATGGCTGTGGCAAGAATGCAGCGAAAACACTAAAAATCTTGCAGATCCGTGTACATGGAAATTGTCGAATTTTTCAAAGTCTTAATTTGGTTATTATTTTCTGTCTAAATAAAAGAAATAAGCCCAAAACAACTAAGAATAACATAAAAAAACTTCTATAAAAAAGGAAACATTGCAAATGGCTGTGGCAAGAATGCAGCTAAAACACTAAAAATCTTTCAGGTCCGCGTACATGAAAATTTTCGAATTTTTGATAGTCTTCATTTTGTTATAATTTTCCGTCTAAATATAAAAAAATAAGCCCAAAACCACTAAGAATAACATATAAACCCTTCTATAAGAAAGGAAACATTGCAAATGGCTGTGGCAAGAATTAAGCTAAAACACTAAAAATCTTACAGGTTCGCGTACATTAAAATTTTCGAATTTTTCAAAGTCTTAATTTGGTTATTATTTTCTGTCTAAATAAAAGGAAATAAGCCCAAAACAACTAAGAATAACATAAACCCACTTGTATTAGAAAGGAAACATTGCAAATGGCTGTGGCAAGAATGCAGCTAAAACACTAAAAATCTTGCAGGTCCGCGTACATGAAAATTTTCGAATTTTTCAAAGTTTTCATTTTGTTATTATTTTCAGTAGAAATATAAGGAAATAAGCAAAAAACAACTAAGAATTACACAAAAACCCTTCTATAAGAAAGGAACATTGCAAATGGCTTTGGCAAGAATGCAGCTAAAACACTACAAATCTTGCAGGTCCGCGTACATTAAAATCTTCGAATTTTTCAAAGTCCTGATTTTGTTATTATTTTCAGTCTAAATATAAGGAAATAAGCCCAAAACAACTATGAATTACAATAAAACACTTCTATAAGAAAGGAGACATAGCAAATGCTGTGGCAAGAATGCAGCTAAAACACTACAAATCTTGAAGGTCCGCATACATGAAAATTTTCGAATGTTTCAAAGTCTTCATTTTGTTATTTTGTTCTGTCTAAATAAAAGTAAATAAGCAAAAAACAACTACGAATAACATATAAACCCTTCTATAAGAAAGAAAACATTGCAAATGGCTGTGGCAAGAAGGCAGCTAAAACACTAAGAATCTTGAAGGTCCGCGTACATGAAAATTTTCGAATTTTTCAAAGTCTTCATTTTGTTATTTTTTTCTGTCTAAATAAAAGGAAATAAACAAAAAACAACTACGAATAACATATAACCCCTTTTATAAGAAAGGAAACATTGCAAATGGCTGTGGCAAGAAGGCAGCTAAAACACTAAAAATCTCGAAGGTCCGCGTACATGAAAATTTTCGAATTTTTCAAAGTCTTCATTTTGTAATTTTTTTCTGTCTAAATAAAAGGAAATAAGCAAAAAACAACTACGAATAACATATAAACCCTTCTATAAGAAAGGAAACATTGCAAATGGCTGGGGCCAGAATGCAGCTAAAACACTAAAAATCTCGAAGGTCCGCGTACATGAAAATTTTCGAATTTTTCAAAGTCTTCATTTTGTTATTTTTTTCTGTCTAAATAAAAGGAAATAAGCAAAAAACAACTACGAATAACATATAAACCCCTTTATAAGAAAAGAAACATTGCAAATGGCTGTGGCAAGAAGGCAGCTAAAACACTAAAAATCTTGAAGGTCCGCGTACAGGAAAATTTTCGAATTTTTCAAAGTCTTCATTTTGTTATTTTGTTCTGTCTAAATAAAAGGAAATAAGCAAAAAACAACTACGAATAACATATAAACCCTTCTATAAGAAAGAAAACATTGCAAATGGCTGTGGCAAGAAGGCAGCTAAAACACTAAAAATCTTGAAGGTCCGCGTACATGAAAATTTTCGAATTTTTCAAAGTCTTCATTTTGTTTTTTTTTTCTGTCTAAATAAAAGGAAATAAACAAAAAACAACTACGAATAACATATAACCCCTTTTATAAGAAAGGAAACATTGCAAATGGCTGTGGCAAGAAGGCAGCTAAAACACTAAAAATCTCGAAGGTCCGCGTACATGAAAATTTTCAAATTTTTAAAAGTCTTCATTTTGTTATTATTTTCTGTCTAAATAAAAGGAAATAAACAAAAAACAACTACGAACAACAATTAAACCCTTCTATAAGAAAGGAAACATTGCAAATGGCTGTGGCAAGAATGCAGCTAAAACACTAAAAATCTCGAAGGTCCGCGTACATGAAAATTTTCGAATTTTTCAAAGTCTTCATTTTGTTATTTTTTTCTGTCTAAATAAAAGGAAATAAGCAAAAAACAACTACGAATAATATATAAACCCTTCTATAAGAAAGGAAACATTGCAAATGGCTGTGGCAAGAAGGCAGCTAAAACACTAAAAATCTTGAAGGTCCGCGTACATGAATATTTTCGAATTTTTCAAAGTCTTCATTTTGTTATTTTGTTCTGTCTAAATAAAAGGAAATAAGCAAAAAACAACTACGAATAACATATAAACCCTTTTATAAGAAAGGAAACATTGCAAATAGCTGTGGCAAGAAGGCAGCTAAAACACTAAAAATCTTGAAGGTCCGCGTACATGAAAATTTTCGAATTTTTCAAAGTCTTCATTTTGTTATTTTGTTCTGTCTAAATAAAAGGAAATAAGCAAAAAACAACTACGAATAACATATAAACCCTTCTATAAGAAAGGAAACATTGCAAATGGCTGTGGCAAGAAGGCAGCTAAAACACTAAAAATCTTGAAGGTCCGCGTACATGAAAATTTTCGAATTTTTCAAAGTCTTCATTTTGTTATTTTGTTCTGTCTAAATAAAAGGAAATAAGCAAAAAACAACTACGAATAACATTTAAACCCTTTTATAAGAAAGGAAACATTGCAAATGGCTGTGGCAAGAAGGCAGCTAAAACACTAAAAATCTTGAAGGTCCGCGTACATGAAAATTTTCGAATTTTTCAAAGTCTTCATTTTGTTATTTTGTTCTGTCTAAATAAAAGGAAATAAGCAAAAAACAACTACGAATAACATATAAACCCTTCTATAATAAAGAAAACATTGCAAATGGCTGTGGCAAGAAGGCAGCAAAAACACTAAAAATCTTGAAGGTCCGCGTACATGAAAATTTTCGAATTTTTTAAAGTCTTCATTTTGTTATTTTTTTCTGTCTAAATAAAAGGAAATAAACAAAAAACAACTACGAATAACATATAACCCCTTTTATAAGAAAGGAAACATTGCAAATGGCTGTGGCAAGAAGGCAGCTAAAACACTAAAAATCTCGAAGGTCCGCGTACATGAAAATTTTCAAATTTTTCAAAGTCTTCATTTTGTTATTATTTTCTGTCTAAATAAAAGGAAATAAACAAAAAACAACTACGAATAACATATAAACCCTTCTATAAGAAAGGAAACATTGCAAATGGCTGTGGCAAGAATGCAGCTTAAACACTAAAAATCTCGAAGGTCCACGTACATGAAAATTTTCGAATTTTTCAAAGTCTTCATTTTGTTATTTTTTTCTGTCTAAATAAAACGAAATAAGCAAAAAACAACTACGAATAACATATAAACCCTTCTATAAGAAAGGAAACATTGCAAAATGCTGTGGCAAGAAGGCAGCTAAAACACTAAAAATCTTGAAGGTCCACGTACATGAAAATTTTCGAATTTTTCAAAGTCTTCATTTTGTTATTTTGTTCTGTCTAAATAAAAGGAAATAAGCAAAAAACAACTACGAATAACATATAAACCCTTCTATAAGAAAGAAAACATTGCAAATGGCTGTGGCAAGAAGGCAGCTAAAACACTAAAAATCTTGAAGGTCCGCGTACATGAAAATTTTCGAATTTTTCAAAGTCTTCATTTTGTTTTTTTTTTCTGTCTAAATAAAAGGAAATAAACAAAAAACAACTACGAATAACATATAACCCCTTTTATAAGAAAGGAAACATTGCAAATGGCTGTGGCAAGAAGGCAGCTAAAACACTAAAAATCTCGAAGGTCCGCGTACATGAAAATTTTCAAATTTTTCAAAGTCTTCATTTTGTTATTATTTTCTGTCTAAATAAAAGGAAATAAACAAAAAACAACTACGAACAACAATTAAACCCTTCTATAAGAAAGGAAACATTGCAAATGGCTGTGGCAAGAATGCAGCTAAAACACTAAAAATCTCGAAGGTCCGCGTACATGAAAATTTTCGAATTTTTCAAAGTCTTCATTTTGTTATTTTTTTCTGTCTAAATAAAAGGAAATAAGCAAAAAACAACTACGAATAACATATAAACCCTTCTATAAGAAAGGAAACATTGCAAATGGCTGTGGCAAGAAGGCAGCTAAAACACTAAAAATCTTGAAGGTCCGCGTACATGAATATTTTCGAATTTTTAAAAGTCTTCATTTTGTTATTTTGTTCTGTCTAAATAAAAGGAAATAAGCAAAAAACAACTACGAATAACATATAAACCCTTCTATAAGAAAGGAAACATTGCAAATGGCTGTGGCAAGAAGGCAGCTAAAACACTAAAAATCTTGAAGGTCCGCGTACATGAAAATTTTCGAATTTTTCAAAGTCTTCATTTTGTTATTTTGTTCTGTCTAAATAAAAGGAAATAAGCAAAAAACAACTACGAATAACTTATAAACCCTTTTATAAGAAAGGAAACATTGCAAATGGCTGTGGCAAGAAGGCAGCTAAAACACTAAAAATCTTGAAGGTCCGCGTACATGAAAATTTTCGAATTTTTCAAAGTCTTCATTTTGTTATTTTGTTCTGTCTAAATAAAAGGAAATAAGCAAAAAACAACTACGAATAACATATAAACCCTTCTATAAGAAAGAAAACATTGCAAATGGCTGTGGCAAGAAGGCAGCTAAAACACTAAAAATCTTGAAGGTCCGCGTACATGAAAATTTTCGAATTTTTCAAAGTCTTCATTTTGTTATTTTTTTCTGTCTAAATAAAAGGAAATAAACAAAAAACAACTACGAATAACATATAACCCCTTTTATAAGAAAGGAAATATTGCAAATGGCTGTGGCAAGAAGGCAGCTAAAACACTAAAAATCTCGAAGGTCCGCGTACATGAAAATTTTCAAATTTTTCAAAGTCTTCATTTTGTTATTATTTTCTGTCTAAATAAAAGGAAATAAACAAAAAACAACTACGAATAACAAATAAACCCTTCTATAAGAAAGGAAACATTGCAAATGGCTCTGGCAAGAATGCAGCTAAAACACTAAAAATCTTGAAGTTCCGCGTACATGAAAATTTTCGAATTTTTCAAAGTCTTCAATTTGTTATTTTGTTCTGTCTAAATAAAAGGAAATAAGCAAAAAACAACTACGAATAACATATAAACCCTTCTATAAGAAAGGAAACATTGCAAATGGCTGTGGCAAGAAGGCAGCTAAAACACTAAAAATCTTGAAGGTCCGCGTACATGTAAATTTTCGAATTTTTCAAAGTCTCCAATTTGTTATTTTGTTCTGTCTACATAAAAGGAAATAAGCAAAAAACAACTACGAATAACATATAAACCCTTCTATAAGAAAGAAAACATTGCAAATGGCTGTGGCAAGAAGGCAGCTAAAACACTAAAAATCTTGAAGGTCCGCGTACATGAAAATTTTCGAATTTTTCAAAGTCTTCATTTTGTTATTTTTTTCTGTCTAAATAAAAGGAAATAAACAAAAAACAACTACGAATAACATATAACCCCTTTTATAAGAAAGGAAACATTGCAAATGGCTGTGGCAAGAAGGCAGCTAAAACACTAAAAATCTCGAAGGTCCGCGTACATGAAAATTGTCAAATTTTTCAAAGTCTTCATTTTGTTATTATTTTCTGTCTAAATAAAAGGAAATAAACAAAAAACAACTACGAATAACAAATAAACCCTTCTATAAGAAAGGAAACATTGCAAATGGCTGTGGCAAGAATGCAGCTAAAACACTAAAAATCTCGAAGGTCCGCGTACATGAAAATTTTCGAATTTTTCAAAGTCTTCATTTTGTTATTTTTTTCTGTCTAAATAAAAGGAAATAAGCAAAAAACAACTACGAATAACATATAAACCCTTCTATAAGAAAGGAAACATTGCAAATGGCTGTGGCAAGAAGGCAGCTAAAACACTAAAAATCTTGAAGGTCCGCGTACATGAAAATTTTCGAATTTTTCAAAGTCTTCATTTTGTTATTTTTTTCTGTCTAAATAAAAGGAAATAAGCAAAAAACAACTACGAACAACAAATAAACCCTTCTATAAGAAAGGAAACATTGCAAATGGCTGTGGCAAGAAGGCAGCTAAAACACTAAAAATCTCGAAGGTGCGCGTACATGAAAATTTTCGAATTTTTCAAAGTCTTCATTTTGTTATTTTTTTCTGTCTAAATAAAAGGAAATAAACAAAAAACAACTACGAATAACATATAACCCCTTTTATAAGAAAGGAAACATTGCAAATGGCTGTGGCAAGAAGGCAGCTAAAACACTAAAAATCTTGAAGGTCCGCGTATATGAAAATTGTCAAATTTTTCAAAGTCTTCATTTTGTTATTATTTTCTGTCTAAATAAAAGGAAATAAACAAAAAACAACTACGAATAACAAATAAACCCTTCTATAAGAAAGGAAACATTGCAAATGGCTGTGGCAAGAATGCAGCTAAAACACTAAAAATCTCGAAGGTCCGCGTACATGAAAATTTTCGAATTTTTCAAAGTCTTCATTTTGTTATTTTTTTCTGTCTAAATAAAAGGAAATAAACAAAAAACAACTACGAATAACAAATAAGCCCTTCTATAAGAAAGGAAACATTGCAAATGGCTGTGGCAAGAATGCAGCTAAAACACTAAAAATCTCGAAGGTCCGCGTACATGAAAATTTTCGAATTTTTCAAAGTCTTCATTTTGTTATTGTTTTCTGTCTAAATAAAAGGAAATAAACAAAAAACAACTACGAATAACATATCAACGCTTCTATAAGCAAGGAAACATTGCAAATGGCTGTGGCAAGAAGGCAGCTAAAACACTAAAAATCTTGAAGGTCCGCGTACATGAAAATTTTCGAATTTTTCAAAGTCTTCAGTTTGTTATTTTTTTCTGTCTAAATAAAAGGAAATAAACAAAAAACAACTACGAATAACATATAACCCCTTTTATAAGAAAGGAAACATTGCAAATGGCTGTGGCAAGAAGGCAGCTAAAACATTAAAAATCTCGAAGGTCCGCGTACATGAAAATTTTCGAATTTTTCAAAGTCTTCATTTTGTTATTTTTTTCTGTTTAAATAAAAGGAAATAAGCAAAAAACAACTACGAATAACATATAAACCCTTCTATAAGAAAGGAAACATTGCAAATGGCTGTGGCAAGAAGGCAGCTAAAACACTAAAAATCTCGAAGGTCCGCGTACATGAAAATTTTCGAATTTTTCAAAGTCTTCATTTTGTTATTTTTTTCTGTCTAAATAAAAGTAAATAAGCAAAAAACAACTACGAATAACATATAAACCCTTCTATAAGAAAGGAAACATTGCAAATGGCTGTGGCAAGAAGGCAGCTAAAACACTAAAAATCTTGAAGGTCCGCGTACATGAAAATTTTCGAATTTTTCAAAGTCTTCATTTTGTTATTTTTTTCTGTCTAAATAAAAGGAAATAAACAAAAAACAACTACGAATAACATATAACCCCTTTTATAAGAAAGGAAACATTGCAAATGGCTGTGGCAAGAAGGCAGCTAAAACACTAAAAATCTCGAAGGTCCGCGTACATGAAAATTTTCGAATTTTTCAAAGTCTTCATTTTGTTATTTTTTTCTGTTTAAAACAAAGGAAATAAACAAAAAACAACTACGAATAACATATAAACCCTTCTATAAGAAAGGAAACATTGCAAATGGCTGTGGCAAGAAGGCAGCTAAAACACTAAAAATCTCGAAGGTCCGCGTACATGAAAATTTTCGAATTTTTCAGTCTTCATTTTGTTATTTTTTTCTGTCTAAATAAAAGTAAATAAGCAAAAAACAACTACGAATAACATATAACCCCTTTTATAAGAAAGGAAACATTGCAAATGGCTGTGGCAAAAAGGCAGCTAAAACACTAAAAATCTCGAAGGTCCGCGTACATGAAAATTTTCGAATTTTTCAAAGTCTTCATTTTGTTATTTTTTTCTGTCTAAATAAAAGGAAATAAACAAAAAACAACTACGAATAACATATAACCCCTTTTATAAGAAAGGAAACATTGCAAATGGCTGTGGCAAGAAGGCAGCTAAAACACTAAAAATCTTGAAGGTCCGTGTACATGAAAATTTTCGAATTTTTCAAAGTCTTCATTTTGTTATTTTTTTCTGTCTAAATAAAAGGAAATAAGCAAAAAACAACTACGAATAACATATAAACCCTTCTATAAGAAAGGAAACATTGCAAATGGCTGTGGCAAGAAGGCAGCTAAAACACTAAAAATCTTGAAGGTCCGCGTACATGAAAATTTTCGAATTTTTCAAAGTCTTCAGTTTTTTATTTTTTTCTGTCTAAATAAAAGGAAATAAACAAAAAACAACTACGAATAACATATAACCCCTTTTATAAGAAAGGAAACATTGCAAATGGCTGTGGCAAGAAGGCAGCTAAAACACTAAAAATCTCGAAGGTCCGCGTACATGAAAATTTTCGAATTTTTCAAAGTCTTCATTTTGTTATTTTTTTCTGTCTAAATAAAAGGAAATAAGCAAAAAACAACTACGAATAACATATAAACCCTTCTATAAGAAAGGAAACATTGCAAATGGCTGTGGCAAGAAGGCAGCTAAAACACTACAAATCTTGAAGGTCCGCGTACATGAAAATTTTTTAATTTTTCAAAGTCTTCATTTTGTTATTTTTTTCTGTCTAAATAAAAGGAAATAAGCAAAAAACAACTACGAACAACAAATAAACCCTTCTATAAGAAAGGAAACATTGCAAATGGCTGTGGCAAGAAGGCAGCTAAAACACTAAAAATCTCGAAGGTCCGCGTACATGAAAATTTTCGAATTTTTCAAAGTCTTCATTTTGTTATTTTTTTCTGTCTAAATAAAAGGAAATAAACAAAAAACAACTACGAATAACATATAACCCCTTTTATAAGAAAGGAAACATTGCAAATGGCTGTGGCAAGAAGGCAGCTTAAACACTAAAAATCTTGAAGGTCCGCGTACATGAAAATTGTCAAATTTTTCAAAGTCTTCATTTTGTTATTATTTTCTGTCTAAATAAAAGGAAATAAACAAAAAACAACTACGAATAACAAATAAATCCTTCTATAAGAAAGGAAACATTGCAAATGGCTGTGGCAAGAATGCAGCTAAAACACTAAAAATCTCGAAGGTCCGCGTACATGAAAATTTTCGAATTTTTCAAAGTCTTCATTTTGTTATTTTTTTCTGTCTAAATAAAAGGAAATAAACAAAAAACAACTACGAATAACAAATAAGCCCTTCTATAAGAAAGGAAACATTGCAAATGGCTGTGGCAAGAATGCAGCTAAAACACTAAAAATCTCGAAGGTCCGCGTACATGAAAATTTTCGAATTTTTCAAAGTCTTCATTTTGTTATTTTTTTCTGTCTAAATAAAAGGAAATAAACAAAAAACAACTACGAATAACATATCAACGCTTCTATAAGCAAGGAAAACTTGCAAATGGCTGTGGCAAGAAGGCAGCTAAAACACTAAAAATCTTGAAGGTCCGCGTACATGAAAATTTTCGAATTTTTCAAAGTCTTCAGTTTGTTATTTTTTTCTGTCTAAATAAAAGGAAATAAACAAAAAACAACTACGAATAACATATAACCCCTTTTATAAGAAAGGAAACATTGCAAATGGCTGTGGCAAGAAGGCAGCTAAAACATTAAAAATCTCGAAGGTTCGCGTACATGAAAATTTTCGAATTTTTCAAAGTCTTCATTTTGTTATTTTTTTCTGTTTAAATAAAAGGAAATAAACAAAAAACAACTACGAATAACATATAAACCCTTCTATAAGAAAGGAAACATTGCAAATGGCTGTGGCAAGAAGGCAGCTAAAACACTAAAAATCTCGAAGGTCCGCGTACATGAAAATTTTCGAATTTTTCAAAGTCTTCATTTTGTTATTTTTTTCTGTCTAAATAAAAGTAAATAAGCAAAAAACAACTACGAATAACATATAAACCCTTCTATAAGAAAGGAAACATTGCAAATGGCTGTGGCAAGAAGGCAGCTAAAACACTAAAAATCTTTAAGGTCCGCGTACATGAAAATTTTCGAATTTTTCGAAGTCTTCATTTTGTTATTTTTTTCTGTCTAAATAAAAGGAAATAAACAAAAAACAACTACGAATAACATATAACCCCTTTTATAAGAAAGGAAACATTGCAAATGGCTGTGGCAAGAAGGCAGCTAAAACACTAAAAATCTCGAAGGTCCGCGTACATGAAAATTTTCGAATTTTTCAAAGTCTTCATTTTGTTATTTTTTTCTGTTTAAAACAAAGGAAATAAACAAAAAACAACTACGAATAACATATAAACCCTTCTATAAGAAAGGAAACATTGCAAATGGCTGTGGCAAGAAGGCAGCTAAAACACTAAAAATCTCGAAGGTCCGCGTACATGAAAATTTTCGAATTTTTCAAAGTCTTCATTTTGTTATTTTTTTCTGTCTAAATAAAAGGAAATAAGCAAAAAACAACTATGAATAACATATAAACCCTTCTATAAGAAAGGAAACATTGCAAATGGCTGTGGCAAGAAGGCAGCTAAAACACTAAAAATCTTGAAGGTCCGCGTACATGAAAATTTTCGAATTTTTCAAAGTCTTCATTTTGTTATTTTTTTCTGTCTAAATAAAAGGAAATAAGCAAAAAACACCGCGAATAACATATAAACCCTTTTATAAGAAAGGAAACATTGCAAATGGCTGTGGCAAGAAGGCAGCTAAAACACTAAAAATCTTGAAGGTCCGCGTACATGAAAATTTTCGAATTTTTCAAAGTCTTCATTTTGTTATTTTTTTCTGTCTAAATAAAAGGAAATAAACAAAAAACAACTACGAATAACATATAAACCCTTCTATAAGAAAGGAAACATTGCAAATGGCTGTGGCAAGAAGGCAGCTAAAACACTAAAAATCTCGAAGGTCCGCGTACATGAAAATTTTCGAATTTTTCAAAGTCTTCATTTTGTTATTTTTTTCTGTCTAAATAAAAGGAAATAAGCAAAAAACAACTACGAATAACATATAAACCCTTCTATAAGAAAGGAAACATTGCAAATGGCTGTGGCAAGAAGGCAGCTAAAACACTAAAAATCTTGAAGGTCTGCGTACATGAAAATTTTCGAATTTTTCAAAGTCTTCAGTTTGTTATTTTTTTCTGTCTAAATAAAAGGAAATAAGCAAAAAAAAACTACGAATAACATATAAACCCTTCTATAAGAAAGGAAACATTGCAAATGGCTGTGGCAAGAAGGCAGCTAAAACACTAAAAATCTTGAAGGTCCGCGTACATGAAAATTTTCGAATTTTTCAAAGTCTTCATTTTGTTATTATTTTCTGTTTAAAACAAAGGAAATAAACAAAAAACAACTACGAATAACATATAAACCCTTCTATAAGAAAGGAAACATTGCAAATGGCTGTGGCAAGAAGGCAGCTAAAACACTAAAAATCTCGAAGGTCCGCGTACATGAAAATTTTCGAATTTTTCAAAGTCTTCATTTTGTTATTTTTTTCTGTCTAAATAAAAGGAAATAAGCAAAAAACAACTACGAATAACATATAAACCCTTCTATAAGAAAGGAAACATTGCAAATGGCTGTGGCAAGAAGGCAGCTAAAACACTAAAAATCTTGAAGGTCCGCGTACATGAAAATTTTCGAATTTTTCAAAGTCTTCATTTTGTTATTTTTTTCTGTCTAAATAAAAGGAAATAAGCAAAAAACACCGCGAATAACATATAAACCCTTTTATAAGAAAGGAAACATTGCAAATGGCTGTGGCAAGAAGGCAGCTAAAACACTAAAAATCTTGAAGGTCCGCGTACATGAAAATTTTCGAATTTTTCAAAGTCTTCATTTTGTTATTTTTTTCTGTCTAAATAAAAGGAAATAAACAAAAAACAACTACGAATAACATATAAACCCTTCTATAAGAAAGGAAACATTGCAAATGGCTGTGGCAAGAAGGCAGCTAAAACACTAAAAATCTCGAAGGTCCGCGTACATGAAAATTTTCGAATTTTTCAAAGTCTTCATTTTGTTATTTTTTTCTGTCTAAATAAAAGGAAATAAGCAAAAAACAACTACGAATAACATATAAACCCTTCTATAAGAAAGGAAACATTGCAAATGGCTGTGGCAAGAAGGCAGCTAAAACACTAAAAATCTTGAAGGTCTGCGTACATGTAAATTTTCGAATTTTTCAAAGTCTTCAGTTTGTTATTTTTTTCTGTCTAAATAAAAGGAAATAAACAAAAAACAACTACGAATAACATATAACCCCTTTTATAAGAAAGGAAACATTGCAAATGGCTGTGGCAAGAAGGCAGCTAAAACACTAAAAATCTTGAAGGTCCGCGTACATGAAAATTTTCGAATTTTTCAAAGTCTTCATTTTGTTATTTTTTTCTGTCTAAATAAAAGGAAATAAACAAAAAACAACTACGAATAACATATAAACCCTTCTATAAGAAAGGAAACATTGCAAATGGCTGTGGCAAGAAGGCAGCTAAAACACTAAAAATCTCGAAGGTCCGCGTACATGAAAATTTTCGAATTTTTCAAAGTCTTCATTTTGTTATTTTGTTCTGTCTAAATAAAAGGAAATAAGCAAAAAACAACTACGAATAACATATAAACCCTTCTATAAGAAAGGAAACATTGCAAATGGCTGTGGCAAGAAGGCAGCTAAAACACTAAAAATCTTGAAGGTCTGCGTACATGTAAATTTTCGAATTTTTCAAAGTCTTCAGTTTGTTATTTTTTTCTGTCTAAATAAAAGGAAATAAACAAAAAACAACTACGAATAACATATAACCCCTTTTATAAGAAAGGAAACATTGCAAATGGCTGTGGCAAGAAGGCAGCTAAAACACTAAAAATCTCGAAGGTCCGCGTACATGAAAATTTTCGAATTTTTCAAAGTCTTCATTTTGTAATTTTTTTCTGTTTAAATAAAAGGAAATAAACAAAAAACAACTACGAATAACATATAAACCCTTCTATAAGAAACAAAACATTGCAAATGGCTGTGGCAAGAAGGCAGCTAAAACACTAAAAATCTCGAAGGTCCGCGTACATGAAAATTTTCGAATTTTTCAAAGTCTTCATTTTGTTATTTTTTTCTGTCTAAATAAAAGGAAATAAGCAAAAAACAACTACGAATAACATATAAACCCTTCTATAAGAAAGGAAACATTGCAAATGGCTGTGGCAAGAAGGCAGCTAAAACACTAAAAATCTTGAAGGTCCGCGTACATGAAAATTTTCGAATTTTTCAAAGTCTTCATTTTGTTATTTTTTTCTGTCTTAATAAAAGGAAATAAGCAAAAAACAACTACGAACAACAAATAAACCCTTCTATAAGAAAGGAAACATTGCAAATGGCTGTGGCAAGAAGGCAGCTAAAACACTAAAAATCTCGAAGGTCCGCGTACATGAAAATTTTCGAATTTTTCAAAGTCTTCATTTTGTTATTTTTTTCTGTCTAAATAAAAGGAAATAAACAAAAAACAACTACGAATAACATATAACCCCTTTTATAAGAAAGGAAACATTGCAAATGGCTGTGGCAAGAAGGCAGCTAAAACACTAAAAATCTTGAAGGTCCGCGTACATGAAAATTGTCAAATTTTTCAAAGTCTTCATTTTGTTATTATTTTCTGTCTAAATAAAAGGAAATAAACAAAAAACAACTACGAATAACAAATAAACCCTTCTATAAGAAAGGAAACATTGCAAATGGCTGTGGCAAGAATGCAGCTAAAACACTAAAAATCTCGAAGGTCCGCGTACATGAAAACTTTCGAATTTTTCAAAGTCTTCATTTTGTTATTTTTTTCTGTCTAAATAAAAGGAAATAAACAAAAAACAACTACGAATAACATATAAACCCTTCTATAAGAAAGGAAACATTGCAAATGGCTGTGGCAAGAATGCAGCTAAAACACTAAAAATCTCGAAGGTCCGCGTACATGAAAATTTTCGAATTTTTCAAAGTCTTCATTTTGTTATTTTTTTCTGTCTAAATAAAAGGAAATAAACAAAAAACAACTACGAATAACATATCAACGCTTCTATAAGCAAGGAAAACTTGCAAATGGCTGTGGCAAGAAGGCAGCTAAAACACTAAAAATCTTGAAGGTCCGCGTACATGAAAATTTTCGAATTTTTCAAAGTCTTCAGTTTGTTATTTTTTTCTGTCTAAATAAAAGGAAATAAACAAAAAACAACTACGAATAACATATAACCCCTTTTATAAGAAAGGAAACATTGCAAATGGCTGTGGCAAGAAGGCAGCTAAAACATTAAAAATCTCGAAGGTCCGCGTACATGAAAATTTTCGAATTTTTCAAAGTCTTCATTTTGTTATTTTTTTCTGTTTAAATAAAAGGAAATAAACAAAAAACAACTACGAATAACATATAAACCCTTCTATAAGAAAGAAAACATTGCAAATGGCTGTGGAAAGAAGGCAGCTAAAACACTAAAAATCTCGAAGGTCCGCGTACATGAAAATTTTCGAATTTTTCAAAGTCTTCATTTTGTTATTTTTTTCTGTCTAAATAAAAGTAAATAAGCAAAAAACAACTACGAATAACATATAAACCCTTCTATAAGAAAGGAAACATTGCAAATGGCTGTGGCAAGAAGGCAGCTAAAACACTAAAAATCTTGAAGGTCCGCGTACATGAAAATTTTCGAATTTTTCAAAGTCTTCATTTTGTTATTTTTTTCTGTCTAAATAAAAGGAAATAAACAAAAAACAACTACGAATACCATATAACCCCTTTTATAAGAAAGGAAACATTGCAAATGGCTGTGGCAAGAAGGCAGCTAAAACACTAAAAATCTCGAAGGTCCGCGTACATGAAAATTTTCAAATTTTTCAAAGTCTTCATTTTGTTATTATTTTCTGTCTAAATAAAAGGAAATAAACAAAAAACAACTACGAACAACAATTAAACCCTTCTATAAGAAAGGAAACATTGCAAATGGCTGTGGCAAGAATGCAGCTAAAACACTAAAAATCTCGAAGGTCCGCGTACATGAAAATTTTCGAATTTTTCAAAGTCTTCATTTTGTTATTTTTTTCTGTCTAAATAAAAGGAAATAAGCAAAAAACAACTACGAATAACATATAAACCCTTCTATAAGAAAGGAAACATTGCAAATGGCTGTGGCAAGAAGGCAGCTAAAACACTAAAAATCTTGAAGGTCCGCGTACATGAATATTTTCGAATTTTTAAAAGTCTTCATTTTGTTATTTTGTTCTGTCTAAATAAAAGGAAATAAGCAAAAAACAACTACGAATAACATATAAACCCTTCTATAAGAAAGGAAACATTGCAAATGGCTGTGGCAAGAAGGCAGCTAAAACACTAAAAATCTTGAAGGTCCGCGTACATGAAAATTTTCGAATTTTTCAAAGTCTTCATTTTGTTATTTTGTTCTGTCTAAATAAAAGGAAATAAGCAAAAAACAACTACGAATAACATATAAACCCTTTTATAAGAAAGGAAACATTGCAAATGGCTGTGGCAAGAAGGCAGCTAAAACACTAAAAATCTTGAAGGTCCGCGTACATGAAAATTTTCGAATTTTTCAAAGTCTTCATTTTGTTATTTTGTTCTGTCTAAATAAAAGGAAATAAGCAAAAAACAACTACGAATAACATATAAACCCTTCTATAAGAAAGAAAACATTGCAAATGGCTGTGGCAAGAAGGCAGCTAAAACACTAAAAATCTTGAAGGTCCGCGTACATGAAAATTTTCGAATTTTTCAAAGTCTTCATTTTGTTATTTTTTTCTGTCTAAATAAAAGGAAATAAACAAAAAACAACTACGAATAACATATAACCCCTTTTATAAGAAAGGAAATATTGCAAATGGCTGTGGCAAGAAGGCAGCTAAAACACTAAAAATCTCGAAGGTCCGCGTACATGAAAATTTTCAAATTTTTCAAAGTCTTCATTTTGTTATTATTTTCTGTCTAAATAAAAGGAAATAAACAAAAAACAACTACGAACAACAAATAAACCCTTCTATAAGAAAGGAAACATTGCAAATGGCTCTGGCAAGAATGCAGCTAAAACACTAAAAATCTTGAAGTTCCGCGTACATGAAAATTTTCGAATTTTTCAAAGTCTTCAATTTGTTATTTTGTTCTGTCTAAATAAAAGGAAATAAGCAAAAAACAACTACGAATAACATATAAACCCTTCTATAAGAAAGGAAACATTGCAAATGGCTGTGGCAAGAATGCAGCTAAAACACTAAAAATCTTGAAGGTCCGCGTACATGAAAATTTTCGAATTTTTCAAAGTCTTCATTTTGTTATTTTTTTCTGTCTAAATAAAAGGAAATAAACAAAAAACAACTACGAATAACATATAACCCCTTTTATAAGAAAGGAAACATTGCAAATGGCTGTGGCAAGAAGGCAGCTAAAACACTAAAAATCTCGAAGGTCCGCCTACATGAAAATTTTCGAATTTTTCAAAGTCTTCATTTTGTTATTTTTTTCTGTTTAAAACAAAGGAAATAAACAAAAAACAACTACGAATAACATATAAACCCTTCTATAAGAAAGGAAACATTGCAAATGGCTGTGGCAAGAAGGCAGCTAAAACACTAAAAATCTCGAAGGTCCGCGTACATGAAAATTTTCGAATTTTTCAAAGTCTTCATTTTGTTATTTTTTTCTGTCTAAATAAAAGGAAATAAGCAAAAAACAACTACAAATAACATATAAACCCTTCTATAAGAAAGGAAACATTGCAAATGGCTGTGGCAAGAAGGCAGCTAAAACACTAAAAATCTCGAAGGTCCGCGTACATGAAAATTTTCAAATTTTTCAAAGTCTTCATTTTGTTATTATTTTCTGTCTAAATAAAAGGAAATAAACAAAAAACAACTACGAACAACAATTAAACCCTTCTATAAGAAAGGAAACATTGCAAATGGCTGTGGCAAGAATGCAGC
Source organism: Euprymna scolopes (assembly GCF_053919585.1). Lineage (NCBI taxonomy): Eukaryota > Metazoa > Mollusca > Cephalopoda > Sepiida > Sepiolidae > Euprymna > Euprymna scolopes. Next base: position 41,991,607 of record NC_136504.1, on the reverse strand, counting down.
TAAAACACTAAAAATCTCGAAGGTCCGCGTACATGAAAATTTTCGAATTTTTCAAAGTCTTCATTTTGTTATTTTTTTCTGTCTAAATAAAAGGAAATAAGCAAAAAACAACTACGAATAACATATAAACCCTTCTATAAGAAAGGAAACATTGCAAATGGCTGTGGCAAGAAGGCAGCTAAAACACTAAAAATCTTGAAGGTCCGCGTACATGAATATTTTCGAATTTTTAAAAGTCTTCATTTTGTTATTTTGTTCTGTCTAAATAAAAGGAAATAAGCAAAAAACAACTACGAATAACATATAAACCCTTCTATAAGAAAGGAAACATTGCAAATGGCTGTGGCAAGAAGGCAGCTAAAACACTAAAAATCTTGAAGGTCCGCGTACATGAAAATTTTCGAATTTTTCAAAGTCTTCATTTTGTTATTTTGTTCTGTCTAAATAAAAGGAAATAAGCAAAAAACAACTACGAATAACATATAAACCCTTTTATAAGAAAGGAAACATTGCAAATGGCTGTGGCAAGAAGGCAGCTAAAACACTAAAAATCTTGAAGGTCCGCGTACATGAAAATTTTCGAATTTTTCAAAGTCTTCATTTTGTTATTTTGTTCTGTCTAAATAAAAGGAAATAAGCAAAAAACAACTACGAATAACATATAAACCCTTCTATAAGAAAGAAAACATTGCAAATGGCTGTGGCAAGAAGGCAGCTAAAACACTAAAAATCTTGAAGGTCCGCGTACATGAAAATTTTCGAATTTTTCAAAGTCTTCATTTTGTTATTTTTTTCTGTCTAAATAAAAGGAAATAAACAAAAAACAACTACGAATAACATATAACCCCTTTTATAAGAAAGGAAATATTGCAAATGGCTGTGGCAAGAAGGCAGCTAAAACACTAAAAATCTCGAAGGTCCGCGTACATGAAAATTTTCAAATTTTTCAAAGTCTTCATTTTGTTATTATTTTCTGTCTAAATAAAAGGAAATAAACAAAAAACAACTACGAACAACAAATAAACCCTTCTATAAGAAAGGAAACATTGCAAATGGCTCTGGCAAGAATGCAGCTAAAACACTAAAAATCTTGAAGTTCCGCGTACATGAAAATTTTCGAATTTTTCAAAGTCTTCAATTTGTTATTTTGTTCTGTCTAAATAAAAGGAAATAAGCAAAAAACAACTACGAATAACATATAAACCCTTCTATAAGAAAGGAAACATTGCAAATGGCTGTGGCAAGAAGGCAGCTAAAACACTAAAAATCTTGAAGGTCCGCGTACATGTAAATTTTCGAATTTTTCAAAGTCTCCAATTTGTTATTTTGTTCTGTCTAAATAAAAGGAAATAAGCAAAAAACAACTACGAATAACATATAAACCCTTCTATAAGAAAGAAAACATTGCAAATGGCTGTGGCAAGAAGGCAGCTAAATCACTAAAAATCTTGAAGGTCCGCGTACATGAAAATTTTCGAATTTTTCAAAGTCTTCATTTTGTTATTTTTTTCTGTCTAAATAAAAGAAAATAAACAAAAAACAACTACGAATAACATATAACCCCTTTTATAAGAAAGGAAACATTGCAAATGGCTGTGGCAAGAAGGCAGCTAAAACACTAAAAATCTCGAAGGTCCGCGTACATGAAAATTGTCAAATTTTTCAAAGTCTTCATTTTGTTATTATTTTCTGTCTAAATAAAAGGAAATAAACAAAAAACAACTACGAATAACAAATAAACCCTTCTATAAGAAAGGAAACATTGCAAATGGCTGTGGCAAGAATGCAGCTAAAACACTAAAAATCTCGAAGGTCCGCGTACATGAAAATTTTCGAATTTTTCAAAGTCTTCATTTTGTTATTTTTTTCTGTCTAAATAAAAGGAAATAAACAAAAAACAACTACGAATAACATATAAACCCTTCTATAAGAAAGGAAACATTGCAAATGGCTGTGGCAAGAAGGCAGCTAAAACACTAAAAATCTTGAAGGTCCGCGTACATGAAAATTTTCGAATTTTTCAAAGTCTTCATTTTGTTATTTTTTTCTGTCTAAATAAAAGGAAATAAGCAAAAAACAACTACGAACAACAAATAAACCCTTCTATAAGAAAGGAAACATTGCAAATGGCTGTGGCAAGAAGGCAGCTAAAACACTAAAAATCTCGAAGGTCCGCGTACATGAAAATTTTCGAATTTTTCAAAGTCTTCATTTTGTTATTTTTTTCTGTCTAAATAAAAGGAAATAAACAAAAAACAACTACGAATAACATATAACCCCTTTTATAAGAAAGGAAACATTGCAAATGGCTGTGGCAAGAAGGCAGCTAAAACACTAAAAATCTTGAAGGTCCGCGTACATGAAAATTGTCAAATTTTTCAAAGTCTTCATTTTGTTATTATTTTCTGTCTAAATAAAAGGAAATAAACAAAAAACAACTACGAATAACAAATAAACCCTTCTACAGGAAAGGAAACATTGCAAATGGCTGTGGCAAGAATGCAGCTAAAACACTAAAAATCTCGAAGGTCCGCGTACATGAAAATTTTCGAATTTTTCAAAGTCTTCATTTTGTTATTTTTTTCTGTCTAAATAAAAGGAAATAAACAAAAAACAACTACGAATAACAAATAAGCCCTTCTATAAGAAAGGAAACATTGCAAATGGCTGTGGCAAGAATGCAGCTAAAACACTAAAAATCTCGAAGGTCCGCGTACATGAAAATTTTCGAATTTTTCAAAGTCTTCATTTTGTTATTTTTTTCTGTCTAAATAAAAGGAAATAAACAAAAAACAACTACGAATAACATATCAACGCTTCTATAAGCAAGGAAACATTGCAAATGGCTGTGGCAAGAAGGCAGCTAAAACACTAAAAATCTTGAAGGTCCGCGTACATGAAAATTTTCGAATTTTTCAAAGTCTTCAGTTTGTTATTTTTTTCTGTCTAAATAAAAGGAAATAAACAAAAAACAACTACGAATAACATATAACCCCTTTTATAAGAAAGGAAACATTGCAAATGGCTGTGGCAAGAAGGCAGCTAAAACATTAAAAATCTCGAAGGTCCGCGTACATGAAAATTTTCGAATTTTTCAAAGTCTTCATTTTGTTATTTTTTTCTGTTTAAATAAAAGGAAATAAGCAAAAAACAACTACGAATAACATATAAACCCTTCTATAAGAAAGGAAACATTGCAAATGGCTGTGGCAAGAAGGCAGCTAAAACACTAAAAATCTCGAAGGTCCGCGTACATGAAAATTTTCGAATTTTTCAAAGTCTTCATTTGTTATTTTTTTCTGTCTAAATAAAAGTAAATAAGCAAAAAACAACTACGAATAACATATAAACCCTTCTATAAGAAAGGAAACATTGCAAATGGCTGTGGCAAGAAGGCAGCTAAAACACTAAAAATCTTGAAGGTCCGCGTACATGAAAATTTTCGAATTTTTCAAAGTCTTCATTTTGTTATTTTTTTCTGTCTAAATAAAAGGAAATAAACAAAAAACAACTACGAATAACATATAACCCCTTTTATAAGAAAGGAAACATTGCAAATGGCTGTGGCAAGAAGGCAGCTAAAACACTAAAAATCTTGAAGGTCCGCGTACATGAAAATTGTCAAATTTTTCAAAGTCTTCATTTTGTTATTATTTTCTGTCTAAATAAAAGGAAATAAACAAAAAACAACTACGAATAACAAATAAACCCTTCTACAAGAAAGGAAACATTGCAAATGGCTGTGGCAAGAATGCAGCTAAAACTCTAAAAATCTCGAAGGTCCGCGTACATGAAAATTTTCGAATTTTTCAAAGTCTTCATTTTGTTATTTTTTTCTGTCTAAATAAAAGGAAATAAACAAAAAACAACTACGAATAACAAATAAGCCCTTCTATAAGAAAGGAAACATTGCAAATGGCTGTGGCAAGAATGCAGCTAAAACACTAAAAATCTCGAAGGTCCGCGTACATGAAAATTTTCGAATTTTTCAAAGTCTTCATTTTGTTATTTTTTTCTGTCTAAATAAAAGGAAATAAACAAAAAACAACTACGAATAACATATCAACGCTTCTATAAGAAAGGAAACATTGCAAATGGCTGTGGCAAGAAGGCAGCTAAAACACTAAAAATCTTGAAGGTCCGCGTACATGAAAATTTTCGAATTTTTCAAAGTCTTCAGTTTGTTATTTTTTTCTGTCTAAATAAAAGGAAATAAACAAAAAACAACTACGAATAACATATAACCCCTTTTATAAGAAAGGAAACATTGCAAATGGCTGTGGCAAGAAGGCAGCTAAAACATTAAAAATCTCGAAGGTCCGCGTACATGAAAATTTTCGAATTTTTCAAAGTCTTCATTTTGTTATTTTTTTCTGTTTAAATAAAAGGAAATAAGCAAAAAACAACTACGAATAACATATAAACCCTTCTATAAGAAAGGAAACATTGCAAATGGCTGTGGCAAGAAGGCAGCTAAAACACTAAAAATCTCGAAGGTCCGCGTACATTAAAATTTTCGAATTTTTCAAAGTCTTCATTTTGTTATTTTTTTCTGTCTAAATAAAAGTAAATAAGCAAAAAACAACTACGAATAACATATAAACCCTTCTATAAGAAAGGAAACATTGCAAATGGCTGTGGCAAGAAGGCAGCTAAAACACTAAAAATCTTGAAGGTCCGCGTACATGAAAATTTTCGAATTTTTCAAAGTCTTCATTTTGTTATTTTTTTCTGTCTAAATAAAAGGAAATAAACAAAAAACAACTACGAATAACATATAACCCCTTTTATAAGAAAGGAAACATTGCAAATGGCTGTGGCAAGAAGGCAGCTAAAACACTAAAAATCTCGAAGGTCCGCGTACATGAAAATTGTCAAATTTTTCAAAGTCTTCATTTTGTTATTATTTTCTGTCTAAATAAAAGGAAATAAACAAAAAACAACTACGAATAACAAATAAACCCTTCTATAAGAAAGGAAACATTGCAAATGGCTGTGGCAAGAATGCAGCTAAAACACTAAAAATCTCGAAGGTCCGCGTACATGAAAATTTTCGAATTTTTCAAAGTCTTCATTTTGTTATTTTTTTCTGTCTAAATAAAAGGAAATAAACAAAAAACAACTACGAATAACATATAAACCCTTCTATAAGAAAGGAAACATTGCAAATGGCTGTGGCAAGAAGGCAGCTAAAACACTAAAAATCTTGAAGGTCCGCGTACATGAAAATTTTCGAATTTTTCAAAGTCTTCATTTTGTTATTTTTTTCTGTCTAAATAAAAGGAAATAAGCAAAAAACAACTACGAACAACAAATAAACCCTTCTATAAGAAAGGAAACATTGCAAATGGCTGTGGCAAGAAGGCAGCTAAAACACTAAAAATCTCGAAGGTCCGCGTACATGAAAATTTTCGAATTTTTTCAAAGTCTTCATTTTGTTATTTTTTTCTGTCTAAATAAAAGGAAATAAACAAAAAAACAACTACGAATAACATATAACCCCTTTTATAAGAAAGGAAACATTGCAAATGGCTGTGGCAAGAAGGCAGCTAAAACACTAAAAATCTTGAAGGTCCGCGTACATGAAAATTGTCAAATTTTTCAAAGTCTTCATTTTGTTATTATTTTCTGTCTAAATAAAAGGAAATAAACAAAAAACAACTTCGAATAACAAATAAACCCTTCTACAGGAAAGGAAACATTGCAAATGGCTGTGGCAAGAATGCAGCTAAAACACTAAAAATCTCGAAGGTCCGCGTACATGAAAATTTTCGAATTTTTCAAAGTCTTCATTTTGTTATTTTTTTCTGTCTAAATAAAAGGAAATAAACAAAAAACAACTACGAATAACAAATAAGCCCTTCTATAAGAAAGGAAACATTGCAAATGGCTGTGGCAAGAATGCAGCTAAAACACTAAAAATCTCGAAGGTCCGCGTACATGAAAATTTTCGAATTTTTCAAAGTCTTCATTTTGTTATTTTTTTCTGTCTAAATAAAAGGAAATAAACAAAAAACAACTACGAATAACATATCAACGCTTCTATAAGCAAGGAAACATTGCAAATGGCTGTGGCAAGAAGGCAGCTAAAACACTAAAAATCTTGAAGGTCCGCGTACATGAAAATTTTCGAATTTTTCAAAGTCTTCAGTTTGTTATTTTTTTCTGTCTAAATAAAAGGAAATAAACAAAAAACAACTACGAATAACATATAACCCCTTTTATAAGAAAGGAAACATTGCAAATGGCTGTGGCAAGAAGGCAGCTAAAACATTAAAAATCTCGAAGGTCCGCGTACATGAAAATTTTCGAATTTTTCAAAGTCTTCATTTTGTTATTTTTTTCTGTTTAAATAAAAGGAAATAAGCAAAAAACAACTACGAATAACATATAAACCCTTCTATAAGAAAGGAAACATTGCAAATGGCTGTGGCAAGAAGGCAGCTAAAACACTAAAAATCTCGAAGGTCCGCGTACATGAAAATTTTCGAATTTTTCAAAGTCTTCATTTGTTATTTTTTTCTGTCTAAATAAAAGTAAATAAGCAAAAAACAACTACGAATAACATATAAACCCTTCTATAAGAAAGGAAACATTGCAAATGGCTGTGGCAAGAAGGCAGCTAAAACACTAAAAATCTTGAAGGTCCGCGTACATGAAAATTTTCGAATTTTTCAAAGTCTTCATTTTGTTATTTTTTTCTGTCTAAATAAAAGGAAATAAACAAAAAACAACTACGAATAACATATAACCCCTTTTATAAGAAAGGAAACATTGCAAATGGCTGTGGCAAGAAGGCAGCTAAAACACTAAAAATCTTGAAGGTCCGCGTACATGAAAATTGTCAAATTTTTCAAAGTCTTCATTTTGTTATTATTTTCTGTCTAAATAAAAGGAAATAAACAAAAAACAACTACGAATAACAAATAAACCCTTCTATAAGAAAGGAAACATTGCAAATGGCTGTGGCAAGAATGCAGCTAAAACACTAAAAATCTCGAAGGTCCGCGTACATGAAAATTTTCGAATTTTTCAAAGTCTTCATTTTGTTATTTTTTTCTGTCTAAATAAAAGGAAATAAACAAAAAACAACTACGAATAACAAATAAGCCCTTCTATAAGAAAGGAAACATTGCAAATGGCTGTGGCAAGAATGCAGCTAAAACACTAAAAATCTCGAAGGTCCGCGTACATGAAAATTTTCGAATTTTTCAAAGTCTTCATTTTGTTATTTTTTTCTGTCTAAATAAAAGGAAATAAACAAAAAACAACTACGAATAACATATCAACGCTTCTATAAGCAAGGAAACATTGCAAATGGCTGTGGCAAGAAGGCAGCTAAAACACTAAAAATCTTGAAGGTCCGCGTACATGAAAATTTTCGAATTTTTCAAAGTCTTCAGTTTGTTATTTTTTTCTGTCTAAATAAAAGGAAATAAACAAAAAACAACTACGAATAACATATAACCCCTTTTATAAGAAAGGAAACATTGCAAATGGCTGTGGCAAGAAGGCAGCTAAAACACTAAAAATCTCGAAGGTCCGCGTACATGAAAATTTTCGAATTTTTCAAAGTCTTCATTTTGTTATTTTTTTCTGTTTAAAACAAAGGAAATAAACAAAAAACAACTACGAATAACATATAAACCCTTCTATAAGAAAGGAAACATTGCAAATGGCTGTGGCAAGAAGGCAGCTAAAACACTAAAAATCTCGAAGGTCCGCGTACATGAAAATTTTCGAATTTTTCAAAGTCTTCATTTTGTTATTTTTTTCTGTCTAAATAAAAGGAAATAAGCAAAAAACAACTACGAATAACATATAAACCCTTCTATAAGAAAGGAAACATTGCAAATGGCTGTGGCAAGAAGGCAGCTAAAACACTAAAAATCTTGAAGGTCCGCGTACATGAAAATTTTCGAATTTTTCAAAGTCTTCAGTTTGTTATTTTTTTCTGTCTAAATAAAAGGAAATAAACAAAAAACAACTACGAATAACATATAACCCCTTTTATAAGAAAGGAAACATTGCAAATGGCTGTGGCAAGAAGGCAGCTAAAACACTAAAAATCTCGAAGGTCCGCGTAAATTAAAATTTTCGAATTTTTCAAAGTCTTCATTTTGTAATTTTTTTCTGTTTAAATAAAAGGAAATAAACAAAAAACAACTACGAATAACATATAAACCCTTCTATAAGAAAGGAAACATTGCAAATGGCTGTGGCAAGAAGGCAGCTAAAACACTAAAAATCTCGAAGGTCCGCGTACATGAAAATTTTCGAATTTTTCAAAGTCTTCATTTTGTTATTTTTTTCTGTCTAAATAAAAGGAAATAAGCAAAAAACAACTACGAACAACATATAAACCCTTCTATAAGAAAGGAAACATTGCAAATGGCTGTGGCAAGAAGGCAGCTAAAACACTAAAAATCTTGAAGGTCCGCGTACATGAAAATCTTCGAATTTTTCAAAGTCTTCAGTTTGTTATCTTTTTCTGTCTAAATAAAAGGAAATAAACAAAAAACAACTACGAATAACATATAACCCCTTTTATAAGAAAGGAAACATTGCAAATGGCTGTGGCAAGAAGGCAGCTAAAACACTAAAAATCTCGAAGGTCCGCGTACATGAAAATTTTCGAATTTTTCAAAGTCTTCATTTTGTAATTTTTTTCTGTCTAAATAAAAGGAAATAAGCAAAAAACAACTACGAATAACATATAAACCCTTCTATAAGAAAGGAAACATTGCAAATGGCTGTGGCAAGAAGGCAGCTAAAACACTAAAAATCTTGAAGGTCCGCGTACATGAAAATTTTCGAATTTTTCAAAGTCTTCATTTTGTTATTTTTTTCTGTCTAAATAAAAGGAAATAAGCAAAAAACAACTATGAACAACAAATAAACCCTTCTATAAGAAAGGAAACATTGCAAATGGCTGTGGCAAGAAGGCAGCTAAAACACTAAAAATCTTGAAGGTCCGCGTACATGAAAATTTTCGAATTTTTCAAAGTCTTCATTTTGTTATTTTTTTCTGTCTAAATAAAAGGAAATAAACAAAAAACAACTACGAATAACATATAACCCCTTTTATAAGAAAGGAAACATTGCAAATGGCTGTGGCAAGAAGGCAGCTAAAACACTAAAAATCTTGAAGGTCCGCGTACATGAAAATTGTCAAATTTTTCAAAGTCTTCATTTTGTTATTATTTTCTGTCTAAATAAAAGGAAATAAACAAAAAACAACTACGAATAACAAATAAACCCTTCTATAAGAAAGGAAACATTGCAAATGGCTGTGGCAAGAATGCAGCTAAAACTCTAAAAATCTCGAAGGTCCGCGTACATGAAAATTTTCGAATTTTTCAAAGTCTTCATTTTGTTATTTTTTTCTGTCTAAATAAAAGGAAATAAACAAAAAACAACTACGAATAACAAATAAGCCCTTCTATAAGAAAGGAAACATTGCAAATGGCTGTGGCAAGAATGCAGCTAAAACACTAAAAATCTCGAAGGTCCGCGTACATGAAAATTTTCGAATTTTTCAAAGTCTTCATTTTGTTATTTTTTTCTGTCTAAATAAAAGGAAATAAACAAAAAACAACTACGAATAACATATCAACGCTTCTATAAGAAAGGAAACATTGCAAATGGCTGTGGCAAGAAGGCAGCTAAAACACTAAAAATCTTGAAGGTCCGCGTACATGAAAATTTTCGAATTTTTCAAAGTCTTCAGTTTGTTATTTTTTTCTGTCTAAATAAAAGGAAATAAACAAAAAACAACTACGAATAACATATAACCCCTTTTATAAGAAAGGAAACATTGCAAATGGCTGTGGCAAGAAGGCAGCTAAAACATTAAAAATCTCGAAGGTCCGCGTACATGAAAATTTTCGAATTTTTCAAAGTCTTCATTTTGTTATTTTTTTCTGTTTAAATAAAAGGAAATAAGCAAAAAACAACTACGAATAACATATAAACCCTTCTATAAGAAAGGAAACATTGCAAATGGCTGTGGCAAGAAGGCAGCTAAAACACTAAAAATCTCGAAGGTCCGCGTACATTAAAATTTTCGAATTTTTCAAAGTCTTCATTTTGTTATTTTTTTCTGTCTAAATAAAAGTAAATAAGCAAAAAACAACTACGAATAACATATAAACCCTTCTATAAGAAAGGAAACATTGCAAATGGCTGTGGCAAGAAGGCAGCTAAAACACTAAAAATCTTGAAGGTCCGCGTACATGAAAATTTTCGAATTTTTCAAAGTCTTCATTTTGTTATTTTTTTCTGTCTAAATAAAAGGAAATAAACAAAAAACAACTACGAATAACATATAACCCCTTTTATAAGAAAGGAAACATTGCAAATGGCTGTGGCAAGAAGGCAGCTAAAACACTAAAAATCTCGAAGGTCCGCGTACATGAAAATTGTCAAATTTTTCAAAGTCTTCATTTTGTTATTATTTTCTGTCTAAATAAAAGGAAATAAACAAAAAACAACTACGAATAACAAATAAACCCTTCTATAAGAAAGGAAACATTGCAAATGGCTGTGGCAAGAATGCAGCTAAAACACTAAAAATCTCGAAGGTCCGCGTACATGAAAATTTTCGAATTTTTCAAAGTCTTCATTTTGTTATTTTTTTCTGTCTAAATAAAAGGAAATAAACAAAAAACAACTACGAATAACATATAAACCCTTCTATAAGAAAGGAAACATTGCAAATGGCTGTGGCAAGAAGGCAGCTAAAACACTAAAAATCTTGAAGGTCCGCGTACATGAAAATTTTCGAATTTTTCAAAGTCTTCATTTTGTTATTTTTTTCTGTCTAAATAAAAGGAAATAAGCAAAAAACAACTACGAACAACAAATAAACCCTTCTATAAGAAAGGAAACATTGCAAATGGCTGTGGCAAGAAGGCAGCTAAAACACTAAAAATCTCGAAGGTCCGCGTACATGAAAATTTTCGAATTTTTTCAAAGTCTTCATTTTGTTATTTTTTTCTGTCTAAATAAAAGGAAATAAACAAAAAACAACTACGAATAACATATAACCCCTTTTATAAGAAAGGAAACATTGCAAATGGCTGTGGCAAGAAGGCAGCTAAAACACTAAAAATCTTGAAGGTCCGCGTACATGAAAATTGTCAAATTTTTCAAAGTCTTCATTTTGTTATTATTTTCTGTCTAAATAAAAGGAAATAAACAAAAAACAACTTCGAATAACAAATAAACCCTTCTACAGGAAAGGAAACATTGCAAATGGCTGTGGCAAGAATGCAGCTAAAACACTAAAAATCTCGAAGGTCCGCGTACATGAAAATTTTCGAATTTTTCAAAGTCTTCATTTTGTTATTTTTTTCTGTCTAAATAAAAGGAAATAAACAAAAAACAACTACGAATAACAAATAAGCCCTTCTATAAGAAAGGAAACATTGCAAATGGCTGTGGCAAGAATGCAGCTAAAACACTAAAAATCTCGAAGGTCCGCGTACATGAAAATTTTCGAATTTTTCAAAGTCTTCATTTTGTTATTTTTTTCTGTCTAAATAAAAGGAAATAAACAAAAAACAACTACGAATAACATATCAACGCTTCTATAAGCAAGGAAACATTGCAAATGGCTGTGGCAAGAAGGCAGCTAAAACACTAAAAATCTTGAAGGTCCGCGTACATGAAAATTTTCGAATTTTTCAAAGTCTTCAGTTTGTTATTTTTTTCTGTCTAAATAAAAGGAAATAAACAAAAAACAACTACGAATAACATATAACCCCTTTTATAAGAAAGGAAACATTGCAAATGGCTGTGGCAAGAAGGCAGCTAAAACATTAAAAATCTCGAAGGTCCGCGTACATGAAAATTTTCGAATTTTTCAAAGTCTTCATTTTGTTATTTTTTTCTGTTTAAATAAAAGGAAATAAGCAAAAAACAACTACGAATAACATATAAACCCTTCTATAAGAAAGGAAACATTGCAAATGGCTGTGGCAAGAAGGCAGCTAAAACACTAAAAATCTCGAAGGTCCGCGTACATGAAAATTTTCGAATTTTTCAAAGTCTTCATTTGTTATTTTTTTCTGTCTAAATAAAAGTAAATAAGCAAAAAACAACTACGAATAACATATAAACCCTTCTATAAGAAAGGAAACATTGCAAATGGCTGTGGCAAGAAGGCAGCTAAAACACTAAAAATCTTGAAGGTCCGCGTACATGAAAATTTTCGAATTTTTCAAAGTCTTCATTTTGTTATTTTTTTCTGTCTAAATAAAAGGAAATAAACAAAAAACAACTACGAATAACATATAACCCCTTTTATAAGAAAGGAAACATTGCAAATGGCTGTGGCAAGAAGGCAGCTAAAACACTAAAAATCTTGAAGGTCCGCGTACATGAAAATTGTCAAATTTTTCAAAGTCTTCATTTTGTTATTATTTTCTGTCTAAATAAAAGGAAATAAACAAAAAACAACTACGAATAACAAATAAACCCTTCTATAAGAAAGGAAACATTGCAAATGGCTGTGGCAAGAATGCAGCTAAAACACTAAAAATCTCGAAGGTCCGCGTACATGAAAATTTTCGAATTTTTCAAAGTCTTCATTTTGTTATTTTTTTCTGTCTAAATAAAAGGAAATAAACAAAAAACAACTACGAATAACAAATAAGCCCTTCTATAAGAAAGGAAACATTGCAAATGGCTGTGGCAAGAATGCAGCTAAAACACTAAAAATCTCGAAGGTCCGCGTACATGAAAATTTTCGAATTTTTCAAAGTCTTCATTTTGTTATTTTTTTCTGTCTAAATAAAAGGAAATAAACAAAAAACAACTACGAATAACATATCAACGCTTCTATAAGCAAGGAAACATTGCAAATGGCTGTGGCAAGAAGGCAGCTAAAACACTAAAAATCTTGAAGGTCCGCGTACATGAAAATTTTCGAATTTTTCAAAGTCTTCAGTTTGTTATTTTTTTCTGTCTAAATAAAAGGAAATAAACAAAAAACAACTACGAATAACATATAACCCCTTTTATAAGAAAGGAAACATTGCAAATGGCTGTGGCAAGAAGGCAGCTAAAACACTAAAAATCTCGAAGGTCCGCGTACATGAAAATTTTCGAATTTTTCAAAGTCTTCATTTTGTTATTTTTTTCTGTTTAAAACAAAGGAAATAAACAAAAAACAACTACGAATAACATATAAACCCTTCTATAAGAAAGGAAACATTGCAAATGGCTGTGGCAAGAAGGCAGCTAAAACACTAAAAATCTCGAAGGTCCGCGTACATGAAAATTTTCGAATTTTTCAAAGTCTTCATTTTGTTATTTTTTTCTGTCTAAATAAAAGGAAATAAGCAAAAAACAACTACGAATAACATATAAACCCTTCTATAAGAAAGGAAACATTGCAAATGGCTGTGGCAAGAAGGCAGCTAAAACACTAAAAATCTTGAAGGTCCGCGTACATGAAAATTTTCGAATTTTTCAAAGTCTTCAGTTTGTTATTTTTTTCTGTCTAAATAAAAGGAAATAAACAAAAAACAACTACGAATAACATATAACCCCTTTTATAAGAAAGGAAACATTGCAAATGGCTGTGGCAAGAAGGCAGCTAAAACACTAAAAATCTCGAAGGTCCGCGTAAATTAAAATTTTCGAATTTTTCAAAGTCTTCATTTTGTAATTTTTTTCTGTTTAAATAAAAGGAAATAAACAAAAAACAACTACGAATAACATATAAACCCTTCTATAAGAAAGGAAACATTGCAAATGGCTGTGGCAAGAAGGCAGCTAAAACACTAAAAATCTCGAAGGTCCGCGTACATGAAAATTTTCGAATTTTTCAAAGTCTTCATTTTGTTATTTTTTTCTGTCTAAATAAAAGGAAATAAGCAAAAAACAACTACGAACAACATATAAACCCTTCTATAAGAAAGGAAACATTGCAAATGGCTGTGGCAAGAAGGCAGCTAAAACACTAAAAATCTTGAAGGTCCGCGTACATGAAAATCTTCGAATTTTTCAAAGTCTTCAGTTTGTTATCTTTTTCTGTCTAAATAAAAGGAAATAAACAAAAAACAACTACGAATAACATATAACCCCTTTTATAAGAAAGGAAACATTGCAAATGGCTGTGGCAAGAAGGCAGCTAAAACACTAAAAATCTCGAAGGTCCGCGTACATGAAAATTTTCGAATTTTTCAAAGTCTTCATTTTGTAATTTTTTTCTGTCTAAATAAAAGGAAATAAGCAAAAAACAACTACGAATAACATATAAACCCTTCTATAAGAAAGGAAACATTGCAAATGGCTGTGGCAAGAAGGCAGCTAAAACACTAAAAATCTTGAAGGTCCGCGTACATGAAAATTTTCGAATTTTTCAAAGTCTTCATTTTGTTATTTTTTTCTGTCTAAATAAAAGGAAATAAGCAAAAAACAACTACGAACAACAAATAAACCCTTCTATAAGAAAGGAAACATTGCAAATGGCTGTGGCAAGAAGGCAGCTAAAACACTAAAAATCTCGAAGGTCCGCGTACATGAAAATTTTCGAATTTTTCAAAGTCTTCATTTTGTTATTTTTTTCTGTCTAAATAAAAGGAAATAAACAAAAAACAACTACGAATAACATATAACCCCTTTTATAAGAAAGGAAACATTGCAAATGGCTGTGGCAAGAAGGCAGCTAAAACACTAAAAATCTTGAAGGTCCGCGTACATGAAAATTGTCAAATTTTTCAAAGTCTTCATTTTGTTATTATTTTCTGTCTAAATAAAAGGAAATAAACAAAAAACAACTACGAATAACAAATAAATCCTTCTATAAGAAAGGAAACATTGCAAATGGCTGTGGCAAGAATGCAGCTAAAACACTAAAAATCTCGAAGGTCCGCGTACATGAAAATTTTCGAATTTTTCAAAGTCTTCATTTTGTTATTTTTTTCTGTCTAAATAAAAGGAAATAAACAAAAAACAACTACGAATAACAAATAAGCCCTTCTATAAGAAAGGAAACATTGCAAATGGCTGTGGCAAGAATGCAGCTAAAACACTAAAAATCTCGAAGGTCCGCGTACATGAAAATTTTCGAATTTTTCAAAGTCTTCATTTTGTTATTTTTTTCTGTCTAAATAAAAGGAAATAAACAAAAAACAACTACGAATAACATATCAACGCTTCTATAAGCAAGGAAAACTTGCAAATGGCTGTGGCAAGAAGGCAGCTAAAACACTAAAAATCTTGAAGGTCCGCGTACATGAAAATTTTCGAATTTTTCAAAGTCTTCAGTTTGTTATTTTTTTCTGTCTAAATAAAAGGAAATAAACAAAAAACAACTACGAATAACATATAACCCCTTTTATAAGAAAGGAAACATTGCAAATGGCTGTGGCAAGAAGGCAGCTAAAACACTAAAAATCTCGAAGGTCCGCGTACATGAAAATTTTCGAATTTTTCAAAGTCTTCATTTTGTTATTTTTTTCTGTCTAAATAAAAGGAAATAAGCAAAAAACAACTACGAATAACATATAAACCCTTCTATAAGAAAGGAAACATTGCAAATGGCTGTGGCAAGAAGGCAGCTAAAACACTAAAAATCTTGAAGGTCCGCGTACATGAAAATTTTCGAATTTTTCAAAGTCTTCATTTTGTTATTTTTTTCTGTCTAAATAAAAGGAAATAAGCAAAAAACAACTACGAACAACAAATAAACCCTTCTATAAGAAAGGAAACATTGCAAATGGCTGTGGCAAGAAGGCAGCTAAAACACTAAAAATCTCGAAGGTCCGCGTACATGAAAATTTTCGAATTTTTCAAAGTCTTCATTTTGTTATTTTTTTCTGTCTAAATAAAAGGAAATAAACAAAAAACAACTACGAATAACATATAACCCCTTTTATAAGAAAGGAAACATTGCAAATGGCTGTGGCAAGAAGGCAGCTAAAACACTAAAAATCTTGAAGGTCCGCGTACATGAAAATTGTCAAATTTTTCAAAGTCTTCATTTTGTTATTATTTTCTGTCTAAATAAAAGGAAATAAACAAAAAACAACTACGAATAACAAATAAATCCTTCTATAAGAAAGGAAACATTGCAAATGGCTGTGGCAAGAATGCAGCTAAAACACTAAAAATCTCGAAGGTCCGCGTACATGAAAATTTTCGAATTTTTCAAAGTCTTCATTTTGTTATTTTTTTCTGTCTAAATAAAAGGAAATAAACAAAAAACAACTACGAATAACAAATAAGCCCTTCT
Source organism: Euprymna scolopes (assembly GCF_053919585.1). Lineage (NCBI taxonomy): Eukaryota > Metazoa > Mollusca > Cephalopoda > Sepiida > Sepiolidae > Euprymna > Euprymna scolopes. The sequence continues at coordinate 41,975,361 of NC_136504.1, read as the reverse complement.
ATAAGAAAGGAAACATTGCAAATGGCTGTGGCAAGAATGCAGCTAAAACACTAAAAATCTCGAAGGTCCGCGTACATGAAAATTTTCGAATTTTTCAAAGTCTTCATTTTGTTATTTTTTTCTGTCTAAATAAAAGGAAATAAACAAAAAACAACTACGAATAACATATCAACGCTTCTATAAGCAAGGAAAACTTGCAAATGGCTGTGGCAAGAAGGCAGCTAAAACACTAAAAATCTTGAAGGTCCGCGTACATGAAAATTTTCGAATTTTTCAAAGTCTTCAGTTTGTTATTTTTTTCTGTCTAAATAAAAGGAAATAAACAAAAAACAACTACGAATAACATATAACCCCTTTTATAAGAAAGGAAACATTGCAAATGGCTGTGGCAAGAAGGCAGCTAAAACATTAAAAATCTCGAAGGTCCGCGTACATGAAAATTTTCGAATTTTTCAAAGTCTTCATTTTGTTATTTTTTTCTGTTTAAATAAAAGGAAATAAACAAAAAACAACTACGAATAACATATAACCCCTTTTATAAGAAAGGAAACATTGCAAATGGCTGTGGCAAGAAGGCAGCTAAAACACTAAAAATCTCGAAGGTCTGCGTACATGAAAATTTTCGAATTTTTCAAAGTCTTCATTTTGTTATTTTTTTCTGTTTAAAACAAAGGAAATAAACAAAAAACAACTACGAATAACATATAAACCCTTCTATAAGAAAGGAAACATTGCAAATGGCTGTGGCAAGAAGGCAGCTAAAACACTAAAAATCTCGAAGGTCCGCGTACATGAAAATTTTCGAATTTTTCAAAGTCTTCATTTTGTTATTTTTTTCTGTCTAAATAAAAGTAAATAAGCAAAAAACAACTACGAATAACATATAAACCCTTCTATAAGAAAGGAAACATTGCAAATGGCTGTGGAAAGAAGGCAGCTAAAACACTAAAAATCTTGAAGGTCCGCGTACATGAAAATTTTCGAATTTTTCAAAGTCTTCAGTTTGTTATTTTTTTCTGTCTAAATAAAAGGAAATAAACAAAAAACAACTACGAATAACATATAACCCCTTTTATAAGAAAGGAAACATTGCAAATGGCTGTGGCAAGAAGGCAGCTAAAACACTAAAAATCTCGAAGGTCCGCGTACATGAAAATTTTCGAATTTTTCAAAGTCTTCATTTTGTTATTTTTTTCTGTTTAAAACAAAGGAAATAAACAAAAAACAACTACGAATAACATATAAACCCTTCTATAAGAAAGGAAACATTGCAAATGGCTGTGGCAAGAAGGCAGCTAAAACACTAAAAATCTCGAAGGTCCGCGTACATGAAAATTTTCGAATTTTTCAAAGTCTTCATTTTGTTATTTTTTTCTGTCTAAATAAAAGGAAATAAGCAAAAAACAACTACGAATAACATATAAACCCTTCTATAAGAAAGGAAACATTGCAAATGGCTGTGGCAAGAAGGCAGCTAAAATACTAAAAATCTTGAAGGTCCGCGTACATGTAAATTTTCGAATTTTTCAAAGTCTTCAGTTTGTTATTTTTTTCTGTCTAAATAAAAGGAAATAAATAAAAAACAACTACGAATAACATATAACCCCTTTTATAAGAAAGGAAACATTGCAAATGGCTGTGGCAAGAAGGCAGCTAAAACACTAAAAATCTCGAAGGTCCGCGTACATGAAAATTTTCGAATTTTTCAAAGTCTTCATTTTGTAATTTTTTTCTGTTTAAATAAAAGGAAATAAACAAAAAAATAACTACGAATAACATATAAACCCTTCTATAAGAAAGGAAACATTGCAAATGGCTGTGGCAAGAAGGCAGCTAAAACACTAAAAATCTCGAAGGTCCGCGTACATGAAAATTTTCGAATTTTTCAAAGTCTTCATTTTGTTATTTTTTTCTGTCTAAATAAAAGGAAATAAGCAAAAAACAACTACGAATAACATATAAACCCTTCTATAAGAAAGGAAACATTGCAAATGGCTGTGGCAAGAAGGCAGCTAAAACACTAAAAATCTTGAAGGTCCGCGTACATGAAAATTTTCGAATTTTTCAAAGTCTTCATTTTGTTATTTTTTTCTGTCTAAATAAAAGGAAATAAGCAAAAAACAACTACGAACAACAAATAAACCCTTCTATAAGAAAGGAAACATTGCAAATGGCTGTGGCAAGAAGGCAGCTAAAACACTAAAAATCTCGAAGGTGCGCGTACATGAAAATTTTCGAATTTTTCAAAGTCTTCATTTTGTTATTTATTTCTGTCTAAATAAAAGGAAATAAACAAAAAACAACTACGAATAACATATAACCCCTTTTATAAGAAAGGAAACATTGCAAATGGCTGTGGCAAGAAGGCAGCTAAAACACTAAAAATCTTGAAGGTCCGCGTACATGAAAATTGTCAAATTTTTCAAAGTCTTCATTTTGTTATTATTTTCTGTCTAAATAAAAGGAAATAAACAAAAAACAACTACGAATAACAAATAAACCCTTCTATAAGAAAGGAAACATTGCAAATGGCTGTGGCAAGAATGCAGCTAAAACACTAAAAATCTCGAAGGTCCGCGTACATGAAAATTTTCGAATTTTTCAAAGTCTTCATTTTGTTATTTTTTTCTGTCTAAATAAAAGGAAATAAACAAAAAACAACTACGAATAACATATAAACCCTTCTATAAGAAAGGAAACATTGCAAATGGCTGTGGCAAGAATGCAGCTAAAACACTAAAAATCTCGAAGGTCCGCGTACATGAAAATTTTCGAATTTTTCAAAGTCTTCATTTTGTTATTTTTTTCTGTCTAAATAAAAGGAAATAAACAAAAAACAACTACGAATAACATATCAACGCTTCTATAAGCAAGGAAAACTTGCAAATGGCTGTGGCAAGAAGGCAGCTAAAACACTAAAAATCTTGAAGGTCCGCGTACATGAAAATTTTCGAATTTTTCAAAGTCTTCAGTTTGTTATTTTTTTCTGTCTAAATAAAAGGAAATAAACAAAAAACAACTACGAATAACATATAACCCCTTTTATAAGAAAGGAAACATTGCAAATGGCTGTGGCAAGAAGGCAGCTAAAACACTAAAAATCTCGAAGGTCCGCGTACATGAAAATTTTCGAATTTTTCAAAGTCTTCATTTTGTTATTTTTTTCTGTTTAAAACAAAGGAAATAAACAAAAAACAACTACGAATAACATATAAACCCTTCTATAAGAAAGGAAACATTGCAAATGGCTGTGGCAAGAAGGCAGCTAAAACACTAAAAATCTCGAAGGTCCGCGTACATGAAAATTTTCGAATTTTTCAAAGTCTTCATTTTGTTATTTTTTTCTGTCTAAATAAAAGGAAATAAGCAAAAAACAACTACGAATAACATATAAACCCTTCTATAAGAAAGGAAACATTGCAAATGGCTGTGGCAAGAAGGCAGCTAAAACACTAAAAATCTTGAAGGTCCGCGTACATGTAAATTTTCGAATTTTTCAAAGTCTTCAGTTTGTTATTTTTTTCTGTCTAAATAAAAGGAAATAAACAAAAAACAACTACGAATAACATATAACCCCTTTTATAAGAAAGGAAACATTGCAAATGGCTGTGGCAAGAAGGCAGCTAAAACACTAAAAATCTCGAAGGTCCGCGTACATGAAAATTTTCGAATTTTTCAAAGTCTTCATTTTGTAATTTTTTTCTGTTTAAATAAAAGGAAATAAACAAAAAACAACTACGAATAACATATAAACCCTTCTATAAGAAAGGAAACATTGCAAATGGCTGTGGCAAGAAGGCAGCTAAAACACTAAAAATCTCGAAGGTCCGCGTACATGAAAATTTTCGAATTTTTCAAAGTCTTCATTTTGTTATTTTTTTCTGTCTAAATAAAAGGAAATAAGCAAAAAACAACTACGAATAACATATAAACCCTTCTATAAGAAAGGAAACATTGCAAATGGCTGTGGCAAGAAGGCAGCTAAAACACTAAAAATCTTGAAGGTCCGCGTACATGAAAATTTTCGAATTTTTCAAAGTCTTCATTTTGTTATTTTTTTCTGTCTAAATAAAAGGAAATAAGCAAAAAACAACTACGAACAACAAATAAACCCTTCTATAAGAAAGGAAACATTGCAAATGGCTGTGGCAAGAAGGCAGCTAAAACACTAAAAATCTCGAAGGTCCGCGTACATGAAAATTTTCGAATTTTTCAAAGTCTTCATTTTGTTATTTTTTTCTGTCTAAATAAAAGGAAATAAACAAAAAACAACTACGAATAACATATAACCCCTTTTATAAGAAAGGAAACATTGCAAATGGCTGTGGCAAGAAGGCAGCTAAAACACTAAAAATCTTGAAGGTCCGCGTACATGAAAATTGTCAAATTTTTCAAAGTCTTCATTTTGTTATTATTTTCTGTCTAAATAAAAGGAAATAAACAAAAAACAACTACGAATAACAAATAAACCCTTCTGCAAGAAAGGAAACATTGCAAATGGCTGTGGCAAGAATGCAGCTAAAACACTAAAAATCTCGAAGGTCCGCGTACATGAAAATTTTCGAATCTTTCAAAGTCTTCATTTTGTTATTTTTTTCTGTCTAAAAAAAAGGAAATAAACAAAAAACAACTACGAATAACATATAAACCCTTCTATAAGAAAGGAAACATTGCAAATGGCTGTGGCAAGAATGCAGCTAAAACACTAAAAATCTCGATGGTCCGCGTACATGAAAATTTTCGAATTTTTCAAAGTCTTCATTTTGTTATTTTTTTCTGTCTAAATAAAAGGAAATAAACAAAAAACAACTACGAATAACATATCAACGCTTCTATAAGCAAGGAAAACTTGCAAATGGCTGTGGCAAGAAGGCAGCTAAAACACTAAAAATCTTGAAGGTCCGCGTACATGAAAATTTTCGAATTTTTCAAAGTCTTCAGTTTGTTATTTTTTTCTGTCTAAATAAAAGGAAATAAACAAAAAACAACTACGAATAACATATAAACCCTTCTATAAGAAAGGAAACATTGCAAATGGCTGTGGCAAGAAGGCAGCTAAAACATTAAAAATCTCGAAGGTCCGCGTACATGAAAATTTTCGAATTTTTCAAAGTCTTCATTTTGTTATTTTTTTCTGTTTAAATAAAAGGAAATAAACAAAAAACAACTACGAATAACATATAAACCCTTCTATAAGAAAGGAAACATTGCAAATGGCTGTGGCAAGAAGCAGCTAAAACACTAAAAATCTCGAAGGTCCGCGTACATGAAAATTTTCGAATTTTTCAAAGTCTTCATTTTGTTATTTTTTTCTGTCTAAATAAAAGTAAATAAGCAAAAAACAACTACGAATAACATATAAACCCTTCTATAAGAAAGGAAACATTGCAAATGGCTGTGGCAAGAAGGTAGCTAAAACACTAAAAATCTTGAAGGTCCGCGTACATGAAAATTTTCGAATTTTTCAAAGTCTTCATTTTGTTATTTTTTTCTGTCTAAATAAAAGGAAATAAACAAAAAAAAACTACGAATAACATATAACCCCTTTTATAAGAAAGGAAACATTGCAAATGGCTGTGGCAAGAAGGCAGCTAAAACACTAAAAATCTCAAAGGTCCGCGTACATGAAAATTTCTGAATTTTTCAAAGTCTTCATTTTGTTATTTTTTTCTGTTTAAAACAAAGGAAATAAACAAAAAACAACTACGAATAACATATAAACCCTTCTATAAGAAAGGAAACATTGCAAATGGCTGTGGCAAGAAGGCAGCTAAAACACTAAAAATCTCGAAGGTCCGCGTACATGAAAATTTTCGAATTTTTCAAAGTCTTCATTTTGTTATTTTTTCTGTCTAAATAAAAGGAAATAAGCAAAAAACAACTACGAATAACATATAAACCCTTCTATAAGAAAGGAAACATTGCAAATGGCTGTGGCAAGAAGGCAGCTAAAACACTAAAAATCTTGAAGGTCCGCGTACATGTAAATTTTCGAATTTTTCAAAGTCTTCAGTTTGTTATTTTTTTCTGTCTAAATAAAAGGAAATAAACAAAAAACAACTACGAATAACATATAACCCCTTTTATAAGAAAGGAAACATTGCAAATGGCTGTGGCAAGAAGGCAGCTAAAACACTAAAAATCTCGAAGGTCCGCGTACATGAAAATTTTCGAATTTTTCAAAGTCTTCATTTTGTAATTTTTTTCTGTTTAAATAAAAGGAAATAAACAAAAAACAACTACGAATAACATATAAACCCTTCTATAAGAAAGGAAACATTGCAAATGGCTGTGGCAAGAAGGCAGCTAAAACACTAAAAATCTCGAAGGTCCGCGTACATGAAAATTTTCGAATTTTTCAAAGTCTTCATTTTGTTATTTTTTTCTGTCTAAATAAAAGGAAATAAGCAAAAAACAACTACGAATAACATATAAACCCTTCTATAAGAAAGGAAACATTGCAAATGGCTGTGGCAAGAAGGCAGCTAAAACACTAAAAATCTTGAAGGTCCGCGTACATGAAAATTTTCGAATTTTTCAAAGTCTTCATTTTGTTATTTTTTTCTGTCTAAATAAAAGGAAATAAGCAAAAAACAACTACGAACAACAAATAAACCCTTCTATAAGAAAGGAAACATTGCAAATGGCTGTGGCCAGAAGGCAGCTAAAACACTAAAAATCTCGAAGGTCCGCGTACATGAAAATTTTCGAATTTTTCAAAGTCTTCATTTTGTTATTTTTTTCTGTCTAAATAAAAGGAAATAAACAAAAAACAACTACGAATAACATATAACCCCTTTTATAAGAAAGGAAACATTGCAAATGGCTGTGGCAAGAAGGCAGCTAAAACACTAAAAATCTTGAAGGTCCGCGTACATGAAAATTGTCAAATTTTTCAAAGTCTTCATTTTGTTATTATTTTCTGTCTAAATAAAAGGAAATAAACAAAAAACAACTACGAATAACAAATAAACCCTTCTATAAGAAAGGAAACATTGCAAATGGCTGTGGCAAGAATGCAGCGAAAACACTAAAAATCTCGAAGGTCCGCGTACATGAAAATTTTCGAATTTTTCAAAGTCTTCAGTTTGTTATTTTTTTCTGTCTAAATAAAAGGAAATAAACAAAAAACAACTACGAATAACATATAACCCCTTTTATAAGAAAGGAAACATTGCAAATGGCTGTGGCAAGAAGGCAGCTAAAACACTAAAAATCTCGAAGGTCCGCGTACATGAAAATTTTCGAATTTTTCAAAGTCTTCATTTTGTAATTTTTTTCTGTTTAAATAAAAGGAAATAAACAAAAAACAACTACGAATAACATATAAACCCTTCTATAAGAAAGGAAACATTGCAAATGGCTGTGGCAAGAAGGCAGCTAAAACACTAAAAATCTCGAAGGTCCGCGTACATGAAAATTTTCGAATTTTTCAAAGTCTTCATTTTGTTATTTTTTTCTGTCTAAATAAAAGGAAATAAGCAAAAAACAACTACGAATAACATATAAACCCTTCTATAAGAAAGGAAACATTGCAAATGGCTGTGGCAAGAAGGCAGCTAAAACACTAAAAATCTTGAAGGTCCGCGTACATGAAAATTTTCGAATTTTTCAAAGTCTTCAGTTTGTTATTTTTTTCTGTCTAAATAAAAGGAAATAAACAAAAAACAACTACGAATAACATATAACCCCTTTTATAAGAAAGGAAACATTGCAAATGGCTGTGGCAAGAAGGCAGCTAAAACACTAAAAATCTTGAAGGTCCGCGTACATGAAAATTGTCAAATTTTTCAAAGTCTTCATTTTGTTATTATTTTCTGTCTAAATAAAAGGAAATAAACAAAAAACAACTACGAATAACAAATAAACCCTTCTATAAGAAAGGAAACATTGCAAATGGCTGTGGCAAGAATGCAGCTAAAACACTAAAAATCTCGAAGGTCCGCGTACATGAAAATTTTCGAATTTTTCAAAGTCTTCATTTTGTTATTTTTTTCTGTCTAAATAAAAGGAAATAAACAAAAAACAACTACGAATAACATATAAACCCTTCTATAAGAAAGGAAACATTGCAAATGGCTGTGGCAAGAATGCAGCTAAAACACTAAAAATCTCGAAGATCCGCGTACATGAAAATTTTCGAATTTTTCAAAGTCTTCAGTTTGTTATTTTTTTCTGTCTAAATAAAAGGAAATAAACAAAAAACAACTACGAATAACATATCAACGCTTCTATAAGCAAGGAAAACTTGCAAATGGCTGTGGCAAGAAGGCAGCTAAAACACTAAAAATCTTGAAGGTCCGCGTACATGAAAATTTTCGAATTTTTCAAAGTCTTCAGTTTGTTATTTTTTTCTGTCTAAATAAAAGGAAATAAACAAAAAACAACTACGAATAACATATAACCCCTTTTATAAGAAAGGAAACATTGCAAATGGCTGTGGCAAGAAGGCAGCTAAAACACTAAAAATCTCGAAGGTCCGCGTACATGAAAATTTTCGAATTTTTCAAAGTCTTCATTTTGTAATTTTTTCTGTTTAAATAAAAGGAAATAAACAAAAAACAACTACGAATAACATATAAACCCTTCTATAAGAAAGGAAACATTGCAAATGGCTGTGGCAAGAAGGCAGCTAAAACACTAAAAATCTCGAAGGTCCGCGTACATGAAAATTTTCGAATTTTTCAAAGTCTTCATTTTGTTATTTTTTTCTGTCTAAATAAAAGGAAATAAGCAAAAAACAACTACGAATAACATATAAACCCTTCTATAAGAAAGGAAACATTGCAAATGGCTGTGGCAAGAAGGCAGCTAAAACACTAAAAATCTTGAAGGTCCGCGTACATGAAAATTTTCGAATTTTTCAAAGTCTTCATTTTGTTATTTTTTTCTGTCTAAATAAAAGGAAATAAGCAAAAAACAACTACGAACAACAAATAAACCCTTCTATAAGAAAGGAAACATTGCAAATGGCTGTGGCAAGAATGCAGCTAAAACACTAAAAATCTCGAAGGTCCGCGTACATGGAAATTTTCGAATTTTTCAAAGTCTTCATTTTGTTATTTTTTTCTGTCTAAATAAAAGGAAATAAACAAAAAACAACTACGAATAACATATAACCCCTTTTATAAGAAAGGAAACATTGCAAATGGCTGTGGCAAGAAGGCAGCTAAAACACTAAAAATCTTGAAGGTCCGCGTACATGAAAATTGTCAAATTTTTCAAAGTCTTCATTTTGTTATTATTTTCTGTCTAAATAAAAGGAAATAAACAAAAAACAACTACGAATAACAAATAAACCCTTCTATAAGAAAGGAAACATTGCAAATGGCTGTGGCAAGAATGCAGCTAAAACACTAAAAATCTCGAAGGTCCGCGTACATGAAAATTTTCGAATTTTTCAAAGTCTTCATTTTGTTATTTTTTTCTGTCTAAATAAAAGGAAATAAACAAAAAACAACTACGAATAACATATAAACCCTTCTATAAGAAAGGAAACATTGCAAATGGCTGTGGCAAGAATGCAGCTAAAACACTAAAAATCTCGAAGATCCGCGTACATGAAAATTTTCGAATTTTTCAAAGTCTTCATTTTGTTATTTTTTTCTGTCTAAATAAAAGGAAATAAACAAAAAACAACTACGAATAACATATCAACGCTTCTATAAGCAAGGAAAACTTGCAAATGGCTGTGGCAAGAAGGCAGCTAAAACACTAAAAATCTTGAAGGTCCGCGTACATGAAAATTTTCGAATTTTTCAAAGTCTTCAGTTTGTTATTTTTTTCTGTCTAAATAAAAGGAAATAAACAAAAAACAACTACGAATAACATATAACCCCTTTTATAAGAAAGGAAACATTGCAAATGGCTGTGGCAAGAAGGCAGCTAAAACACTAAAAATCTCGAAGGTCCGCGTACATGAAAATTTTCGAATTTTTCAAAGTCTTCATTTTGTTATTTTTTTCTGTCTAAATAAAAGGAAATAAGCAAAAAACAACTACGAATAACATATAAACCATTCTATAAGAAAAGAAACATTGCAAATGGCTGTGGCAAGAAGGCAGCTAAAACACTAAAAATCTCGAAGGTCCGCGTACATGAAAATTTTCGAATTTTTCAAAGTCTTCATTTTGTTATTTTTTTCTGTCTAAATAAAAGGAAATAAGCAAAAAACAACTACGAATAACATATAAACCCTTCTATAAGAAAGGAAACATTGCAAATGGCTGTGGCAAGAAGGCAGCTAAAACACTAAAAATCTTGAAGGTCCGCGTACATGAAAATTTTCGAATTTTTCAAAGTCTTCATTTTGTTATTTTTTTCTGTCTAAATAAAAGGAAATAAACAAAAAACAACTACGAATAACATATAACCCCTTTTATAAGAAAGGAAACATTGCAAATGGCTGTGGCAAGAAGGCAGCTAAAACACTAAAAATCTTGAAGGTCCGCGTACATGAAAATTGTCAAATTTTTCAAAGTCTTCATTTTGTTATTATTTTCTGTCTAAATAAAAGGAAATAAACAAAAAACAACTACGAATAACAAATAAACCCTTCTATAAGAAAGGAAACATTGCAAATGGCTGTGGCAAGAATGCAGCTAAAACACTAAAAATCTCGAAGGTCCGCGTACATGAAAATTTTCGAATTTTTCAAAGTCTTCATTTTGTTATTTTTTTCTGTCTAAATAAAAGGAAATAAACAAAAAACAACTACGAATAACATATAAACCCTTCTATAAGAAAGGAAACATTGCAAATGGCTGTGGCAAGAATGCAGCTAAAACACTAAAAATCTCGAAGGTCCACGTACATGAAAATTTTCGAATTTTTCAAAGTCTTCATTTTGTTATTTTTTTCTGTCTAAATAAAAGGAAATAAACAAAAAACAACTACGAATAACATATCAACGCTTCTATAAGCAAGGAAAACTTGCAAATGGCTGTGGCAAGAAGGCAGCTAAAACACTAAAAATCTTGAAGGTCCGCGTACATGAAAATTTTCGAATTTTTCAAAGTCTTCAGTTTGTTATTTTTTTCTGTCCATATAAAAGGAAATAAACAAAAAACAACTACGAATAACATATAACCCCTTCTATAAGAAAGGAAACATTGCAAATGGCTGTGGCAAGAAGGCAGCTAAAACATTAAAAATCTCGAAGGTCCGCGTACATGAAAATTTTCGAATTTTTCAAAGTCTTCATTTTGTTATTTTTTTCTGTTTAAATAAAAGGAAATAAACAAAAAACAACTACGAATAACATATAAACGCTTCTATAATAAAGGAAACATTGCAAATGGCTGTGGCAAGAAGGCAGCTAAAACACTAAAAATCTCGAAGGTCCGCGTACATGAAAATTTTCGAATTTTTCAAAGTCTTCATTTTGTTATTTTTTTCTGTCTAAATAAAAGGAAATAAACAAAAAACAACTACGAATAACATATAACCCCTTTTATAAGAAAGGAAACATTGCAAATGGCTGTGGCAAGAAGGCAGCTAAAACACTAAAAATCTTGAAGGTCCGCGTACATTAAAATTGTCAAATTTTTCAAAGTCTTCATTTTGTTATTATTTTCTGTCTAAATAAAAGGAAATAAACAAAAAACAACTACGAATAACAAATAAACCCTTCTATAAGAAAGGAAACATTGCAAATGGCTGTGGCAAGAATGCAGCTAAAACACTAAAAATCTCGAAGGTCCGCGTACATGAAAATTTTCGAATTTTTCAAAGTCTTCATTTTGTTATTTTTTTCTGTCTAAATAAAAGGAAATAAACAAAAAACAACTACGAATAACATATAAACCCTTCTATAAGAAAGGAAACATTGCAAATGGCTGTGGCAAGAATGCAGCTAAAACACTAAAAATCTCGAAGGTCCGCGTACATGAAAATTTTCGAATTTTTCAAAGTCTTCATTTTGTTATTTTTTTCTGTCTAAATAAAAGGAAATAAACAAAAAACAACTACGAATAACATATCAACGCTTCTATAAGCAAGGAAAACTTGCAAATGGCTGTGGCAAGAAGGCAGCTAAAACACTAAAAATCTTGAAGGTCCGCGTACATGAAAATTTTCGAATTTTTCAAAGTCTTCAGTTTGTTATTTTTTTCTGTCTAAATAAAAGGAAATAAACAAAAAACAACTACGAATAACATATAACCCCTTTTATAAGAAAGGAAACATTGCAAATGGCTGTGGCAAGAAGGCAGCTAAAACATTAAAAATCTCGAAGGTCCGCGTACATGAAAATTTTCGAATTTTTCAAAGTCTTCATTTTGTTATTTTTTTCTGTTTAAATAAAAGGAAATAAACAAAAAACAACTACGAATAACATATAAACCCTTCTATAAGAAAGGAAACATTGCAAATGGCTGTGGCAAGAAGGCAGCTAAAACACTAAAAATCTCGAAGGTCCGCGTACATGAAAATTTTCGAATTTTTCAAAGTCTTCATTTTGTTATTTTTTTCTGTCTAAATAAAAGTAAATAAGCAAAAAACAACTACGAATAACATATAAACCCTTCTATAAGAAAGGAAACATTGCAAATGGCTGTGGCAAGAAGGCAGCTAAAACACTAAAAATCTTGAAGGTCCGCGTACATGAAAATTTTCGAATTTTTCAAAGTCTTCATTTTGTTATTTTTTTCTGTCTAAACAAAAGGAAATAAACAAAAAACAACTACGAATAACATATAACCCCTTTTATAAGAAAGGAAACATTGCAAATGGCTGTGGCAAGAAGGCAGCTAAAACACTAAAAATCTCGAAGGTCCGCGTACATGAAAATTTTCGAATTTTTCAAAGTCTTCATTTTGTTATTTTTTTCTGTTTAAAACAAAGGAAATAAACAAAAAACAACTACGAATAACATATAAACCCTTCTATAAGAAAGGAAACATTGCAAATGGCTGTGGCAAGAAGGCAGCTAAAACACTAAAAATCTCGAAGGTCCGCGTACATGAAAATTTTCGAATTTTTCAAAGTCTTCATTTTGTTATTTTTTTCTGTCTAAATAAAAGGAAATAAGCAAAAAACAACTACGAATAACATATAAACCCTTCTATAAGAAAGGAAACATTGCAAATGGCTGTGGCAAGAAGGCAGCTAAAACACTAAAAATCTTGAAGGTCCGCGTACATGAAAATTTTCGAATTTTTCAAAGTCTTCAGTTTGTTATTTTTTTCTGTCTAAATAAAAGGAAATAAACAAAAAACAACTACGAATAACATATAACCCCTTTTATAAGAAAGGAAACATTGCAAATGGCTGTGGCAAGAAGGCAGCTAAAACACTAAAAATCTCGAAGGTCCGCGTACATGAAAATTTTCGAATTTTTCAAAGTCTTCATTTTGTTATTTTTTTCTGTTTAAAACAAAGGAAATAAACAAAAGACAACTACGAATAACATATAAACCCTTCTATAAGAAAGGAAACATTGCAAATGGCTGTGGCAAGAAGGCAGCTAAAACACTAAAAATCTCGAAGGTCCGCGTACATGAAAATTTTCGAATTTTTCAAAGTCTTCATTTTGTTATTTTTTTCTGTCTAAATAAAAGGAAATAAGCAAAAAACAACTACGAATAACATATAAACCCTTCTATAAGAAAGGAAACATTGCAAATGGCTGTGGCAAGAAGGCAGCTAAAACACTAAAAATCTTGAAGGTCCGCGTACATGAAAATTTTCGAATTTTTCAAAGTCTTCAGTTTGTTATTTTTTTCTGTCTAAATAAAAGGAAATAAACAAAAAACAACTACGAATAACATATAACCCCTTTTATAAGAAAGGAAACATTGCAAATGGCTGTGGCAAGAAGGCAGATAAAACACTAAAAATCTCGAAGGTCCGCGTACATGAAAATTTTCGAATTTTTCAAAGTCTTCATTTTGTAATTGTTTTCTGTTTAAATAAAAGGAAATAAACAAAAAACAACTACGAATAACATATAAACCCTTCTATAAGAAAGGAAACATTGCAAATGGCTGTGGCAAGAAGGCAGCTAAAACACTAAAAATCTCGAAGGTCCGCGTACATGAAAATTTTCGAATTTTTCAAAGTCTTCAGTTTGTTATGTTTTTCTGTCTAAATAAAAGGAAATAAACAAAAAACAACTACGAATAACATATAACCCCTTTTATAAGAAAGGAAACATTGCAAATGGCTGTGGCAAGAAGGCAGCTAAAACACTAAAAATCTAGAAGGTCCGCGTACATGAAAATTTTCGAATTTTTCAAAGTCTTCATTTTGTTATTTTTTTCTGTTTAAATAAAAAGAAATAAACAAAAAACAACTACGAATAACATATAAACCCTTCTATAAGAAAGGAAACATTGCAAATGGCTGTGGCAAGAAGGCAGCTAAAACACTAAAAATCTCGAAGGTCCGCGTACATGAAAATGTTCGAATTTTTCAAAGTCTTCATTTTGTTATTTTGTTGTGTCTAAATAAAAGGAAATAAGCAAAAAACAACTACGAATAACATATAAACCCTTCTATAAGAAAGGAAACATTGCAAATGGCTGTGGCAAGAAGGCAGCTAAAACACTAAAAATCTCGAAGGTCCGCGTACATGAAAATTTTCGAATTTTTCAAAGTCTTCATTTTGTTATTTTTTTCTGTCTAAATAAAAGCAAATAAGCAAAAAACAACTACGAATAACATATAACCCCTTCTATAAGAAAGGAAACATTGCAAATGGCTGTGGCAAGAAGGCAGCTAAAACACTAAAAATCTTGAAGGTCCGCGTACATGAAAATTTTCGAATTTTTCAAAGTCTTCATTTTGTTATTTTTTTCTGTCTAAATAAAAGGAAATAAACAAAAAACAACTACGATTAACATATAACCCCTTTTATAAGAAAGGAAACATTGCAAATGGCTGTGGCAAGAAGGCAGCTAAAACACTAAAAATCTCGAAGGTCCGCGTACATGAAAATTTTCGAATTTTTCAAAGTCTTCATTTTGTTATTTTTTTCTGTTTAAATAAAAGGAAATAAACAAAAAACAACTACGAATAACATATAAACCCTTCTATAAGAAAGGAAACATTGCAAATGGCTGTGGCAAGAAGGCAGCTAAAACACTAAAAATCTCGAAGGTCCGCGTACATGAAAATTATCGAATTTTTCAAAGTCTTCATTTTGTTATTTTTTTCTGTCTAAATAAAAGGAAATAAGCAAAAAACAACTACGAATAACATATAAACCCTTCTATAAGAAAGGAAACATTGCAAATGGCTGTGGCAAGAAGGCAGCTAAAACACTAAATATCTTGAAGGTCCGCGTACATGAAAATTTTCGAATTTTTCAAAGTCTTCAGTTTGTTATTTTTTTCTGTCTAAATAAAAGGAAATAAACAAAAAACAACTACGAATAACATATAACCCCTTTTATAAGTAAGGAAACATTGCAAATGGCTGTGGCAAGAAGGCAGCTAAAACACTAAAAATCTCGAAGGTCCGCGTACATGAAAATTTTCGAATTTTTCAAAGTCTTCATTTTGTTATTTTTTTCTGTTTAAATAAAAGGAAATAAACAAAAAACAACTACGAATAACATATAAACCCTTCTATAAGAAAGGAAACATTGCAAATGGCTGTGGCAAGAAGGCAGCTAAAACACTAAAAATCTCGAAGGTCCGCGTACATGAAAATTTTCGAATTTTTCAAAGTCTTCATTTTGTTATTTTGTTGTGTCTAAATAAAAGGAAATAAGCAAAAAACAACTACGAATAACATATAAACCTTTCTATAAGAAAGGAAACATTGCAAATGGCTGTGGCAAGAAGGCAGCTTAAACACTAAAAATCTCGAAGGTCCGCGTACATGAAAATTTTCGAATTTTTAAAAGTCTTCATTTTGTTATTTTTTTCTGTCTAAATAAAAGGAAATAAGCAAAAAACAACTACGAATAACATATAAACCCTTCTATAAGAAAGGAAACATTGCAAATGGCTGTGGCAAGAAGGCAGCTAAAACACTAAAAATCTTGAAGGTCCGCGTACATGAAAATTTTCGAATTTTTCAAAGTCTTCATTTTGTTATTTTTTTCTGTTTAAATAAAAGGAAATAAACAAAAAACAACTACGAATAACATATAAACCCTTCTATAAGAAAGGAAACATTGCAAATGGCTGTGGCAAGAAGGCAGCTAAAACACTAAAAATCTCGAAGGTCCGCGTACATGAAAATTTTCGAATTTTTCAAAGTCTTCATTTTGTTATTTTTTTCTGTCTAAATAAAAGGAAATAAGCAAAAAACAACTACGAATAACATATAAACCCTTCTATAAGAAAGGAAACATTGCAAATGGCTGTGGCAAGAAGGCAGCTAAAACACTAAAAATCTTGAAGGTCCGCGTACATGAAAATTTTCGAATTTTTCAAAGTCTTCAGTTTGTTATTATTTTCTGTCTAAATAAAAGGAAATAAACAAAAAACAACTACGAATAACATATAACCCCTTTTATAAGAAAGGAAACATTGCAAATGGCTGTGGCAAGAAGGCAGCTAAAACACTAAAAATCTCGAAGGTCGACATACATGAAAATTTTCGAATTTTTCAAAGTCTTCATTTTGTTATTTTTTTCTGTCTAAATAAAAGGAAATAAACAAAAAACAACTACGAATAACATATAAACCCTTCTATAAGAAAGGAAACATTGCAAATGGCTGTGGCAAGAAGGCAGCTAAAACACTAAAAATCTTGAAGGTCCGCGTACATGAAAATTTTTGAATTTTTCAAAGTCTTCATTTTGTTATTTTTTTCTGTCTAAATAAAAGGAAATAAGCAAAAAACACCGCGAATAACATATAAACCCTTTTATAAGAAAGGAAACATTGCAAATGGCTGTGGCAAGAAGGCAGCTAAAACACTAAAAATCTTGAAGGTCCGCGTACATGAAAATTTTCGAATTTTTCAAAGTCTTCATTTTGTTATTTTTTTCTGTCTAAATAAAAGGAAATAAACAAAAAACAACTACGAATAACATATAAACCCTTCTATAAGAAAGGAAACATTGCAAATGGCTGTGGCAAGAAGGCAGCTAAAACACTAAAAATCTCGAAGATCCGCGTACATGAAAATTTTCGAATTTTTCAAAGTCTTCATTTTGTTATTTTTTTCTGTCTAAATAAAAGGAAAAAAACAAAAAACAACTACGAATAACATATAAACCCTTCTATAAGAAAGGAAACATTGCAAATGGCTGTGGCAAGAAGGCAGCTAAAACACTAAAAATCTCAAAGGTCCGCGTACATGAAAATTTTCTAATTTTTCAAAGTCTTCATTTTGTTATTATTTTCTGTCTAAATAAAAGGAAATAAACAAAAAACAACTACGAATAACAAATACACACTTCTATAAGAAAGGAAACATTGCAAATGGCTGTGGCAAGAATGCAGCTAAAACACTAAAAATCTCGAAGGTCCGTGTACATGAAAATTTTCGAATTTTTCAAAGTCTTCATTTTGTTATTTTTTTCTGTCTAAATAAAAGGAAATAAGCAAAAAACACCTACGAATAACATATAACCCCTTCTATAAGAAAGGAAACATTGCAAATGGCTGTGGCAAGAAGGCAGCTAAAACACTAAAAATCTTGAAGGTCCGCGTACATGAAAATTTTCGAATTTTTCAAAGTCTTCATTTTGTTATTTTTTTCTGTCTAAATAAAAGGAAATAAACAAAAAACAACTACGAATAACATATAACCCCTTTTATAAGAAAGGAAACATTGCAAATGGCTGTGGCAAGAAGGCAGCTAAAACACTAAAAATCTCGAAGGTCCGCGTACATGAAAATTTTCAAATTTTTCAAAGTCTTCATTTTGTTATTTTTTTCTGTCTAAATAAAAGGAAATAAACAAAAAACAACTACGAATAACATATAACCCCTTTTATAAGAAAGGAAACATTGCAAATGGCTGTGGCAAGAAGGCAGCTAAAACACTAAAAATCTCGAAGATCCGCGTACATGAAAATTTTCGAGTTTTTCAAAGTCTTCATCTTGTTATTTTTTTCTGTCTAAATAAAAGGAAATAAACAAAAAACAACTACGAATAACATATAAACCCTTCTATAAGAAAGGAAACATTGCAAATGGCTGTGGCAAGAAGGCAGCTAAAACACTAAAAATCTCGAAGGTCCGCGTACATAAAATTTTCGAATTTTTCAAAGTCTTCATTTTGTTATTTTGTTCTGTCTAAATAAAAGGAAATAAGCAAAAAACAACTACGAATAACATATAAACCCTTCTATAAGAACGAAAACATTGCAAATGGCTGTGGCAAGAAGGCAGCTAAAACACTAAAAATCTCGAAGGTCCGCGTACATGAAAATTTTCGAATTTTTCAAAGTCTTCATTTTGTTATTTTTTTCTGTTTAAATAAAAGGAAATAAACAAAAAACAACTACGAATAACATATAAACCCTTCTATAAGAAAGGAAACATTGCAAATGGCTGTGGCAAGAAGGCAGCTAAAACACTAAAAATCTCGAAGGTCCGCGTACATGAAAATGGTCGAATTTTTCAAAGTCTTCATTTTGTTATTTTGTTGTGTCTAAATAAAAGGAAATAAGCAAAAAACAACTACGAATAACATATAAACCCTTCTATAAGAAAGGAAACATTGCAAATGGCTGTGGCAAGAAGGCTACTAAAACACTAAAAATCTCGAAGGTCCGCGTACATGAAAATTTTCGAATTTTTCAAAGTCTTCATTTTGTAATTTTTTTCTGTCTAAATAAAAGGAAATAAGCAAAAAACAACTACGAATAACATATAAACCCTTCTATAAGAAAGGAAACATTGCAAATGGCTGTGGCAAGAAGGCAGCTAAAACACTAAAAATCTTGAAGGTCCGCGTACATGAAAATTTTCGAATTTTTCAAAGTCTTCATTTTGTTATTTTTTTCTGTTTAAATAAAAGGAAATAAACAAAAAACAACTACGAATAACATATAAACCCTTCTATAAGAAAGGAAACATTGCAAATGGCTGTGGCAAGAAGGCAGCTAAAACACTAAAAATCTCGAAGGTCCGCGTACATGAAAATTTTCGAATTTTTCAAAGTCTTCATTTTGTTATTTTGTTCTGTCTAAATAAAAGGAAATAAGCAAAAAACAACTACGAATAACATATAAACCCTTCTATAAGAACGAAAACATTGCAAATGGCTGTGGCAAGAAGGCAGCTAAAACACTAAAAATCTCGAAGGTCCGCGTACATGAAAATTTTCGAATTTTTCAAAGTCTTCATTTTGTTATTTTTTTCTGTTTAAATAAAAGGAAATAAACAAAAAACAACTACGAATAACATATAAACCCTTCTATAAGAAAGGAAACATTGCAAATGGCTGTGGCAAGAAGGCAGCTAAAACACTAAAAATCTCGAAGGTCCGCGTACATGAAAATGTTCGAATTTTTCAAAGTCTTCATTTTGTTATTTTGTTGTGTCTAAATAAAAGGAAATAAGCAAAAAACAACTACGAATAACATATAAACCCTTCTATAAGAAAGGAAACATTGCAAATGGCTGTGGCAAGAAGGCTACTAAAACACTAAAAATCTCGAAGGTCCGCGTACATGAAAATTTTCGAATTTTTCAAAGTCTTCATTTTGTTATTTTTTTCTGTCTAAATAAAAGGAAATAAGCAAAAAACAACTACGAATAACATATAAACCCTTCTATAAGAACGAAAAAATTGCAAATGGCTGTGGCAAGAAGGCAGCTAAAACACTAAAAATCTCGAAGGTCCGCGTACATGAAAATTTTCGAATTTTTCAAAGTCTTCATTTTGTTATTTTTTTCTGTTTAAATAAAAGGAAATAAACAAAAAACAACTACGAATAACATATAAACCCTTCTATAAGAAAGGAAACATTGCAAATGGCTGTGGCAAGAAGGCAGCTAAAACACTAAAAATCTCGAAGGTCCGCGTACATGAAAATTTTCGAATTTTTCAAAGTCTTCATTTTGTTATTTTTTTCTGTCTAAATAAAAGGAAATAAGCAAAAAACAACTACGAATAACATATAAACCCTTCTATAAGAAAGGAAACATTGCAAATGGCTGTGGCAAGAAGGCAGCTAAAACACTAAAAATCTTGAAGGTCCGCGTACATGAAAATTTTCGAATTTTTCAAAGTCTTCATTTTGTTATTTTTTTCTGTTTAAATAAAAGGAAATAAACAAAAAACAACTACGAATAACATATAAACCCTTCTATAAGAAAGGAAACATTGCAAATGGCTGTGGCAAGAAGGCAGCTAAAACACTAAAAATCTCGAAGGTCCGCGTACATGAAAATTTTCGAATTTTTCAAAGTCTTCATTTTGTTATTTTTTTCTGTCTAAATAAAAGGAAATAAGCAAAAAACAACTACGAATAACATATAAACCCTTCTATAAGAAAGGAAACATTGCAAATGGCTGTGGCAAGCAGGCAGCTAAAACACTAAAAATCTTGAAGGTCCGCGTACAGTAAAATTTTCGAATTTTTTAAAGTCTTCAGTTTGTTATTTTTTTCTGTCTAAATAAAAGTAAATAAACAAAAAACAACTACGAATAACATATAACCCCTTTTATAAGAAAGGAAACATTGCAAATGGCTGTGGCAAGAAGGCAGCTAAAACACTAAAAATCTCGAAGGTCCGCGTACATGAAAATTTTCGAATTTTTCAAAGTCTTCATTTTGTTATTTTGTTCTGTTTAAATAAAAGGAAATAAACAAAAAACAACTACGAATAACATATAAACCCTTCTATAAGAAAGGAAACATTGCAAATGGCTGTGGCAAGAAGGCAGCTAAAACACTAAAAATCTCGAAGTTCCGCGTACATGAAAATTTTCGAATTTTTCAAAGTCTTCAGTTTGTTATTATTTTCTGTCTAAATAAAAGGAAATAAACAAAAAACAACTACGAATAACATATAACCCCTTTTATAAGAAAGGAAACATTGCAAATGGCTGTGGCAAGAAGGCAGCTAAAACACTAAAAATCTCGAAGGTCCGCATACATGAAAATTTTCGAATTTTTCAAAGTCTTCATTTTGTTATTTTGTTCTGTTTAAATAAAAGGAAATAAACAAAAAACAACTACGAATAACATACAAACCCTTCTATAAGAAAGGAAACATTGCAAATGGCTGTGGCAAGAAGGCAGCTAAAACACTAAAAATCTCGAAGGTCCGCGTACATGAAAATGTTCGAATTTTTCAAAGTCTTCATTTTGTTATTTTTTTCTGTCTAAATAAAAGGAAATAAACAAAAAACAACTACGAATAACATATAACCCCTTTTATAAGAAAGGAAACATTGCAAATGGCTGTGGCAAGAAGGCAGCTAAAACACTAAAAATCTCGAAGGTCCGCGTACATGAAAATTTTCGAATTTTTCAAAGTCTTCATTTTGTTATTTTTTTCTGTTTAAATAAAAGGAAATAAACAAAAAACAACTACGAATAACATATAAACCCTTCTATAAGAAAGGAAACATTGCAAATGGCTGTGGCAAGAAGGCAGCTAAAACACTAAAAATCTCGAAGGTCCGCGTACATGAAAATGTTCGAATTTTTCAAAGTCTTCATTTTGTTATTTTGTTGTGTCTAAATAAAAGGAAATAAGCAAAAAACAACTACGAATAACATATAAACCCTTCTATAAGAAAGGAAACATTGCAAATGGCTGTGGCAAGAAGGCAGCTAAAACACTAAAAATCTCGAAGGTCCGCGTACATGAAAATTTTCGAATTTTTCAAAGTCTTCATTTTGTTATTTTTTTCTGTCTAAATAAAAGGAAATAAGCAAAAAACAACTACGAATAACATATAAACCCTTCTATAAGAAAGGAAACATTGCAAATGGCTGTGGCAAGAAGGCAGCTAAAACACTAAAAATCTTGAAGGTCCGCGTACATGAAAATTTTCGAATTTTTCAAAGTCTTCATTTTGTTATTTTTTTCTGTTTAAATAAAAGGAAATAAACAAAAAACAACTACGAATAACATATAAACCCTTCTATAAGAAAGGAAACATTGCAAATGGCTGTGGCAAGAAGGCAGCTAAAACACTAAAAATCTCGAAGGTCCGCGTACATGAAAATTTTCGAATTTTTCAAAGTCTTCATTTTGTTATTTTTTTCTGTCTAAATAAAAGGAAATAAGCAAAAAACAACTACGAATAACATATAAACCCTTCTATAAGAAAGGAAACATTGCAAATGGCTGTGGCAAGAAGGCAGCTAAAACACTAAAAATCTTGAAGGTCCGCGTACATGAAAATTTTCGAATTTTTCAAAGTCTTCAGTTTGTTATTTTTTTCTGTCTAAATAAAAGGAAATAAACAAAAAACAACTACGAATAACATATAACCCCTTTTATAAGAAAGGAAACATTGCAAATGGCTGTGGCAAGAAGGCAGCTAAAACACTAAAAATCTCGAAGGTCCGCGTACATGAAAATTTTCGAATTTTTCAAAGTCTTCATTTTGTTATTTTGTTCTGTTTAAATAAAAGGAAATAAACAAAAAACAACTACGAATAACATATAAACCCTTCTATAAGAAAGGAAACATTGCAAATGGCTGTGGCAAGAAGGCAGCTAAAACACTAAAAATCTCGAAGGTCCGCGTACATGAAAATTTTCGAATTTTTCAAAGTCTTCATTTTGTTATTTTTTTCTGTCTAAATAAAAGGAAATAAGCAAAAAACAACTACGAATAACATATAAATCCTTCTATAAGAAAGGAAACTTTGCAAATGGCTGTGGCAAGAAGGCAGCTAAAACACTAAAAATCTTGAAGGTCCGCGTACATGAAAATTTTCGAATTTTTCAAAGTCTTCATTTTGTTATTTTTTTGTGTCTAAATAAAAGGAAATAAACAAAAAACAACTACGAATAACATATAACCCCTTTTATAAGAAAGGAAACATTGCAAATGGCTGTGGCAAGAAGGCAGCTAAAACACTAAAAATCTCGAAGGTCCGCGTACATGAAAATTTTCGAATTTTTCAAAGTCTTCATTTTGTTATTTTGTTCTGTTTAAATAAAAGGAAATAAACAAAAAACAACTACGAATAACATATAAACCCTTCTATAAGAAAGGAAACATTGCAAATGGCTGTGGCAAGAAGGCAGCTAAAACACTAAAAATCTCGAAGGTCCGCGTACATGAAAATTTTCGAATTTTTCAAAGTCTTCATTTTGTTATTTTTTTCTGTCTAAATAAAAGGAAATAAGCAAAAAACAACTACGAATAACATATAAACCCTTCTATAAGAAAGGAAACATTGCAAATGGCTGTGGCAAGAAGGCAGCTAAAACACTAAAAATCTTGAAGGTCCGCGTACATGAAAATTTTCGAATTTTTCAAAGTCTTCAGTTTGTTATTTTTTTCTGTCTAAATAAAAGGAAATAAACAAAAAACAACTACGAATAACATATAACCCCTTTTATAAGAAAGGAAACATTGCAAATGGCTGTGGCAAGAAGGCAGCTAAAACACTAAAAATCTCGAAGGTCCGCGTACATGAAAGTTTTCGAATTTTTCAAAGTCTTCATTTTGTTATTTTTTTTCTGTTTAAATAAAAGGAAATAAACAAAAAACAACTACGAACAACATATAAACCCTTCTATAAGAAAGGAAACATTGCAAATGGCTGTGGCAAGAAGGCAGCTAAAACACTAAAAATCTCGAAGGTCCGCGTACATGAAAATGTTCGAATTTTTCAAAGTCTTCATTTTGTTATTTTTTTCTGTCTAAATAAATGGAAATAAACAAAAAACAACTACGAATAACATATAACCCCTTTTATAAGAAAGGAAACATTGCAAATGGCTGTGGCAAGAAGGCAGCTAAAACACTAAAAATCTCGAAGGTCCGCGTACATGAAAATTTTCGAATTTTTCAAAGTCTTCATTTTGTTATTTTTTTCTGTTTAAATAAAAGGAAATAAACAAAAAACAACTACGAATAACATATAAACCCTTCTATAAGAAAGGAAACATTGCAAATGGCTGTGGCAAGAAGGCAGCTAAAACACTAAAAATCTCGAAGGTCCGCGTACATGAAAATTTTCGAATTTTTCAAAGTCTTCATTTTGTTATTTTGTTGTGTCTAAATAAAAGGAAATAAACAAAAAACAACTACGAATAACATATAAACCCTTCTATAAGAAAGGAAACATTGCAAATGGCTGTGGCAAGAAGGCAGCTAAAACACTAAAAATCTCGAAGGTCCGCGTACATGAAAATTTTCGAATTTTTCAAAGTCTTCATTTAGTTATTATTTTCTGTCTAAATAAAAGGAAATAAACAAAAAACAACTACGAATAACAAATAAACCCTTTTATAAGAAAGAAAACATTGCAAATGGCTGTGGCAAGAACGCAGCTAAAACACTAAAAATCTTGAAGGTCCGCGTACATGAAAATTTTCGAATTTTTCAAAGTCTTCATTTTGTTATTTTTTTCTGTCTAAATAAAAGGAAATAAACAAAAAAACAACTACGAATAACATATAAACCCTTCTATAAGAAAGGAAACATTGCAAATGGCTGTGGCAAGAAGGCAGCTAAAACACTAAAAATCTTGAAGGTCCGCGTACATGAAAATTTTCGAATTTTTCAAAGTCTTCATTTTGTTATTTTTTTCTGTCTAAATAAAAGAAAATAAGCAAAAAACAACTACGAATAACATATCAACCCTTCTATAAGAAAGGAAACATGGCAAAGGGCTGTGGCAAGAATGCAGCTAAAACACTAAAAATCTCGAAGGTCCGCGTACATGAAAATTTTCGAATTTTTCAAAGTCTTCATTTTGTTATTTTTTTCTGTCTAAATAAAAGGAAATAAACAAAAAACAACTACGAATAACATATAAACCCTTCTATAAGAAAGGAAACATTGCAAATGGCTGTGGCAAGAAGGCAGCTAAAACACTAAAAATCTTGAAGGTCCGCGTACATGAAAATTTTCGAATTTTTCAAAGTCTTCATTTTGTTATTTTTTTCTGTCTAAATAAAAGGAAATAAACAAAAAACAACTACGAATAACAAATAAACCCTTTTATAAGAAAGAAAACATTGCAAATGGCTGTGGCAAGAACGCAGCTAAAACACTAAAAATCTTGAAGGTCCGCGTACATGAAAATTTTCGAATTTTTCAAAGTCTTCATTTTGTTATTTTTTTCTGTCTAAATAAAAGGAAATAAACAAAAAAACAACTACGAATAACATATAAACCCTTCTATAAGAAAGGAAACATTGCAAATGGCTGTGGCAAGAAGGCAGCTAAAACACTAAAAATCTCGAAGGTCCGCGTACATGAAAATTTTCGAATTTTTCAAAGTCTTAATTTTGTTATTTTTTTCTGTTTAAATAAAAGGAAATAAACAAAAAACAACTACGAATAACATATAAACCCTTCTATAAGAAAGGAAACATTGCAAATGGCTGTGGCAAGAAGGCAGCTAAAACACTAAAAATCTCGAAGGTCCGCGTACATGAAAATTTTCGAATTTTTCAAAGTCTTCATTTTGTTATTTTGTTGTGTCTAAATAAAAGGAAATAAACAAAAAACAACTACGAATAACATATAAACCCTTCTATAAGAAAGGAAACATTGCAAATGGCTGTGGCAAGAAGGCAGCTAAAACACTAAAAATCTCGAAGGTCCGCGTACATGAAAATTTTCGAATTTTTCAAAGTCTTCATTTAGTTATTATTTTCTGTCTAAATAAAAGGAAATAAACAAAAAACAACTACGAATAACAAATAAACCCTTTTATAAGAAAGAAAACATTGCAAATGGCTGTGGCAAGAACGCAGCTAAAACACTAAAAATCTTGAAGGTCCGCGTACATGAAAATTTTCGAATTTTTCAAAGTCTTCATTTTGTTATTTTTTTCTGTCTAAATAAAAGGAAATAAACAAAAAAACAACTACGAATAACATATAAACCCTTCTATAAGAAAGGAAACATTGCAAATGGCTGTGGCAAGAAGGCAGCTAAAACACTAAAAATCTTGAAGGTCCGCGTACATGAAAATTTTCGAATTTTTCAAAGTCTTCATTTTGTTATTTTTTTCTGTCTAAATAAAAGAAAATAAGCAAAAAACAACTACGAATAACATATCAACCCTTCTATAAGAAAGGAAACATGGCAAAGGGCTGTGGCAAGAATGCAGCTAAAACACTAAAAATCTCGAAGGTCCGCGTACATGAAAATTTTCGAATTTTTCAAAGTCTTCATTTTGTTATTTTTTTCTGTCTAAATAAAAGGAAATAAACAAAAAACAACTACGAATAACATATAAACCCTTCTATAAGAAAGGAAACATTGCAAATGGCTGTGGCAAGAAGGCAGCTAAAACACTAAAAATCTTGAAGGTCCGCGTACATGAAAATTTTCGAATTTTTCAAAGTCTTCATTTTGTTATTTTTTTCTGTCTAAATAAAAGGAAATAAACAAAAAACAACTACGAATAACAAATAAACCCTTTTATAAGAAAGAAAACATTGCAAATGGCTGTGGCAAGAACGCAGCTAAAACACTAAAAATCTTGAAGGTCCGCGTACATGAAAATTTTCGAATTTTTCAAAGTCTTCATTTTGTTATTTTTTTCTGTCTAAATAAAAGGAAATAAACAAAAAAACAACTACGAATAACATATAAACCCTTCTATAAGAAAGGAAACATTGCAAATGGCTGTGGCAAGAAGGCAGCTAAAACACTAAAAATCTCGAAGGTCCGCGTACATGAAAATTTTCGAATTTTTCAAAGTCTTCATTTTGTTATTTTTTTCTGTCTAAATAAAAGGAAATAAGCAAAAAACAACTACGAATAACATATAACCCCTTTTATAAGAAAGGAAACATTGCAAATGGCTGTGGCAAGAAGGCAGCTAAAACACTAAAAATCTTGAAGGTCCGCGTACATGAAAATTTTCGAATTTTTCAAAGTCTTCATTTTGTTATTTTTTTCTGTTTAAATAAAAGGAAATAAACAAAAACAACTACGAATAACATATAAACCCTTCTATAAGAAAGGAAACATTGCAAATGGCTGTGGCAAGAAGGCAGCTAAAACACTAAAAATCTCGAAGGTCCGCGTATATGAAAATTTTCGAATTTTTCAAAGTCTTCATTTTGTTATTTTTTTCTGTCTAAATAAAAGGAAATAAGCAAAAAACAACTACGAATAACATATAAACCCTTCTATAAGAAAGGAAACATTGCAAATGGCTGTGGCAAGAAGGCAGCTAAAACACTAAAAATCTTGAAGGTCCGCGTACATGAAAATTTTCGAATTTTTCAAAGTCTTCAGTTTGTTATTTTTTTCTGTCTAAATAAAAGGAAATAAACAAAAAACAACTACGAATAACATATAACCCCTTTTATAAGAAAGGAAACATTGCAAATGGCTGTGGCAAGAAGGCAGCTAAAACACTAAAAATCTCGAAGGTCCGCGTACATGAAAATTTTCGAATTTTTCAAAGTCTTCATTTTGTTATTTTGTTCTGTTTAAATAAAAGGAAATAAACAAAAAACAACTACGAATAACATATAAACCCTTCTATAAGAAAGGAAACATTGCAAATGGCTGTGGCAAGAAGGCAGCTAAAACACTAAAAATCTCGAAGGTCCGCGTACATGAAAATTTTCGAATTTTTCAAAGTCTTCATTTTGTTATTTTTTTCTGTCTAAATAAAAGGAAATAAGCAAAAAACAACTACGAATAACATATAAATCCTTCTATAAGAAAGGAAACTTTGCAAATGGCTGTGGCAAGAAGGCAGCTAAAACACTAAAAATCTTGAAGGTCCGCGTACATGAAAATTTTCGAATTTTTCAAAGTCTTCATTTTGTTATTTTGTTGTGTCTAAATAAAAGGAAATAAACAAAAAACAACTACGAATAACATATAACCCCTTTTATAAGAAAGGAAACATTGCAAATGGCTGTGGCAAGAAGGCAGCTAAAACACTAAAAATCTCGAAGGTCCGCGTACATGAAAATTTTCGAATTTTTCAAAGTCTTCATTTTGTTATTTTGTTCTGTTTAAATAAAAGGAAATAAACAAAAAACAACTACGAATAACATATAAACCCTTCTATAAGAAAGGAAACATTGCAAATGGCTGTGGCAAGAAGGCAGCTAAAACACTAAAAATCTCGAAGGTCCGCGTACATGAAAATTTTCGAATTTTTCAAAGTCTTCATTTTGTTATTTTTTTCTGTCTAAATAAAAGGAAATAAGCAAAAAACAACTACGAATAACATATAAACCCTTCTATAAGAAAGGAAACATTGCAAATGGCTGTGGCAAGAAGGCAGCTAAAACACTAAAAATCTTGAAGGTCCGCGTACATGAAAATTTTCGAATTTTTCAAAGTCTTCAGTTTGTTATTTTTTTCTGTCTAAATAAAAGGAAATAAACAAAAAACAACTACGAATAACATATAACCCCTTTTATAAGAAAGGAAACATTGCAAATGGCTGTGGCAAGAAGGCAGCTAAAACACTAAAAATCTCGAAGGTCCGCGTACATGAAAGTTTTCGAATTTTTCAAAGTCTTCATTTTGTTATTTTTTTTCTGTTTAAATAAAAGGAAATAAACAAAAAACAACTACGAACAACATATAAACCCTTCTATAAGAAAGGAAACATTGCAAATGGCTGTGGCAAGAAGGCAGCTAAAACACTAAAAATCTCGAAGGTCCCCGTACATGAAAATGTTCGAATTTTTCAAAGTCTTCATTTTGTTATTTTTTTCTGTCTAAATAAATGGAAATAAACAAAAAACAACTACGAATAACATATAACCCCTTTTATAAGAAAGGAAACATTGCAAATGGCTGTGGCAAGAAGGCAGCTAAAACACTAAAAATCTCGAAGGTCCGCGTACATGAAAATTTTCGAATTTTTCAAAGTCTTCATTTTGTTATTTTTTTCTGTTTAAATAAAAGGAAATAAACAAAAAACAACTACGAATAACATATAAACCCTTCTATAAGAAAGGAAACATTGCAAATGGCTGTGGCAAGAAGGCAGCTAAAACACTAAAAATCTCGAAGGTCCGCGTACATGAAAATTTTCGAATTTTTCAAAGTCTTCATTTTGTTATTTTGTTGTGTCTAAATAAAAGGAAATAAACAAAAAACAACTACGAATAACATATAAACCCTTCTATAAGAAAGGAAACATTGCAAATGGCTGTGGCAAGAAGGCAGCTAAAACACTAAAAATCTCGAAGGTCCGCGTACATGAAAATTTTCGAATTTTTCAAAGTCTTCATTTAGTTATTATTTTCTGTCTAAATAAAAGGAAATAAACAAAAAACAACTACGAATAACAAATAAACCCTTTTATAAGAAAGAAAACATTGCAAATGGCTGTGGCAAGAACGCAGCTAAAACACTAAAAATCTTGAAGGTCCGCGTACATGAAAATTTTCGAATTTTTCAAAGTCTTCATTTTGTTATTTTTTTCTGTCTAAATAAAAGGAAATAAACAAAAAAACAACTACGAATAACATATAAACCCTTCTATAAGAAAGGAAACATTGCAAATGGCTGTGGCAAGAAGGCAGCTAAAACACTAAAAATCTTGAAGGTCCGCGTACATGAAAATTTTCGAATTTTTCAAAGTCTTCATTTTGTTATTTTTTTCTGTCTAAATAAAAGAAAATAAGCAAAAAACAACTACGAATAACATATCAACCCTTCTATAAGAAAGGAAACATGGCAAAGGGCTGTGGCAAGAATGCAGCTAAAACACTAAAAATCTCGAAGGTCCGCGTACATGAAAATTTTCGAATTTTTCAAAGTCTTCATTTTGTTATTTTTTTCTGTCTAAATAAAAGGAAATAAACAAAAAACAACTACGAATAACATATAAACCCTTCTATAAGAAAGGAAACATTGCAAATGGCTGTGGCAAGAAGGCAGCTAAAACACTAAAAATCTTGAAGGTCCGCGTACATGAAAATTTTCGAATTTTTCAAAGTCTTCATTTTGTTATTTTTTTCTGTCTAAATAAAAGGAAATAAGCAAAAAACACCGCGAATAACATATAAACCCTTTTATAAGAAAGGAAACATTGCAAATGGCTGTGGCAAGAAGGCAGCTAAAACACTAAAAATCTTGAAGGTCCGCGTACATGAAAATTTTCGAATTTTTCAAAGTCTTCATTTTGTTATTTTTTTCTGTCTAAATAAAAAGAAAATAAACAAAAAACAACTACGAATAACATATAAACCCTTCTACAAGAAAGGAAACATATCAAATGGCTGTGGCAAGAAGGCAGCTAAAACACTAAAAATCTCGAAGATCCGCGTACATGAAAATTTTCGAATTTTTCAAAGTCTTCAGTTTGTTATTTTTTTCTGTCTAAATAAAAGGAAAAAAACAAAAAACAACTACGAATAACATATAAACCCTTCTATAAGAAAGGAAACATTGCAAATGGCTGTGGCAAGAAGGCAGCTAAAACACTAAAAATCTCAAAGGTCCGCGTACATGAAAATTTTCTAATTTTTCAAAGTCTTCATTTTGTTATTATTTTCTGTCTAAATAAAAGGAAATAAACAAAAAACAACTACGAATAACAAATACACCCTTCTATAAGAAAGGAAACATTGCAAATGGCTGTGGCAAGAATGCAGCTAAAACACTAAAAATCTCGAAGGTCCGTGTACATGAAAATTTTCGAATTTTTCAAAGTCTTCATTTTGTTATTTTTTTCTGTCTAAATAAAAGGAAATAAACAAAAAACAACTACGAATAACATATAAACCCTTCTATAAGAAAGGAAACATTGCAAATGGCTGTGGCAAGAAGGCAGCTAAAACACTAAAAATCTTGAAGGTCCGCGTACATGAAAATTTTCGAATTTTTCAAAGTCTTCATTTTGTTATTTTTTTCTGTCTAAATAAAAGGAAATAAGCAAAAAACACCGCGAATAACATATAAACCCTTTTATAAGAAAGGAAACATTGCAAATGGCTGTGGCAAGAAGGCAGCTAAAACACTAAAAATCTCGAAGGTCCGCGTACATGAAAATTTTCGAATTTTTCAAAGTCTTCATTTTGTTATTTTTTTCTGTCTAAATAAAAGGAAATAAGCAAAAAACAACTACGAATAACATATAAACCATTCTATAAGAAAGGAAACATTGCAAATGGCTGTGGCAAGAAGGCAGCTAAAACACTAAAAATCTTGAAGGTCCGCGTACAGTAAAATTTTCGAATTTTTTAAAGTCTTCAGTTTGTTATTTTGTTCTGTCTAAATAAAAGGAAATAAACAAAAAACAACTACGAATAACATATAACCCCTTTTATAAGAAAGGAAACATTGCAAATGGCTGTGGCAAGAAGGCAGCTAAAACACTAAAAATCTCGAAGGTCCGCGTACATGAAAATTTTCGAATTTTTCAGTCTTCATTTTGTTATTTTTTTCTGTTTAAATAAAAGGAAATAAACAAAAAACAACTACGAATAACATATAAACCCTTCTATAAGAAAGGAAACATTGCAAATGGCTGTGGCAAGAAGGCAGCTAAAACACTAAAAATCTCGAAGGTCCGCGTACATGAAAATTTTCGAATTTTTCAAAGTCTTCATTTTGTTATTTTTTTCTGTCTAAATAAAAGGAAATAAGCAAAAAACAACTACGAATAACATATAAACCCTTCTATAAGAAAGGAAACATTGCAAATGGCTGTGGCAAGAAGGCAGCTAAAACACTAAAAATCTTGAAGGTCCGCGTACATGAAAATTTTCGAATTTTTCAAAGTCTTCAGTTTGTTATTATTTTCTGTCTAAATAAAAGGAAATAAACAAAAAACAACTACGAATAACATATAACCCCTTTTATAAGAAAGGAAACATTGCAAATGGCTGTGGCAAGAAGGCAGCTAAAACACTAAAAATCTCGAAGGTCCGCATACATGAAAATTTTCGAATTTTTCAAAGTCTTCATTTTGTTATTTTTTTCTGTTTAAATAAAAGGAAATAAACAAAAAACAACTACGAATAACATACAAACCCTTCTATAAGAAAGGAAACATTGCAAATGGCTGTGGCAAGAAGGCAGCTAAAACACTAAAAATCTCAAAGGTCCGCGTACATGAAAATTTTCTAATTTTTCAAAGTCTTCATTTTGTTATTATTTTCTGTCTAAATAAAAGGAAATAAACAAAAAACAACTACGAATAACAAATACACCCTTCTATAAGAAAGGAAACATTGCAAATGGCTGTGGCAAGAATGCAGCTAAAACACTAAAAATCTCGAAGGTCCGCGTACATGAAAATTTTCGAATTTTTCAAAGTCTTCATTTTGTTATTTTTTTCTGTCTAAATAAAAGGAAATAAGCAAAAAACAACTACGAATAACATATAACCTTTTCTATAAGAAAGGAAACATTGCAAATGGCTGTGGCAAGAAGGCAGCTAAAACACTAAAAATCTTGAAGGTCCGCGTACATGAAAATTTTCGAATTTTTCAAAGTCTTCATTTTGTTATTTTTTTCTGTCTAAATAAAAGGAAATAAACAAAAAACAACTACGAATAACATATAACCCCTTTTATAAGAAAGGAAACATTGCAAATGGCTGTGGCAAGAAGGCAGCTAAAACACTAAAAATCTCGAAGGTCCGCGTACATGAAAATTTTCGAATTTTTCAAAGTCTTCATTTTGTTTTTTTTTTCTGTCTAAATAAAAGGAAATAAACAAAAAACAACTACGAATAACATACAAACCCTTCTATAAGAAAGGAAACATTGCAAATGGCTGTGGCAAGAAGGCAGCTAAAACACTAAAAATCTCAAAGGTCCGCGTACATGAAAATTTTCTAATTTTTCAAAGTCTTCATTTTGTTATTATTTTCTGTCTAAATAAAAGGAAATAAACAAAAAACAACTACGAATAACAAATACACCCTTCTATAAGAAAGGAAACATTGCAAATGGCTGTGGCAAGAATGCAGCTAAAACACTAAAAATCTCGAAGGTCCGCGTACATGAAAATTTTCGAATTTTTCAAAGTCTTCATTTTGTTATTTTTTTCTGTCTAAATAAAAGGAAATAAGCAAAAAACAACTACGAATAACATATAACCTTTTCTATAAGAAAGGAAACATTGCAAATGGCTGTGGCAAGAAGGCAGCTAAAACACTAAAAATCTTGAAGGTCCGCGTACATGAAAATTTTCGAATTTTTCAAAGTCTTCATTTTGTTATTTTTTTCTGTCTAAATAAAAGGAAATAAACAAAAAACAACTACGAATAACATATAACCCCTTTTATAAGAAAGGAAACATTGCAAATGGCTGTGGCAAGAAGGCAGCTAAAACACTAAAAATCTCGAAGGTCCGCGTACATGAAAATTTTCAAATTTTTCAAAGTCTTCATTTTGTTATTTTTTTCTGTCTAAATAAAAGGAAATAAACAAAAAACAACTACGAATAACATATAACCCCTTTTATAAGAAAGGAAACATTGCAAATGGCTGTGGCAAGAAGGCAGCTTAAACACTAAAAATCTCGAAGATCCGCGTACATGAAAATTTTCGAGTTTTTCAAAGTCTTAATTTTGTTATTTTTTTCTGTCTAAATAAAAGGAAATAAACAAAAAACAACTACGAATAACATATAAACCCTTCTATAAGAAAGGAAACATTGCAAATGGCTGTGGCAAGAAGGCAGCTAAAACACTAAAAATCTCGAAGGTCCGCGTACATGAAAATTTTCGAATTTTTCAAAGTCTTCATTTTGTTATTTTGTTCTGTCTAAATAAAAGGAAATAAGCAAAAAACAACTACGAATAACATATAAACCCTTCTATAAGAACGAAAACATTGCAAATGGCTGTGGCAAGAAGGCAGCTAAAACACTAAAAATCTCGAAGGTCCGCGTACATGAAAATTTTCGAATTTTTCAAAGTCTTCATTTTGTTATTTTTTTCTGTCTAAATAAAAGGAAATAAGCAAAAAACAACTACGAATAACATATAAACCCTTCTATAAGAAAGGAAACATTGCAAATGGCTGTGGCAAGAAGGCAGCTAAAACACTAAAAATCTTGAAGGTCCGCGTACATGAAAATTTTCGAATTTTTCAAAGTCTTCATTTTGTTATTTTTTTCTGTTTAAATAAAAGGAAATAAACAAAAAACAACTACGAATAACATATAAACCCTTCTATAAGAAAGGAAACATTGCAAATGGCTGTGGCAAGAAGGCAGCTAAAACACTAAAAATCTCGAAGGTCCGCGTACATGAAAATTTTCGAATTTTTCAAAGTCTTCATTTTGTTATTTTTTTCTGTCTAAATAAAAGGAAATAAGCAAAAAACAACTACGAATAACATATAAACCCTTCTATAAGAAAGGAAACATTGCAAATGGCTGTGGCAAGAAGGCAGCTAAAACACTAAAAATCTCGAAGGTCCGCGTACATGAAAATTTTCGAATTTTTCAAAGTCTTCATTTTGTTATTTTTTTCTGTTTAAATAAAAGGAAATAAACAAAAAACAACTACGAATAACATATAAACCCTTCTATAAGAAAGGAAACATTGCAAATGGCTGTGGCAAGAAGGCAGCTAAAACACTAAAAATCTCGAAGGTCCGCGTACATGAAAATTTTCGAATTTTTCAATGTCTTCAGTTTGTTATTATTTTCTGTCTAAATAAAAGGAAATAAACAAAAAACAACTACGAATAACATATAACCCCTTTTATAAGAAAGGAAACATTGCAAATGGCTGTGGCAAGAAGGCAGCTAAAACACTAAAAATCTCGAAGGTCCGCATACATGAAAATTTTCGAATTTTTCAAAGTCTTCATTTTGTTATTTTTTTCTGTTTAAATAAAAGGAAATAAACAAAAAACAACTACGAATAACATACAAACCCTTCTATAAGAAAGGAAACATTGCAAATGGCTGTGGCAAGAAGGCAGCTAAAACACTAAAAATCTCGAAGGTCCGCGTACATGAAAATGTTCGAATTTTTCAAAGTCTTCATTTTGTTATTTTTTTCTGTCTAAATAAAAGGAAATAAACAAAAAACAACTACGAATAACATTTAACCCCTTTTATAAGAAAGGAAACATTGCAAATGGCTGTGGCAAGAAGGCAGCTAAAACACTAAAAATCTCGAAGGTCCGCGTACATGAAAATTTTCGAATTTTTAAAAGTCTTCAGTTTGTTATTTTTTTCTGTTTAAATAAAAGGAAATAAACAAAAAACAACTACGAATAACATATAAACCCTTCTATAAGAAAGGAAACATTGCAAATGGCTGTGGCAAGAAGGCAGCTAAAACACTAAAAATCTCGAAGGTCCGCGTACATGAAAATTTTCGAATTTTTCAAAGTCTTCATTTTGTTATTTTGTTGTGTCTAAATAAAAGGAAATAAGCAAAAAACAACTACGAATAACATATAAACCCTTCTATAAGAAAGGAAACATTGCAAATGGCTGTGGCAAGAAGGCAGCTAAAACACTAAAAATCTCGAAGGTCCGCGTACATGAAAATTTTCGAATTTTTCAAAGTCTTCATTTTGTTATTTTGTTCTGTTTAAATAAAAGGAAATAAACAAAAAACAACTACGAATAACATATAAACCCTTCTATAAGAAAGGAAACATTGCAAATGGCTGTGGCAAGAAGGCAGCTAAAACACTAAAAATCTCGAAGGTCCGCGTACATGAAAATTTTCGAATTTTTCAAAGTCTTCATTTTGTTATTTTTTTCTGTCTAAATAAAAGGAAATAAGCAAAAAACAACTACGAATAACATATAAATCCTTCTATAAGAAAGGAAACTTTGCAAATGGCTGTGGCAAGAAGGCAGCTAAAACACTAAAAATCTTGAAGGTCCGCGTACATGAAAATTTTCGAATTTTTCAAAGTCTTCAGTTTGTTATTTTTTTCTGTCTAAATAAAAGGAAATAAACAAAAAACAACTACGAATAACATATAACCCCTTTTATAAGAAAGGAAACATTGCAAATGGCTGTGGCAAGAAGGCAGCTAAAACACTAAAAATCTCGAAGGTCCGCGTACATGAAAATTTTCGAATTTTTCAAAGTCTTCATTTTGTTATTTTGTTCTGTTTAAATAATAGGAAATAAACAAAAAACAACTACGAATAACATATAAACCCTTCTATAAGAAAGGAAACATTGCAAATGGCTGTGGCAAGAAGGCAGCTAAAACACTAAAAATCTCGAAGGTCCGCGTACGTGAAAATTTTCGAATTTTTCAAAGTCTTCATTTTGTTATTTTTTTCTGTCTAAATAAAAGGAAATAAGCAAAAAACAACTACGAATAACATATAAACCCTTCTATAAGAAAGGAAACATTGCAAATGGCTGTGGCAAGAAGGCAGCTAAAACACTAAAAATCTTGAAGGTCCGCGTACATGAAAATTTTCGAATTTTTCAAAGTCTTCAGTTTGTTATTTTTTTCTGTCTAAATAAAAGGAAATAAACAAAAAACAACTACGAATAACATATAACCCCTTTTATAAGAAAGGAAACATTGCAAATGGCTGTGGCAAGAAGGCAGCTAAAACACTAAAAATCTCGAAGGTCCGCGTACATGAAAGTTTTCGAATTTTTCAAAGTCTTCATTTTGTTATTTTTTTTCTGTTTAAATAAAAGGAAATAAGCAAAAAACAACTACGAATAACATATAACCTTTTCTATAAGAAAGGAAACATTGCAAATGGCTGTGGCAAGAAGGCAGCTAAAACACTAAAAATCTTGAAGGTCCGCGTACATGAAAATTTTCGAATTTTTCAAAGTCTTCATTTTGTTATTTTTTTCTGTCTAAATAAAAGGAAATAAACAAAAAACAACTACGAATAACATATAACCCCTTTTATAAGAAAGGAAACATTGCAAATGGCTGTGGCAAGAAGGCAGCTAAAACACTAAAAATCTCGAAGGTCCGCGTACATGAAAATTTTCAAATTTTTCAAAGTCTTCATTTTGTTATTTTTTTCTGTCTAAATAAAAGGAAATAAACAAAAAACAACTACGAATAACATATAACCCCTTTTATAAGAAAGGAAACATTGCAAATGGCTGTGGCAAGAAGGCAGCTTAAACACTAAAAATCTCGAAGATCCGCGTACATGAAAATTTTCGAGTTTTTCAAAGTCTTCATTTTGTTATTTTTTTCTGTCTAAATAAAAGGAAATAAACAAAAAACAACTACGAATAACATATAAACCCTTCTATAAGAAAGGAAACATTGCAAATGGCTGTGGCAAGAAGGCAGCTAAAACACTAAAAATCTCGAAGGTCCGCGTACATGAAAATTTTCGAATTTTTCAAAGTCTTCATTTTGTTATTTTGTTCTGTCTAAATAAAAGGAAATAAGCAAAAAACAACTACGAATAACATATAAACCCTTCTATAAGAACGAAAACATTGCAAATGGCTGTGGCAAGAAGGCAGCTAAAACACTAAAAATCTCGAAGGTCCGCGTACATGAAAATTTTCGAATTTTTCAAAGTCTTCATTTTGTTATTTTTTTCTGTCTAAATAAAAGGAAATAAGCAAAAAACAACTACGAATAACATATAAACCCTTCTATAAGAAAGGAAACATTGCAAATGGCTGTGGCAAGAAGGCAGCTAAAACACTAAAAATCTTGAAGGTCCGCGTACATGAAAATTTTCGAATTTTTCAAAGTCTTCAGTTTGTTATTTTTTTCTGTCTAAATAAAAGGAAATAAACAAAAAACAACTACGAATAACATATAACCTCTTTTATAAGAAAGGAAACATTGCAAATGGCTGTGGCAAGAAGGCAGCTAAAACACTAAAAATCTCGAAGGTCCGCGTACATGAAAATTTTCGAATTTTTCAAAGTCTTCATTTTGTTATTTTGTTCTGTTTAAATAAAAGGAAATAAACAAAAAACAACTACGAATAACATATAAACCCTTCTATAAGAAAGGAAACATTGCAAATGGCTGTGGCAAGAAGGCAGCTAAAACACTAAAAATCTCGAAGGTCCGCGTACATGAAAATTTTCGAATTTTTCAAAGTCTTCATTTTGTTATTTTTTTCTGTCTAAATAAAAGGAAATAAGCAAAAAACAACTACGAATAACATATAAATCCTTCTATAAGAAAGGAAACTTTGCAAATGGCTGTGGCAAGAAGGCAGCTAAAACACTAAAAATCTTGAAGGTCCGAGTACATGAAAATTTTCGAATTTTTCAAAGTCTTCAGTTTGTTATTTTTTTCTGTCTAAATAAAAAGAAATAAACAAAAAACAACTACGAATAACATATAACCCCTTTTATAAGAAAGGAAACATTGCAAATGGCTGTGGCAAGAAGGCAGCTAAAACACTAAAAATCTCGAAGGTCCGCGTACATGAAAATTTTCGAATTTTTCAAAGTCTTCATTTTGTTATTTTGTTCTGTTTAAATAAAAGGAAATAAACAAAAAACAACTACGAATAACATATAAACCCTTCTATAAGAAAGGAAACATTGCAAATGGCTGTGGCAAGAAGGCAGCTAAAACACTAAAAATCTCGAAGGTCCGCGTACATGAAAATTTTCGAATTTTTCAAAGTCTTCATTTTGTAATTTTTTTCTGTCTAAATAAAAGGAAATAAGCAAAAAACAACTACGAATAACATATAAACCCTTCTATAAGAAAGGAAACATTGCAAATGGCTGTGGCAAGAAGGCAGCTAAAACACTAAAAATCTTGAAGGTCCGCGTACATGAAAATTTTCGAATTTTTCAAAGTCTTCAGTTTGTTATTTTTTTCTGTCTAAATAAAAGGAAATAAACAAAAAACAACTACGAATAACATATAACCCCTTTTATAAGAAAGGAAACATTGCAAATGGCTGTGGCAAGAAGGCAGCTAAAACACTAAAAATCTCGAAGGTCCGCGTACATGAAAGTTTTCGAATTTTTCAAAGTCTTCATTTTGTTATTTTTTTTCTGTTTAAATAAAAGGAAATAAACAAAAAACAACTACGAACAACATATAAACCCTTCTATAAGAAAGGAAACATTGCAAATGGCTGTGGCAAGAAGGCAGCTAAAACACTAAAAATCTCGAAGGTCCGCGTACATGAAAATGTTCGAATTTTTCAAAGTCTTCATTTTGTTATTTTTTTCTGTCTAAATAAATGGAAATAAACAAAAAACAACTACGAATAACATATAACCCCTTTTATAAGAAAGGAAACATTGGAAATGGCTGTGGCAAGAAGGCAGCTAAAACACTAAAAATCTCGAAGGTCCGCGTACATGAAAATTTTCGAATTTTTCAAAGTCTTCATTTTGTTATTTTTTTCTGTTTAAATAAAAGGAAATAAACAAAAAACAACTACGAATAACATATAAACCCTTCTATAAGAAAGGAAACATTGCAAATGGCTGTGGCAAGAAGGCAGCTAAAACACTAAAAATCTTGAAGGTCCGCGTACATGAAAATTTTCGAATTTTTCAAAGTCTTCATTTTGTTATTTTTTTCTGTCTAAATAAAAGGAAATAAACAAAAAACAACTACGAATAACATATAACCCCTTTTATAAGAAAGGAAACATTGCAAATGGCTGTGGCAAGAAGGCAGCTAAAACACTAAAAATCTCGAAGGTCCGCGTACATGAAAATTTTCAAATTTTTCAAAGTCTTCATTTTGTTATTTTTTTCTGTCTAAATAAAAGGAAATAAACAAAAAACAACTACGAATAACATATAACCCCTTTTATAAGAAAGGAAACATTGCAAATGGCTGTGGCAAGAAGGCAGCTTAAACACTAAAAATCTCGAAGATCCGCGTACATGAAAATTTTCGAGTTTTTCAAAGTCTTCATTTTGTTATTTTTTTCTGTCTAAATAAAAGGAAATAAACAAAAAACAACTACGAATAACATATAAACCCTTCTATAAGAAAGGAAACATTGCAAATGGCTGTGGCAAGAAGGCAGCTAAAACACTAAAAATCTCGAAGGTCCGCGTACATGAAAATTTTCGAATTTTTCAAAGTCTTCATTTTGTTATTTTGTTCTGTCTAAATAAAAGGAAATAAGCAAAAAACAACTACGAATAACATATAAACCCTTCTATAAGAACGAAAACATTGCAAATTGCTGTGGCAAGAAGGCAGCTAAAACACTAAAAATCTCGAAGGTCCGCGTACATGAAAATTTTCGAATTTTTCAAAGTCTTCATTTTGTTATTTTTTTCTGTCTAAATAAAAGGAAATAAGCAAAAAACAACTACGAATAACATATAAACCCTTCTATAAGAAAGGAAACATTGCAAATGGCTGTGGCAAGAAGGCAGCTAAAACACTAAAAATCTTGAAGGTCCGCGTACATGAAAATTTTCGAATTTTTCAAAGTCTTCAGTTTGTTATTTTTTTCTGTCTAAATAAAAGGAAATAAACAAAAAACAACTACGAATAACATATAACCCCTTTTATAAGAAAGGAAACATTGCAAATGGCTGTGGCAAGAAGGCAGCTAAAACACTAAAAATCTCGAAGGTCCGCGTACATGAAAATTTTCGAATTTTTCAAAGTCTTCATTTTGTTATTTTGTTCTGTTTAAATAAAAGGAAATAAACAAAAAACAACTACGAATAACATATAAACCCTTCTATAAGAAAGGAAACATTGCAAATGGCTGTGGCAAGAAGGCAGCTAAAACACTAAAAATCTCGAAGGTCCGCGTACATGAAAATTTTCGAATTTTTCAAAGTCTTCATTTTGTTATTTTTTTCTGTCTAAATAAAAGGAAATAAGCAAAAAACAACTACGAATAACATATAAATCCTTCTATAAGAAAGGAAACTTTGCAAATGGCTGTGGCAAGAAGGCAGCTAAAACACTAAAAATCTTGAAGGTCCGAGTACATGAAAATTTTCGAATTTTTCAAAGTCTTCAGTTTGTTATTTTTTTCTGTCTAAATAAAAGGAAATAAACAAAAAACAACTACGAATAACATATAACCCCTTTTATAAGAAAGGAAACATTGCAAATGGCTGTGGCAAGAAGGCAGCTAAAACACTAAAAATCTCGAAGGTCCGCGTACATGAAAATTTTCGAATTTTTCAAAGTCTTCATTTTGTTATTTTGTTCTGTTTAAATAAAAGGAAATAAACAAAAAACAACTACGAATAACATATAAACCCTTCTATAAGAAAGGAAACATTGCAAATGGCTGTGGCAAGAAGGCAGCTAAAACACTAAAAATCTCGAAGGTCCGCGTACATGAAAATTTTCGAATTTTTCAAAGTCTTCATTTTGTAATTTTTTTCTGTCTAAATAAAAGGAAATAAGCAAAAAACAACTACGAATAACATATAAACCCTTCTATAAGAAAGGAAACATTGCAAATGGCTGTGGCAAGAAGGCAGCTAAAACACTAAAAATCTTGAAGGTCCGCGTACATGAAAATTTTCGAATTTTTCAAAGTCTTCAGTTTGTTATTTTTTTCTGTCTAAATAAAAGGAAATAAACAAAAAACAACTACGAATAACATATAACCCCTTTTATAAGAAAGGAAACATTGCAAATGGCTGTGGCAAGAAGGCAGCTAAAACACTAAAAATCTCGAAGGTCCGCGTACATGAAAGTTTTCGAATTTTTCAAAGTCTTCATTTTGTTATTTTTTTTCTGTTTAAATAAAAGGAAATAAACAAAAAACAACTACGAACAACATATAAACCCTTCTATAAGAAAGGAAACATTGCAAATGGCTGTGGCAAGAAGGCAGCTAAAACACTAAAAATCTCGAAGGTCCGCGTACATGAAAATGTTCGAATTTTTCAAAGTCTTCATTTTGTTATTTTTTTCTGTCTAAATAAATGGAAATAAACAAAAAACAACTACGAATAACATATAACCCCTTTTATAAGAAAGGAAACATTGGAAATGGCTGTGGCAAGAAGGCAGCTAAAACACTAAAAATCTCGAAGGTCCGCGTACATGAAAATTTTCGAATTTTTCAAAGTCTTCATTTTGTTATTTTTTTCTGTTTAAATAAAAGGAAATAAACAAAAAACAACTACGAATAACATATAAACCCTTCTATAAGAAAGGAAACATTGCAAATGGCTGTGGCAAGAAGGCAGCTAAAACACTAAAAATCTCGAAGGTCCGCGTACATGAAAATTTTCGAATTTTTCAAAGTCTTCATTTTGTTATTTTGTTGTGTCTAAATAAAAGGAAATAAACAAAAAACAACTACGAATAACATATAAACCCTTCTATAAGAAAGGAAACATTGCAAATGGCTGTGGCAAGAAGGCAGCTAAAACACTAAAAATCTCGAAGGTCCGCGTACATGAAAATTTTCGAATTTTTCAAAGTCTTCATTTAGTTATTATTTTCTGTCTAAATAAAAGGAAATAAACAAAAAACAACTACGAATAACAAATAAACCCTTTTATAAGAAAGAAAACATTGCAAATGGCTGTGGCAAGAACGCAGCTAAAACACTAAAAATCTTGAAGGTCCGCGTACATGAAAATTTTCGAATTTTTCAAAGTCTTCATTTTGTTATTTTTTTCTGTCTAAATAAAAGGAAATAAACAAAAAAACAACTACGAATAACATATAAACCCTTCTATAAGAAAGGAAACATTGCAAATGGCTGTGGCAAGAAGGCAGCTAAAACACTAAAAATCTTGAAGGTCCGCGTACATGAAAATTTTCGAATTTTTCAAAGTCTTCATTTTGTTATTTTTTTCTGTCTAAATAAAAGAAAATAAGCAAAAAACAACTACGAATAACATATCAACCCTTCTATAAGAAAGGAAACATGGCAAAGGGCTGTGGCAAGAATGCAGCTAAAACACTAAAAATCTCGAAGGTCCGCGTACATGAAAATTTTCGAATTTTTCAAAGTCTTCATTTTGTTATTTTTTTCTGTCTAAATAAAAGGAAATAAACAAAAAACAACTACGAATAACATATAAACCCTTCTATAAGAAAGGAAACATTGCAAATGGCTGTGGCAAGAAGGCAGCTAAAACACTAAAAATCTTGAAGGTCCGCGTACATGAAAATTTTCGACTTTTTCAAAGTCTTCATTTTGTTATTTTTTTCTGTCTAAATAAAAGGAAATAAGCAAAAAACACCGCGAATAACATATAAACCCTTTTATAAGAAAGGAAACATTGCAAATGGCTGTGGCAAGAAGGCAGCTAAAACACTAAAAATCTTGAAGGTCCGCGTACATGAAAATTTTCGAATTTTTCAAAGTCTTCATTTTGTTATTTTTTTCTGTCTAAATAAAAGGAAATAAACAAAAAACAACTACGAATAACATATAAACCCTTCTACAAGAAAGGAAACATATCAAATGGCTGTGGCAAGAAGGCAGCTAAAACACTAAAAATCTCGAAGATCCGCGTACATGAAAATTTTCGAATTTTTTAAAGTCTTCATTTTGTTATTTTTTTCTGTCTAAATAAAAGGAAAAAAACAAAAAACAACTACGAATAACATATAAACCCTTCTATAAGAAAGGAAACATTGCAAATGGCTGTGGCAAGAAGGCAGCTAAAACACTAAAAATCTCAAAGGTCCGCGTACATGAAAATTTTCTAATTTTTCAAAGTCTTCATTTTGTTATTATTTTCTGTCTAAATAAAAGGAAATAAACAAAAAACAACTACGAATAACAAATACACCCTTCTATAAGAAAGGAAACATTGCAAATGGCTGTGGCAAGAATGCAGCTAAAACACTAAAAATCTCGAAGGTCCGTGTACATGAAAATTTTCGAATTTTTCAAAGTCTTCATTTTGTTTGTTTTTTTCTGTCTAAATAAAAGGAAATAAACAAAAAACAACTACGAATAACATATAAACCCTTCTATAAGAAAGGAAACATTGCAAATGGCTGTGGCAAGAAGGCAGCTAAAACACTAAAAACCTTGAAGGTCCGCGTACATGAAAATTTTCGAATTTTTCAAAGTCTTCATTTTGTTATTTTTTTCTGTCTAAATAAAAGGAAATAAGCAAAAAACACCGCGAATAACATATAAACCCTTTTATAAGAAAGGAAACATTGCAAATGGCTGTGGCAAGAAGGCAGCTAAAACACTAAAAATCTTGAAGGTCCGCGTACATGAAAATTTTCGAATTTTTCAAAGTCTTCATTTTGTTTTTTTTTTCTGTCTAAATAAAAGGAAATAAACAAAAAACAACTACGAATAACATATAAACCCTTCTACAAGAAAGGAAACATTGCAAATGGCTGTGGCAAGAAGGCAGCTAAAACACTAAAAATCTCGAAGATCCGCGTACATGAAAATTTTCGAATTTTTCAAAGTCTTCATTTTGTTATTTTTTTGTGTCTAAATAAAAGGAAAAAAACAAAAAACAACTACGAATAACATATAAACCCTTCTATAAGAAAGGAAACATTGCAAATGGCTGTGGCAAGAAGGCAGCTAAAACACTAAAAATCTCAAAGGTCCGCGTACATGAAAATTTTCTAATTTTTCAAAGTCTTCATTTTGTTATTATTTTCTGTCTAAATAAAAGGAAATAAACAAAAAACAACTACGAATAACAAATACACCCTTCTATAAGAAAGGAAACATTGCAAATGGCTGTGGCAAGAAGGCAGCTAAAACACTAAAAATCTCGAAGGTCCGCGTACATGAAAATTTTCGAGTTTTTCAAAGTCTTCAGTTTGTTATTTTTTTCTGTCTAAATAAAAGGAAATAAACAAAAAACAACTACGAATAACATATAACCCCTTTTATAAGAAAGAAAACATTGCAAATGGCTGTGGCAAGAAGGCAGCTAAAACACTAAAAATCTCGAAGGTCCGCGTACATGAAAATTTTCGAATTTTTCAAAGTCTTC
Organism: Euprymna scolopes; assembly: GCF_053919585.1. Classification (NCBI taxonomy): domain Eukaryota; kingdom Metazoa; phylum Mollusca; class Cephalopoda; order Sepiida; family Sepiolidae; genus Euprymna; species Euprymna scolopes. The sequence continues at coordinate 41,930,504 of NC_136504.1, read as the reverse complement.
ATTTTGTTATTTTGTTCTGTCTAAATAAAAGGAAATAAGCAAAAAACAACTACGAATAACATATAAACCCTTCTATAAGAACGAAAACATTGCAAATGGCTGTGGCAAGAAGGCAGCTAAAACACTAAAAATCTCGAAGGTCCGCGTACATGAAAATTTTCGAATTTTTCAAAGTCTTCATTTTGTTATTTTGTTGTGTCTAAATAAAAGGAAATAAGCAAAAAACAACTACGAATAACATATAAACCCTTCTATAAGAAAGGAAACATTGCAAATGGCTGTGGCAAGAAGGCAGCTAAAACACTAAAAATCTCGAAGGTCCGCGTACATGAAAATTTTCGAATTTTTCAAAGTCTTCATTTTGTTATTTTTTTCTGTCTAAATAAAAGGAAATAAGCAAAAAACAACTACGAATAACATATAACCCCTTCTATAAGAAAGGAAACATTGCAAATGGCTGTGGCAAGAAGGCAGCTAAAACACTAAAAATCTTGAAGGTCCGCGTACATGAAAATTTTCGAATTTTTCAAAGTCTTCATTTTGTTATTTTTTTCTGTCTAAATAAAAGGAAATAAACAAAAAACAACTACGAATAACATATAACCCCTTTTATAAGAAAGGAAACATTGCAAATGGCTGTGGCAAGAAGGCAGCTAAAACACTAAAAATCTCGAAGATCCGCGTACATGAAAATTTTCGAGTTTTTCAAAGTCTTCATTTTGTTATTTTTTTCTGTCTAAATAAAAGGAAATAAACAAAAAACAACTACGAATAACATATAAACCCTTCTATAAGAAAGGAAACATTGCAAATGGCTGTGGCAAGAAGGCAGCTAAAACACTAAAAATCTCGAAGGTCCGCGTACATGAAAATTTTCGAATTTTTCAAAGTCTTCATTTTGTTATTTTGTTCTGTCTAAATAAAAGGAAATAAGCAAAAAACAACTACGAATAACATATAAACCCTTCTATAAGAACGAAAACATTGCAAATGGCTGTGGCAAGAAGGCAGCTAAAACACTAAAAATCTCGAAGGTCCGCGTACATGAAAATTTTCGAATTTTTCAAAGTCTTCATTTTGTTATTTTTTTCTGTTTAAATAAAAGGAAATAAACAAAAAACAACTACGAATAACATATAAACCCTTCTATAAGAAAGGAAACATTGCAAATGGCTGTGGCAAGAAGGCAGCTAAAACACTAAAAATCTCGAAGGTCCGCGTACATGAAAATGTTCGAATTTTTCAAAGTCTTCATTTTGTTATTTTGTTGTGTCTAAATAAAAGGAAATAAGCAAAAAACAACTACGAATAACATATAAACCCTTCTATAAGAAAGGAAACATTGCAAATGGCTGTGGCAAGAAGGCAGCTAAAACACTAAAAATCTCGAAGGTCCGCGTACATGAAAATTTTCGAATTTTTCAAAGTCTTCATTTTGTTATTTTTTTCTGTCTAAATAAAAGGAAATAAGCAAAAAACAACTACGAATAACATATAAACCCTTCTATAAGAAAGGAAACATTGCAAATGGCTGTGGCAAGAAGGCAGCTAAAACACTAAAAATCTTGAAGGTCCGCATACATGAAAATTTTCGAATTTTTCAAAGTCTTCATTTTGTTATTTTTTTCTGTTTAAATAAAAGGAAATAAACAAAAAACAACTACGAATAACATATAAACCCTTCTATAAGAAAGGAAACATTGCAAATGGCTGTGGCAAGAAGGCAGCTAAAACACTAAAAATCTCGAAGGTCCGCGTACATGAAAATTTTCGAATTTTTCAAAGTCTTCATTTTGTTATTTTTTTCTGTCTAAATAAAAGGAAATAAGCAAAAAACAACTACGAATAACATATAAACCCTTCTATAAGAAAGGAAACATTGCAAATGGCTGTGGCAAGAAGGCAGCTAAAACACTAAAAATCTTGAAGGTCCGCGTACAGTAAAATTTTCGAATTTTTTAAAGTCTTCAGTTTGTTATTTTTTTCTGTCTAAATAAAAGGAAATAAGCAAAAAACAACTACGAATAACATATAAACCCTTCTATAAGAAAGGAAACATTGCAAATGGCTGTGGCAAGAAGGCAGCTAAAACACTAAAAATCTTGAAGGTCCGCGTACATGAAAATTTTCGAATTTTTCAAAGTCTTCATTTTGTTATTTTTTTCTGTTTAAATAAAAGGAAATAAACAAAAAACAACTACGAATAACATATAAACCCTTCTATAAGAAAGGAAACATTGCAAATGGCTGTGGCAAGAAGGCAGCTAAAACACTAAAAATCTCGAAGGTCCGCGTACATGAAAATTTTCGAATTTTTCAAAGTCTTCATTTTGTTATTTTTTTCTGTCTAAATAAAAGGAAATAAGCAAAAAACAACTACGAATAACATATAAACCCTTCTATAAGAAAGGAAACATTGCAAATGGCTGTGGCAAGAAGGCAGCTAAAACACTAAAAATCTTGAAGGTCCGCGTACAGTAAAATTTTCGAATTTTTTAAAGTCTTCAGTTTGTTATTTTTTTCTGTCTAAATAAAAGGAAATAAACAAAAAACAACTACGAATAACATATAACCCCTTTTATAAGAAAGGAAACATTGCAAATGGCTGTGGCAAGAAGGCAGCTAAAACACTAAAAATCTCGAATGGTCCGCGTACATGAAAATTTTCGAATTTTTCAAAGTCTTAATTTTGTTATTTTTTTCTGTTTAAATAAAAGGAAATAAACAAAAAACAACTACGAATAACATATAAACCCTTCTATAAGAAAGGAAACATTGCAAATGGCTGTGGCAAGAAGGCAGCTAAAACACTAAAAATCTCGAAGGTCCGCGTACATGAAAATTTTCGAATTTTTCAAAGTCTTCATTTTGTTATTTTTTTCTGTCTAAATAAAAGGAAATAAGCAAAAAACAACTACGAATAACATATAAACCCTTCTATAAGAAAGGAAACATTGCAAATGGCTGTGGCAAGAAGGCAGCTAAAACACTAAAAATCTTGAAGGTCCGCGTACATGAAAATTTTCGAATTTTTCAAAGTCTTCAGTTTGTTATTATTTTCTGTCTAAATAAAAGGAAATAAACAAAAAACAACTACGAATAACATATAACCCCTTTTATAAGAAAGGAAACATTGCAAATGGCTGTGGCAAGAAGGCAGCTAAAACACTAAAAATCTCGAAGGTCCGCATACATGAAAATTTTCGAATTTTTCAAAGTCTTCATTTTGTTATTTTTTTCTGTTTAAATAAAAGGAAATAAACAAAAAACAACTACGAATAACATATAAACCCTTCTATAAGAAAGGAAACATTGCAAATGGCTGTGGCAAGAAGGCAGCTAAAACACTAAAAATCTCGAAGGTCCGCGTACATGAAAATGTTCGAATTTTTCAAAGTCTTCATTTTGTTATTTTTTTCTGTCTAAATAAAAGGAAATAAACAAAAAACAACTACGAATAACATATAACCCCTTTTATAAGAAAGGAAACATTGCAAATGGCTGTGGCAAGAAGGCAGCTAAAACACTAAAAATCTCGAAGGTCCGCGTGCATGAAAATTTTCGAATTTTTAAAAGTCTTCAGTTTGTTATTTTTTTCTGTTTAAATAAAAGGAAATAAACAAAAAACAACTACGAATAACATATAAACCCTTCTATAAGAAAGGAAACATTGCAAATGGCTGTGGCAAGAAGGCAGCTAAAACACTAAAAATCTCGAAGGTCCGCGTACATGAAAATTTTCGAATTTTTCAAAGTCTTCATTTTGTTATTTTGTTGTGTCTAAATAAAAGGAAATAAGCAAAAAACAACTACGAATAACATATAAACCCTTCTATAAGAAAGGAAACATTGCAAATGGCTGTGGCAAGAAGGCAGCTAAAACACTAAAAATCTCGAAGGTCCGCGTACATGAAAATTTTCGAATTTTTCAAAGTCTTCATTTTGTTATTTTTTTCTGTCTAAATAAAAGGAAATAAGCAAAAAACAACTACGAATAACATATAAACCCTTCTATAAGAAAGGAAACATTGCAAATGGCTGTGGCAAGAAGGCAGCTAAAACACTAAAAATCTTGAAGGTCCGCGTACAGTAAAATTTTCGAATTTTTTAAAGTCTTCAGTTTGTTATTTTTTTCTGTCTAAATAAAAGGAAATAAGCAAAAAACAACTACGAATAACATATAAACCCTTCTATAAGAAAGGAAACATTGCAAATGGCTGTGGCAAGAAGGCAGCTAAAACACTAAAAATCTTGAAGGTCCGCGTACATGAAAATTTTCGAATTTTTCAAAGTCTTCATTTTGTTATTTTTTTCTGTTTAAATAAAAGGAAATAAACAAAAAACAACTACGAATAACATATAAACCCTTCTATAAGAAAGGAAACATTGCAAATGGCTGTGGCAAGAAGGCAGCTAAAACACTAAAAATCTCGAAGGTCCGCGTACATGAAAATTTTCGAATTTTTCAAAGTCTTCATTTTGTTATTTTTTTCTGTCTAAATAAAAGGAAATAAGCAAAAAACAACTACGAATAACATATAAACCCTTCTATAAGAAAGGAAACATTGCAAATGGCTGTGGCAAGAAGGCAGCTAAAACACTAAAAATCTTGAAGGTCCGCGTACAGTAAAATTTTCGAATTTTTTAAAGTCTTCAGTTTGTTATTTTTTTCTGTCTAAATAAAAGGAAATAAACAAAAAACAACTACGAATAACATATAACCCCTTTTATAAGAAAGGAAACATTGCAAATGGCTGTGGCAAGAAGGCAGCTAAAACACTAAAAATCTCGAATGGTCCGCGTACATGAAAATTTTCGAATTTTTCAAAGTCTTAATTTTGTTATTTTTTTCTGTTTAAATAAAAGGAAATAAACAAAAAACAACTACGAATAACATATAAACCCTTCTATAAGAAAGGAAACATTGCAAATGGCTGTGGCAAGAAGGCAGCTAAAACACTAAAAATCTCGAAGGTCCGCGTACATGAAAATTTTCGAATTTTTCAAAGTCTTCATTTTGTTATTTTTTTCTGTCTAAATAAAAGGAAATAAGCAAAAAACAACTACGAATAACATATAAACCCTTCTATAAGAAAGGAAACATTGCAAATGGCTGTGGCAAGAAGGCAGCTAAAACACTAAAAATCTCGAAGGTCCGCGTACATGAAAATTTTCGAATTTTTCAAAGTCTTCATTTTGTTATTTTTTTCTGTCTAAATAAAAGGAAATAAGCAAAAAACAACTACGAATAACATATAACCCCTTCTATAAGAAAGGAAACATTGCAAATGGCTGTGGCAAGAAGGCAGCTAAAACACTAAAAATCTTGAAGGTCCGCGTACATGAAAATTTTCGAATTTTTCAAAGTCTTCATTTTGTTATTTTTTTCTGTCTAAATAAAAGGAAATAAACAAAAAACAACTACGAATAACATATAACCCCTTTTATAAGAAAGGAAACATTGCAAATGGCTGTGGCAAGAAGGCAGCTAAAACACTAAAAATCTCGAAGGTCCGCGTACATGAAAATTTTCAAATTTTTCAAAGTCTTCAGTTTGTTATTTTTTTCTGTCTAAATAAAAGGAAATAAACAAAAAACAACTACGAATAACATATAACCCCTTTTATAAGAAAGGAAACATTGCAAATGGCTGTGGCAAGAAGGCAGCTAAAACACTAAAAATCTCGAAGATCCGCGTACATGAAAATTTTCGAGTTTTTCAAAGTCTTCATTTTGTTATTTTTTTCTGTCTAAATAAAAGGAAATAAACAAAAAACAACTACGAATAACATATAAACCCTTCTATAAGAAAGGAAACATTGCAAATGGCTGTGGCAAGAAGGCAGCTAAAACACTAAAAATCTCGAAGGTCCGCGTACATGAAAATTTTCGAATTTTTCAAAGTCTTCATTTTGTTATTTTGTTCTGTCTAAATAAAAGGAAATAAGCAAAAAACAACTACGAATAACATATAAACCCTTCTATAAGAACGAAAACATTGCAAATGGCTGTGGCAAGAAGGCAGCTAAAACACTAAAAATCTCGAAGGTCCGCGTACATGAAAATTTTCGAATTTTTCAAAGTCTTCATTTTGTTATTTTTTTCTGTTTAAATAAAAGGAAATAAACAAAAAACAACTACGAATAACATATAAACCCTTCTATAAGAAAGGAAACATTGCAAATGGCTGTGGCAAGAAGGCAGCTAAAACACTAAAAATCTCGAAGGTCCGCGTACATGAAAATGTTCGAATTTTTCAAAGTCTTCATTTTGTTATTTTGTTGTGTCTAAATAAAAGGAAATAAGCAAAAAACAACTACGAATAACATATAAACCCTTCTATAAGAAAGGAAACATTGCAAATGGCTGTGGCAAGAAGGCAGCTAAAACACTAAAAATCTCGAAGGTCCGCGTACATGAAAATTTTCGAATTTTTCAAAGTCTTCATTTTGTTATTTTTTTCTGTCTAAATAAAAGGAAATAAGCAAAAAACAACTACGAATAACATATAAACCCTTCTATAAGAAAGGAAACATTGCAAATGGCTGTGGCAAGAAGGCAGCTAAAACACTAAAAATCTTGAAGGTCCGCATACATGAAAATTTTCGAATTTTTCAAAGTCTTCATTTTGTTATTTTTTTCTGTTTAAATAAAAGGAAATAAACAAAAAACAACTACGAATAACATATAAACCCTTCTATAAGAAAGGAAACATTGCAAATGGCTGTGGCAAGAAGGCAGCTAAAACACTAAAAATCTCGAAGGTCCGCGTACATGAAAATTTTCGAATTTTTCAAAGTCTTCATTTTGTTATTTTTTTCTGTCTAAATAAAAGGAAATAAGCAAAAAACAACTACGAATAACATATAAACCCTTCTATAAGAAAGGAAACATTGCAAATGGCTGTGGCAAGAAGGCAGCTAAAACACTAAAAATCTTGAAGGTCCGCGTACAGTAAAATTTTCGAATTTTTTAAAGTCTTCAGTTTGTTATTTTTTTCTGTCTAAATAAAAGGAAATAAGCAAAAAACAACTACGAATAACATATAAACCCTTCTATAAGAAAGGAAACATTGCAAATGGCTGTGGCAAGAAGGCAGCTAAAACACTAAAAATCTTGAAGGTCCGCGTACATGAAAATTTTCGAATTTTTCAAAGTCTTCATTTTGTTATTTTTTTCTGTTTAAATAAAAGGAAATAAACAAAAAACAACTACGAATAACATATAAACCCTTCTATAAGAAAGGAAACATTGCAAATGGCTGTGGCAAGAAGGCAGCTAAAACACTAAAAATCTCGAAGGTCCGCGTACATGAAAATTTTCGAATTTTTCAAAGTCTTCATTTTGTTATTTTTTTCTGTCTAAATAAAAGGAAATAAGCAAAAAACAACTACGAATAACATATAAACCCTTCTATAAGAAAGGAAACATTGCAAATGGCTGTGGCAAGAAGGCAGCTAAAACACTAAAAATCTTGAAGGTCCGCGTACAGTAAAATTTTCGAATTTTTTAAAGTCTTCAGTTTGTTATTTTTTTCTGTCTAAATAAAAGGAAATAAACAAAAAACAACTACGAATAACATATAACCCCTTTTATAAGAAAGGAAACATTGCAAATGGCTGTGGCAAGAAGGCAGCTAAAACACTAAAAATCTCGAATGGTCCGCGTACATGAAAATTTTCGAATTTTTCAAAGTCTTAATTTTGTTATTTTTTTCTGTTTAAATAAAAGGAAATAAACAAAAAACAACTACGAATAACATATAAACCCTTCTATAAGAAAGGAAACATTGCAAATGGCTGTGGCAAGAAGGCAGCTAAAACACTAAAAATCTCGAAGGTCCGCGTACATGAAAATTTTCGAATTTTTCAAAGTCTTCATTTTGTTATTTTTTTCTGTCTAAATAAAAGGAAATAAGCAAAAAACAACTACGAATAACATATAAACCCTTCTATAAGAAAGGAAACATTGCAAATGGCTGTGGCAAGAAGGCAGCTAAAACACTAAAAATCTTGAAGGTCCGCGTACAGTAAAATTTTCGAATTTTTTAAAGTCTTCAGTTTGTTATTTTTTTCTGTCTAAATAAAAGGAAATAAACAAAAAACAACTACGAATAACATATAACCCCTTTTATAAGAAAGGAAACATTGCAAATGGCTGTGGCAAGAAGGCAGCTAAAACACTAAAAATCTCGAATGGTCCGCGTACATGAAAATTTTCGAATTTTTCAAAGTCTTAATTTTGTTATTTTTTTCTGTTTAAATAAAAGGAAATAAACAAAAAACAACTACGAATAACATATAAACCCTTCTATAAGAAAGGAAACATTGCAAATGGCTGTGGCAAGAAGGCAGCTAAAACACTAAAAATCTCGAAGGTCCGCGTACATGAAAATTTTCGAATTTTTCAAAGTCTTCATTTTGTTATTTTTTTCTGTCTAAATAAAAGGAAATAAGCAAAAAACAACTACGAATAACATATAAACCCTTCTATAAGAAAGGAAACATTGCAAATGGCTGTGGCAAGAAGGCAGCTAAAACACTAAAAATCTCGAAGGTCCGCGTACATGAAAATTTTCGAATTTTTCAAAGTCTTCATTTTGTTATTTTTTTCTGTCTAAATAAAAGGAAATAAGCAAAAAACAACTACGAATAACATATAACCCCTTCTATAAGAAAGGAAACATTGCAAATGGCTGTGGCAAGAAGGCAGCTAAAACACTAAAAATCTTGAAGGTCCGCGTACATGAAAATTTTCGAATTTTTCAAAGTCTTCATTTTGTTATTTTTTTCTGTCTAAATAAAAGGAAATAAACAAAAAACAACTACGAATAACATATAACCCCTTTTATAAGAAAGGAAACATTGCAAATGGCTGTGGCAAGAAGGCAGCTAAAACACTAAAAATCTCGAAGGTCCGCGTACATGAAAATTTTCAAATTTTTCAAAGTCTTCAGTTTGTTATTTTTTTCTGTCTAAATAAAAGGAAATAAACAAAAAACAACTACGAATAACATATAACCCCTTTTATAAGAAAGGAAACATTGCAAATGGCTGTGGCAAGAAGGCAGCTAAAACACTAAAAATCTCGAAGATCCGCGTACATGAAAATTTTCGAGTTTTTCAAAGTCTTCATTTTGTTATTTTTTTCTGTCTAAATAAAAGGAAATAAACAAAAAACAACTACGAATAACATATAAACCCTTCTATAAGAAAGGAAACATTGCAAATGGCTGTGGCAAGAAGGCAGCTAAAACACTAAAAATCTCGAAGGTCCGCGTACATGAAAATTTTCGAATTTTTCAAAGTCTTCATTTTGTTATTTTGTTCTGTCTAAATAAAAGGAAATAAGCAAAAAACAACTACGAATAACATATAAACCCTTCTATAAGAACGAAAACATTGCAAATGGCTGTGGCAAGAAGGCAGCTAAAACACTAAAAATCTCGAAGGTCCGCGTACATGAAAATTTTCGAATTTTTCAAAGTCTTCATTTTGTTATTTTTTTCTGTTTAAATAAAAGGAAATAAACAAAAAACAACTACGAATAACATATAAACCCTTCTATAAGAAAGGAAACATTGCAAATGGCTGTGGCAAGAAGGCAGCTAAAACACTAAAAATCTCGAAGGTCCGCGTACATGAAAATGTTCGAATTTTTCAAAGTCTTCATTTTGTTATTTTGTTGTGTCTAAATAAAAGGAAATAAGCAAAAAACAACTACGAATAACATATAAACCCTTCTATAAGAAAGGAAACATTGCAAATGGCTGTGGCAAGAAGGCAGCTAAAACACTAAAAATCTCGAAGGTCCGCGTACATGAAAATTTTCGAATTTTTCAAAGTCTTCATTTTGTTATTTTTTTCTGTCTAAATAAAAGGAAATAAGCAAAAAACAACTACGAATAACATATAAACCCTTCTATAAGAAAGGAAACATTGCAAATGGCTGTGGCAAGAAGGCAGCTAAAACACTAAAAATCTTGAAGGTCCGCATACATGAAAATTTTCGAATTTTTCAAAGTCTTCATTTTGTTATTTTTTTCTGTTTAAATAAAAGGAAATAAACAAAAAACAACTACGAATAACATATAAACCCTTCTATAAGAAAGGAAACATTGCAAATGGCTGTGGCAAGAAGGCAGCTAAAACACTAAAAATCTCGAAGGTCCGCGTACATGAAAATTTTCGAATTTTTCAAAGTCTTCATTTTGTTATTTTTTTCTGTCTAAATAAAAGGAAATAAGCAAAAAACAACTACGAATAACATATAAACCCTTCTATAAGAAAGGAAACATTGCAAATGGCTGTGGCAAGAAGGCAGCTAAAACACTAAAAATCTTGAAGGTCCGCGTACAGTAAAATTTTCGAATTTTTTAAAGTCTTCAGTTTGTTATTTTTTTCTGTCTAAATAAAAGGAAATAAGCAAAAAACAACTACGAATAACATATAAACCCTTCTATAAGAAAGGAAACATTGCAAATGGCTGTGGCAAGAAGGCAGCTAAAACACTAAAAATCTTGAAGGTCCGCGTACATGAAAATTTTCGAATTTTTCAAAGTCTTCATTTTGTTATTTTTTTCTGTTTAAATAAAAGGAAATAAACAAAAAACAACTACGAATAACATATAAACCCTTCTATAAGAAAGGAAACATTGCAAATGGCTGTGGCAAGAAGGCAGCTAAAACACTAAAAATCTCGAAGGTCCGCGTACATGAAAATTTTCGAATTTTTCAAAGTCTTCATTTTGTTATTTTTTTCTGTCTAAATAAAAGGAAATAAGCAAAAAACAACTACGAATAACATATAAACCCTTCTATAAGAAAGGAAACATTGCAAATGGCTGTGGCAAGAAGGCAGCTAAAACACTAAAAATCTTGAAGGTCCGCGTACAGTAAAATTTTCGAATTTTTTAAAGTCTTCAGTTTGTTATTTTTTTCTGTCTAAATAAAAGGAAATAAACAAAAAACAACTACGAATAACATATAACCCCTTTTATAAGAAAGGAAACATTGCAAATGGCTGTGGCAAGAAGGCAGCTAAAACACTAAAAATCTCGAATGGTCCGCGTACATGAAAATTTTCGAATTTTTCAAAGTCTTAATTTTGTTATTTTTTTCTGTTTAAATAAAAGGAAATAAACAAAAAACAACTACGAATAACATATAAACCCTTCTATAAGAAAGGAAACATTGCAAATGGCTGTGGCAAGAAGGCAGCTAAAACACTAAAAATCTCGAAGGTCCGCGTACATGAAAATTTTCGAATTTTTCAAAGTCTTCATTTTGTTATTTTTTTCTGTCTAAATAAAAGGAAATAAGCAAAAAACAACTACGAATAACATATAAACCCTTCTATAAGAAAGGAAACATTGCAAATGGCTGTGGCAAGAAGGCAGCTAAAACACTAAAAATCTTGAAGGTCCGCGTACATGAAAATTTTCGAATTTTTCAAAGTCTTCAGTTTGTTATTATTTTCTGTCTAAATAAAAGGAAATAAACAAAAAACAACTACGAATAACATATAACCCCTTTTATAAGAAAGGAAACATTGCAAATGGCTGTGGCAAGAAGGCAGCTAAAACACTAAAAATCTCGAAGGTCCGCATACATGAAAATTTTCGAATTTTTCAAAGTCTTCATTTTGTTATTTTTTTCTGTTTAAATAAAAGGAAATAAACAAAAAACAACTACGAATAACATATAAACCCTTCTATAAGAAAGGAAACATTGCAAATGGCTGTGGCAAGAAGGCAGCTAAAACACTAAAAATCTCGAAGGTCCGCGTACATGAAAATGTTCGAATTTTTCAAAGTCTTCATTTTGTTATTTTTTTCTGTCTAAATAAAAGGAAATAAACAAAAAACAACTACGAATAACATATAACCCCTTTTATAAGAAAGGAAACATTGCAAATGGCTGTGGCAAGAAGGCAGCTAAAACACTAAAAATCTCGAAGGTCCGCGTACATGAAAATTTTCGAATTTTTAAAAGTCTTCAGTTTGTTATTTTTTTCTGTTTAAATAAAAGGAAATAAACAAAAAACAACTACGAATAACATATAAACCCTTCTATAAGAAAGGAAACATTGCAAATGGCTGTGGCAAGAAGGCAGCTAAAACACTAAAAATCTCGAAGGTCCGCGTACATGAAAATTTTCGAATTTTTCAAAGTCTTCATTTTGTTATTTTGTTGTGTCTAAATAAAAGGAAATAAGCAAAAAACAACTACGAATAACATATAAACCCTTCTATAAGAAAGGAAACATTGCAAATGGCTGTGGCAAGAAGGCAGCTAAAACACTAAAAATCTCGAAGGTCCGCGTACATGAAAATTTTCGAATTTTTCAAAGTCTTCATTTTGTTATTTTTTTCTGTCTAAATAAAAGGAAATAAGCAAAAAACAACTACGAATAACATATAAACCCTTCTATAAGAAAGGAAACATTGCAAATGGCTGTGGCAAGAAGGCAGCTAAAACACTAAAAATCTTGAAGGTCCGCGTACATGAAAATTTTCGAATTTTTCAAAGTCTTCATTTTGTTATTTTTTTCTGTTTAAATAAAAGGAAATAAACAAAAAACAACTACGAATAACATATAAACCCTTCTATAAGAAAGGAAACATTGCAAATGGCTGTGGCAAGAAGGCAGCTAAAACACTAAAAATCTCGAAGGTCCGCGTACATGAAAATTTTCGAATTTTTCAAAGTCTTCATTTTGTTATTTTTTTCTGTCTAAATAAAAGGAAATAAGCAAATAACAACTACGAATAACATATAAACCCTTCTATAAGAAAGGAAACATTGCAAATGGCTGTGGCAAGAAGGCAGCTAAAACACTAAAAATCTTGAAGGTCCGCGTACATGAAAATTTTCGAATTTTTCAAAGTCTTCAGTTTGTTATTTTTTTCTGTCTAAATAAAAGGAAATAAACAAAAAACAACTACGAATAACATATAACCCCTTTTATAAGAAAGGAAACATTGCAAATAGCTGTGGCAAGAAGGCAGCTAAAACACTAAAAATCTCGAAGGTCCGCGTACATGAAAATTTTCGAATTTTTCAAAGTCTTCATTTTGTTATTTTTTTCTGTTTAAATAAAAGGAAATAAACAAAAAACAACTACGAATAACATATAAACCCTTCTATAAGAAAGGAAACATTGCAAATGGCTGTGGCAAGAAGGCAGCTAAAACACTAAAAATCTCGAAGGTCCGCGTACATGAAAATTTTCGAATTTTTCAAAATCTTCATTTTGTTATTTTTTTCTGTCTAAATAAAAGGAAATAAGCAAAAAACAACTACGAATAACATATAACCCCTTTTATAAGAAAGGAAACATTGCAAATGGCTGTGGCAAGAAGGCAGCTAAAACACTAAAAATCTCGAAGGTCCGCGTACATGAAAATTTTCGAATTTTTCAAAGTCTTCATTTTGTTATTTTGTTCTGTTTAAATAAAAGGAAATAAACAAAAAACAACTACGAATAACATATAAACCCTTCTATAAGAAAGGAAACATTGCAAATGGCTGTGGCAACAAGGCAGCTAAAACACTAAAAATCTCGAAGGTCCGCGTACATGAAAATTTTCGAATTTTTTAAAATCTTCATTTTGTTATTTTTTTCTGTCTAAATAAAAGGAAATAAGCAAAAAACAACTACGAATAACATATAAACCCTTCTATAAGAAAGGAAACATTGCAAATGGCTGTGGCAAGAAGGCAGCTAAAACACTAAAAATCTTGAAGGTCCGCGTACATGAAAATGTTCGAATTTTTCAAAGTCTTCAGTTTGTTATTTTTTTCTGTCTAAATAAAAGGAAATAAACAAAAAACAACTACGAATTACATATAAACCCTTCTATAAGAAAGGAAACATTGCAAATGGCTGTGGCAAGAAGGCAGCTAAAACACTAAAAATCTTGAAGGTCCGCGTACATGAAAATTTTCGAATTTTTCAAAGTCTTCAGTTTGTTATTATTTTCTGTCTAAATAAAAGGAAATAAACAAAAAACAACTACGAATAACATATAACCCCTTTTATAAGAAAGGAAACATTGCAAATGGCTGTGGCAAGAAGGCAGCTAAAACACTAAAAATCTCGAAGGTCCGCATACATGAAAATTTTCGAATTTTTCAAAGTCTTCATTTTGTTATTTTTTTCTGTTTAAATAAAAGGAAATAAACAAAAAACAACTACGAATAACATATAAACCCTTCTATAAGAAAGGAAACATTGCAAATGGCTGTGGCAAGAAGGCAGCTAAAACACTAAAAATCTCGAAGGTCCGCGTACATGAAAATTTTCGAATTTTTCAAAGTCTTCATTTTGTTATTTTTTTCTGTCTAAATAAAAGGAAATAAGCAAAAAACAACTACGAATAACATATAAACCCTTCTATAAGAAAGGAAACATTGCAAATGGCTGTGGCAAGAAGGCAGCTAAAACACTAAAAATCTTGAAGGTCCGCGTACATGTAAATTTTCGAATTTTTCAAAGTCTTCATTTTGTTATTTTTTTCTGTCTAAATAAAAGGAAATAAACAAAAAACAACTACGAATAACATATAACCCCTTTTATAAGAAAGGAAACATTGCAAATGGCTGTGGCAAGAAGGCAGCTAAAACACTAAAAATCTCGAAGGTCCGCGTACATGAAAATTTTCGAATTTTTCAAAGTCTTCATTTTGTTATTTTGTTGTGTCTAAATAAAAGGAAATAAGCAAAAAACAACTACGAATAACATATAAACCCTTCTATAAGAAAGGAAACATTGCAAATGGCTGTGGCAAGAAGGCAGCTAAAACACTAAAAATCTCGAAGGTCCGCGTACATGAAAATTTTCGAATTTTTCAAAGTCTTCATTTTGTTATTTTTTTCTGTCTAAATAAAAGGAAATAAGCAAATAACAACTACGAATAACATATAACCCCTTTTATAAGAAAGGAAACATTGCAAATGGCTGTGGCAAGAAGGCAGCTAAAACACTAAAAATCTTGAAGGTCCGCGTACATGAAAATTTTCGAATTTTTCAAAGTCTTCATTTTGTTATTTTTTTCTGTTTAAATAAAAGGAAATAAACAAAAAACAACTACGAATAACATATAAACCCTTCTATAAGAAAGGAAACATTGCAAATGGCTGTGGCAAGAAGGCAGCTAAAACACTAAAAATCTCGAAGATCCGCGTACATGAAAATTTTCGAATTTTTCAAAGTCTTCATTTTGTTATTTTTTTCTGTCTAAATAAAAGGAAATAAGCAAAAAACAACTACGAATAACATATAAACCCTTCTATAAGAAAGGAAACATTGCAAATGGCTGTGGCAAGAAGGCAGCTAAAACACTAAAAATCTTGAAGGTCCGCGTACATGAAAATTTTCGAATTTTTCAAAGTCTTCAGTTTGTTATTTTTTTCTGTCTAAATAAAAGGAAATAAACAAAAAACAACTACGAATAACATATAACCCCTTTTATAAGAAAGGAAACATTGCAAATGGCTGTGGCAAGAAGGCAGCTAAAACACTAAAAATCTCGAAGGTCCGCGTACATGAAAATTTTCGAATTTTTCAAAGTCTTCATTTTGTTATTTTTTTCTGTTTAAATAAAAGGAAATAAACAAAAAACAACTACGAATAACATATAAACCCTTCTATAAGAAAGGAAACATTGCAAATGGCTGTGGCAAGAAGGCAGCTAAAACACTAAAAATCTCGAAGGTCCGCGTACATGAAAATTTTCGAATTTTTCAAAATCTTCATTTTGTTATTTTTTTCTGTCTAAATAAAAGGAAATAAGCAAAAAACAACTACGAATAACATATAAATCCTTCTATAAGAAAGAAAACATTGCAAATGGCTGTGGCAAGAAGGCAGCTAAAACACTAAAAATCTTGAAGGTCCGCGTACATGAAAATGTTCGAATTTTTCAAAGTCTTCAGTTTGTTATTTTTTCTGTCTAAATAAAAGGAAATAAACAAAAAACAACTACGAATAACATATAACCCCTTTTATAAGAAAGGAAACATTGCAAATGGCTGTGGCAAGAAGGCAGCTAAAACACTAAAAATCTCGAAGGTCCGCGTACATGAAAATTTTCGAATTTTTCAAAGTCTTCATTTTGTTATTTTTTTCTGTTTAAATAAAAGGAAATAAACAAAAAACAACTACGAATAACATATAAACCCTTCTATAAGAAAGGAAACATTGCAAATGGCTGTGGCAAGAAGGCAGCTAAAACACTAAAAATCTCGAAGGTCCGCGTACATGAAAATTTTCGAATTTTTCAAAGTCTTCATTTTGTTATTTTTTTCTGTCTAAATAAAAGGAAATAAGCAAAAAACAACTACGAATAACATATAAACCCTTCTATAAGAAAGGAAACATTGCAAATTGCTGTGGCAAGAAGGCAGCTAAAACACTAAAAATCTTGAAGGTCCGCGTACATGAAAATTTTCGAATTTTTCAAAGTCTTCAGTTTGTTATTTTTTTCTGTCTAAATAAAAGGAAATAAACAAAAAACAACTACGAATAACATATAACCCCTTTTATAAGAAAGGAAACATTGCAAATGGCTGTGGCAAGAAGGAAGCTAAAACACTAAAAATCTCGAAGGTCCGCGTACATGAAAGTTTTCGAATTTTTCAAAGTCTTCATTTTGTTATTTTTTTTCTGTTTAAATAAAAGGAAATAAACAAAAAACAACTACGAAAAACATATAAACCCTTCTATAAGAAAGGAAACATTGCAAATGGCTGTGGCAAGAAGGCAGCTAAAACACTAAAAATCTCGAAGGTCCGCGTACATGAAAATGTTCGAATTTTTCAAAGTCTTCATTTTGTTATTTTTTTCTGTCTAAATAAAAGGAAATAAACAAAAAACAACTACGAATAACATATAACACCTTTTATAAGAAAGGAAACATTGCAAATGGCTGTGGCAAGAAGGCAGCTAAAACACTAAAAATCTCGAAGGTCCGCGTACATGAAAATTTTCGAATTTTTCAAAGTCTTCATTTTGTTATTTTTTTCTGTTTAAATAAAAGGAAATAAACAAAAAACAACTACGAATAACATATAAACCCTTCTATAAGAAAGGAAACATTGCAAATGGCTGTGGCAAGAAGGCAGCTAAAACACTAAAAATCTCGAAGGTCCGCGTACATGAAAATTTTCGAATTTTTCAAAGTCTTCATTTTGTTATTTTGTTGTGTCTAAATAAAAGGAAATAAACAAAAAACAACTACGAATAACATATAAACCCTTCTATAAGAAAGGAAACATTGCAAATGGCTGTGGCAAGAAGGCAGCTAAAACACTAAAAATCTCGAAGGTCCGCGTACATGAAAATTTTCGAATTTTTCAAAGTCTTCATTTAGTTATTATTTTCTGTCTAAATAAAAGGAAATAAACAAAAAACAACTACGAATAACAAATAAACCCTTTTATAAGAAAGAAAACATTGCAAATGGCTGTGGCAAGAACGCAGCTAAAACACTAAAAATCTTGAAGGTCCGCGTACATGAAAATTTTCGAATTTTTCAAAGTCTTCATTTTGTTATTTTTTTCTGTCTAAATAAAAGGAAATAAACAAAAAAACAACTACGAATAACATAAACAACCCTTCTATAAGAAAGGAAACATTGCAAATGGCTGTGGCAAGAAGGCAGCTAAAACACTAAAAATCTCGAAGGTCCGCGTACATGAAAATTTTCGAATTTTTCAAAGTCTTCATTTTGTTATTTTTTTCTGTCTAAATAAAAGGAAATAAGCAAAAAACAACTACGAACACCATATCAACCCTTCTATAAGAAAGGAAACATTGCAAATGGCTGTGGCAAGAATGCAGCTAAAACACTAAAAATCTTGAAGGTCCGCGTACATGAAAATTTTCGAATTTTTCAAAGTCTTCATTTTGTTATTTTTTTCTGTCTAAATAAAAGGAAATAAACAAAAAACAACTACGAATAACATATAAACCCTTCTATAAGAAAGGAAACATTGCAAATGGCTGTGGCAAGAAGGCAGCTAAAACACTAAAAATCTTGAAGGTCCGCGTACATGAAAATTTTCGAATTTTTCAAAGTCTTCATTTTGTTATTTTTTTCTGTCTAAATAAAAGGAAATAAACAAAAAACAACTACGAATAACATATAAACCCTTCTATAAGAAAGGAAACATTGCAAATGGCTGTGGCAAGAAGGCAGCTAAAACACTAAAAATCTCGAAGATCCGCGTACATGAAAATTTTCGAATTTTTCAAAGTCTTCATTTTGTTATTTTTTTCTGTCTAAATAAAAGGAAATAAACAAAAAACAACTACGAATAACATATAAACCCTTCTATAAGAAAGGAAACATTGCAAATGGCTGTGGCAAGAAGGCAGCTAAAACACTAAAAATCTCAAAGGTCCGCGTACATGAAAATTTTCGAATTTTTCAAAGTCTTCATTTTGTTATTATTTTCTGTCTAAATAAAAGGAAATAAACAAAAAACAACTACGAATAACAAATACACCCTTCTATAAGAAAGGAAACATTGCAAATGGCTGTGGCAAGAATGCAGCTAAAACACTAAAAATCTCGAAGGTCCGTGTACATGAAAATTTTCGAATTTTTCAAAGTCTTCATTTTGTTATTTTTTTCTGTCTAAATAAAAGGAAATAAGCAAAAAACAACTACGAATAACATATAACCCCTTCTATAAGAAAGGAAACATTGCAAATGGCTGTGGCAAGAAGGCAGCTAAAACACGAAAATTCTTGAAGGTCCGCGTACATGAAAATTTTCGAATTTTTCAAAGTCTTCATTTTGTTATTTTTTTCTGTCTAAATAAAAGGAAATAAACAAAAAACAACTACGAATAACATATAACCCCTTTTATAAGAAAGGAAACATTGCAAATGGCTGTGGCAAGAAGGCAGCTAAAACACAAAAAATCTCGAAGATCCGCGTACATGAAAATTTTCGAGTTTTTCAAAGTCTTCATTTTGTTATTTTTTTCTGTCTAAATAAAAGGAAATAAACAAAAAACAACTACGAATAACATATAAACCCTTCTATAAGAAAGGAAACATTGCAAATGGCTGTGGCAAGAAGGCAGCTAAAACACTAAAAATCTCGAAGGTCCGCGTACATGAAAATTTTCGAATTTTTCAAAGTCTTCATTTTGTTATTTTGTTCTGTCTAAATAAAAGGAAATAAGCAAAAAACAACTACGAATAACATATAAACCCTTCTATAAGAACGAAAACATTGCAAATGGCTGTGGCAAGAAGGCAGCTAAAACACTAAAAATCTTGAAGGTCCGCGTACATGAAAATTTTCGAATTTTTCAAAGTCTTCATTTTGTTATTTTTTTCTGTCTAAATAAAAGGAAATAAACAAAAAACAACTACGAATAACAAATAAACCCTTCTATAAGAAAGGAAACATTGCAAATGGCTGTGGCAAGAATGCAGCTAAAACACTAAAAATCTCGAAGGTCCGCGTACATGAAAATTTTCGAATTTTTCAAAGTCTTCATTTTGTTATTTTTTTCTGTCTAAATAAAAGGAAATAAACAAAAAACAACTACGAATAACATATAAACCCTTCTATAAGAAAGGAAACATTGCAAATGGCTGTGGCAAGAAGGCAGCTAAAACACTAAAAATCTTGAAGGTCCGCGTACATGAAAATTTTCGAATTTTTCAAAGTCTTCATTTTGTTATTTTTTTCTGTCTAAATAAAAGGAAATAAACAAAAAACAACTACGAATAACAAATAAACCCTTCTATAAGAAAGGAAACATTGCAAATGGCTGTGGCAAGAATGCAGCTAAAACACTAAAAATCTTGAAGGTCCGCGTACATGAAAATTTTCGAATTTTTCAAAGTCTTCATTTTGTTATTTTTTTCTGTCTAAATAAAAGGAAATAAACAAAAAACAACTACGAATAACATATAAACCCTTCTATAAGAAAGGAAACATTGCAAATGGCTGTTGCAAGAAGGCAGCTAAAACACTAAAAATCTTGAAGGTCCGCGTACATGAAAATTTTCGAATTTTTCAAAGTCTTCATTTTGTTATTTTTTTCTGTCTAAATAAAAGGAAATAAACAAAAAACAACTACGAATAACAAATAAACCCTTCTATAAGAAAGGAAACATTGCAAATGGCTGTGGCAAGAATGCAGCTAAAACACTAAAAATCTCGAAGGTCCGCGTACATGAAAATTTTCGAATTTTTCAAAGTCTTCATTTTGTTATTTTTTTCTGTCTAAATAAAAGGAAATAAACAAAAAACAACTACGAATAACATATAATCCCTTCTATAAGAAAGGAAACATTGCAAATGGCTGTGGCAAGAAGGCAGCTAAAACACTAAAAATCTTGAAGGTCCGCGTACATGAAAATTTTCGAATTTTTCAAAGTCTTCATTTTGTTATTTTTTTCTGTCTAAATAAAAGGAAATAAACAAAAAACAACTACGAATAACAAATAAACCCTTCTATAAGAAAGGAAACATTGCAAATGGCTGTGGCAAGAAGGCAGCTAAAACACTAAAAATCTTGAAGGTCCGTGTACATGAAAATTTTCGAATTTTTTAAAGTCTTCAGTTTGTTATTTTTTTCTGTCTAAATAAAAGGAAATAAACAAAAAACAACTACGAATAACATATAACCCCTTTTATAAGAAAGGAAACATTGCAAATGGCTGTGGCAAGAAGGCAGCTAAAACACTAAAAATCTCGAAGGTCCTCGTACATGAAAATTTTCGAATTTTTCAAAGTCTTCATTTTGTTAATGTTTTCTGTCTAAATAAAAGGAAATATACAAAAAACAACTACGAATAACAAATAAACCCTTTTATAAGAAAGGAAACATTGCAAATGTCTGTGGCAAGAATGCAGCTAAAACACTAACAATCTCGAAGGTCCGCGTACATGAAAATTTTCGAATTTTTCAAAGTCTTCATTTTGTTATTTTTTTCTGTCTAAATAAAAGGAAATAAACAAAAAACAACTACGAATAACATATAAACCCTTCTATAAGAAAGGAAACATTGCAAATGGCTGTGGCAAGAAGGCAGCTAAAACACTAAAAATCTCGAAGGTCCGCGTACATGAAAATTTTCGAATTTTTCAAAGTCTTCATTTTGTTATTTTTTTCTGTCTAAATAAAAGGAAATAAACAAAAAACAACTACGAATAACAAATAAACCATTTTATAAGAAAGGAAACATTGCAAATGGCTGTGGCAAGAAGGCAGCTAAAACACTAAAAATCTTGAAGGTCCGCGTACATTAAAATTTTCGAATTTTTCAAAGTCTTCATTTTGTTATTTTGTTCTGTCTAAATAAAAGGAAATAAGCAAAAAACAACTACGAATAACATATAAACCCTTCTATAAGAAAGGAAACATTGCAAATGGCTGTGGCAAGAAGGCAGCTAAAACACTAAAAATCTTGAAGGTCCGCGTACATGAAAATTTTCGAATTTTTCAAAGTCTTCATTTTGTTATTTTGTTCTGTCTAAATAAAAGGAAATAAACAAAAAACAACTACGAATAACAAATAAACCCTTCTATAAGAAAGGAAACATTGCAAATGGCTGTGGCAAGAATGCAGCTAAAACACTAAAAATCTCGAAGGTCCGCGTACATGAAAATTTTCGAATTTTTCAAAGTCTTCATTTTGTTATTTTTTTCTGTCTAAATAAAAGGAAATAAACAAAAAACAACTACGAATAACATATAATCCCTTCTATAAGAAAGGAAACATTGCAAATGGCTGTGGCAAGAAGGCAGCTAAAACACTAAAAATCTTGAAGGTCCGCGTACATGAAAATTTTCGAATTTTTCAAAGTCTTCATTTTGTTATTTTTTTCTGTCTAAATAAAAGGAAATAAACAAAAAACAACTACGAATAACAAATAAACCCTTCTATAAGAAAGGAAACATTGCAAATGGCTGTGGCAAGAAGGCAGCTAAAACACTAAAAATCTTGAAGGTCCGCGTACATGAAAATTTTCGAATTTTTTAAAGTCTTCAGTTTGTTATTTGTTTCTGTCTAAATAAAAGGAAATAAACAAAAAACAACTACGAATAACATATAACCCCTTTTATAAGAAAGGAAACATTGCAAATGGCTGTGGCAAGAAGGCAGCTAAAACACTAAAAATCTCGAAGGTCCTCGTACATGAAAATTTTCGAATTTTTCAAAGTCTTCATTTTGTTAATGTTTTCTGTCTAAATAAAAGGAAATATACAAAAAACAACTACGAATAACAAATAAACCCTTTTATAAGAAAGGAAACATTGCAAATGTCTGTGGCAAGAATGCAGCTAAAACACTTACAATCTCGAAGGTCCGCGTACATGAAAATTTTCGAATTTTTCAAAGTCTTCATTTTGTTATTTTTTTCTGTCTAAATAAAAGGAAATAAACAAAAAACAACTACGAATAACATATAAACCCTTTTATAAGAAAGGAAACATTGCAAATGTCTGTGGCAAGAATGCAGCTAAAACACTTACAATCTCGAAGGTCCGCGTACATGAAAATTTTCGAATTTTTCAAAGTCTTCATTTTGTTATTTTTTTCTGTCTAAATAAAAGGAAATAAACAAAAAACAACTACGAATAACAAATAAACCATTTTATAAGAAAGGAAACATTGCAAATGGCTGTGGCAAGAAGGCAGCTAAAACACTAAAAATCTTGAAGGTCCGCGTACATGAAAATTTTCGAATTTTTCAAAGTCTTCATTTTGTTATTTTTTTCTGTCTAAATAAAAGGAAATAAACAAAAAACAACTACGAATAACATATAACCCCTTTTATAAGAAAGGAAACATTGCAAATGGCTGTGGCAAGAAGGCAGCTAAAACACTAAAAATCTCGAAGATCCGCGTACATGAAAATTTTCGAGTTTTTCAAAGTCTTCATTTTGTTATTTTTTTCTGTCTAAATAAAAGGAAATAAACAAAAAACAACTACGAATAACATATAAACCCTTCTATAAGAAAGGAAACATTGCAAATGGCTGTGGCAAGAAGGCAGCTAAAACACTAAAAATCTCGAAGGTCCGCGTACATGAAAAGTTTCGAATTTTTCAAAGTCTTCATTTTGTTATTTTGTTCTGTCTAAATAAAAGGAAATAAGCAAAAAACAACTACGAATAACATATAAACCCTTCTATAAGAACGAAAACATTGCAAATGGCTGTGGCAAGAAGGCAGCTAAAACACTAAAAATCTTGAAGGTCCGTGTACATGAAAATTTTCGAATTTTTCAAAGTCTTCATTTTGTTATTTTTTTCTGTCTAAATAAAAGGAAATAAACAAAAAACAACTACGAATAACAAATAAACCCTTCTATAAGAAAGGAAACATTGCAAATGGCTGTGGCAAGAATGCAGCTAAAACACTAAAAATCTCGAAGGTCCGCGTACATGAAAATTTTCGAATTTTTCAAAGTCTTCATTTTGTTATTTTTTTCTGTCTAAATAAAAGGAAATAAACAAAAAACAACTACGAATAACATATAAACCCTTCTATAAGAAAGGAAACATTGCAAATGGCTGTGGCAAGAAGGCAGCTAAAACACTAAAAATCTTGAAGGTCCGCGTACATGAAAATTTTCGAATTTTTCAAAGTCTTCATTTTGTTATTTTTTTCTGTCTAAATAAAAGGAAATAAACAAAAAACAACTACGAATAACAAATAAACCCTTCTATAAGAAAGGAAACATTGCAAATGGCTGTGGCAAGAATGCAGCTAAAACACTAAAAATATCGAAGGTCCGTGTACATGAAAATCTTCGAATTTTTCAAAGTCTTCATTTTGTTATTTTTTTCTGTCTAAATAAAAGGAAATAAACAAAAAACAACTACGAATAACATATAAACCCTTCTATAAGAAAGGAAACATTGCAAATGGCTGTGGCAAGAAGGCAGCTAAAACACTAAAAATCTTGAAGGTCCGCGTACATGAAAATTTTCGAATTTTTCAAAGTCTTCATTTTGTTATTTTTTTCTGTCTAAATAAAAGGAAATAAGCAAAAAACAACTACGAATAACAAATACACCCTTCTATAAGAAAGGAAACATTGCAAATGGCTGTGGCAAGAATGCAGCTAAAACACTAAAAATCTCGAAGGTCCGCGTACATGAAAATTTTCGAATTTTTCAAAGTCTTCATTTTGTTATATTTTTCTGTCTAAATAAAAGGAAATAAACAAAAAACAACTACGAATAACATATAAACCCTTCTATAAGAAAGAAAACATTGCAAACGGCTGTGGCAAGAAGGCAGCTAAAACACTAAAAATCTTGAAGGTCCGCGTACATGAAAATTTTCGAATTTTTCAAAGTCTTCATTTTGTTATATTTTTCTGTCTAAATAAAAGGAAATAAACAAAAAACAACTACGAATAACAAATAAACCCTTCTATAAGAAAGGAAACATTGCAAATGGCTGTGGCAAGAATGCAGCTAAAACACTAAAAATCTTGAAGGTCCGCGTACATGAAAATTTTCGAATTTTTCAAAGTCTTCAGTTTGTTATTTTTTTCTGTCTAAATAAAAGGAAATAAACAAAAAACAACTACGAATAACATATAAACCCTTCTATAAGAAAGGAAACATTGCAAATGGCTGTGGCAAGAATGCAGCTAAAACACTAAAAATCTCGAAGGTCCGCGTACATGAAAATTTTCGAATTTTTCAAAGTCTTCATTTTGTTATTTTTTTCTGTCTAAATAAAAGGAAATAAACAAAAAACAACTACGAATAACATATAAACCCTTCTATAAGAAAGGAAACATTGCAAATGGCTGTGGCAAGAAGGCAGCTAAAACACTAAAAATCTTGAAGGTCCGCGTACATGAAAATTTTCGAATTTTTCAAAGTCTTCATTTTGTTATTTTTTTCTGTCTAAATAAAAGGAAATAAACAAAAAACAACTACGAATAACAAATAAACCCTTCTATAAGAAAGGAAACATTGCAAATGGCTGTGGCAAGAATGCAGCTAAAACACTAAAAATCTCGAAGGTCCGCGTACATGAAAATTTTCGAATTTTTCAAAGTCTTCATTTTGTTATTTTTTTCTGTCTAAATAAAAGGAAATAAACAATAAACAACTACGAATAACATATAACCCCTTTTATAAGAAAGGAAACATTGCAAATAGCTGTGGCAAGAAGGCAGCTAAAACACTAAAAATCTTGAAGGTCCGCGTACATGAAAATGTTCGAATTTTTCAAAGTCTTCATTTTGTTATTTTTTTCTGTCTAAATAAAAGGAAATAAACAAAAAACAACTACGAATAACAAATAAACCCTTCTATAAGAAAGGAAACATTGCAAATGGCTGTGGCAAGAATGCAGCTAAAACACTAAAAATCTCGAAGGTCCGCGTACATGAAAATTTTCGAATTTTTCAAAGTCTTCATTTTGTTATTTTTTTCTGTCTAAATAAAAGGAAATAAACAAAAAACAACTACGAATAACATATAAACCCTTCTATAAGAAAGGAAACATTGCAAATGGCTGTGGCAAGAAGGCAGCTAAAACACTAAAAATCTTGAAGGTCCGCGTACATGAAAATTTTCGAATTTTTCAAAGTCTTCATTTTGTTATTTTTTTCTGTCTAAATAAAAGGAAATAAACAAAAAACAACTACGAATAACATATAAACCCTTCTATAAGAAAGGAAACATTGCAAATGGCTGTGGCAAGAAGGCAGCTAAAACACTAAAAATCTTGAAGGTCCGCGTACATGAAAATTTTCGAATTTTTCAAAGTCTTCATTTTGTTATTTTTTTCTGTCTAAATAAAAGGAAATAAACAAAAAACAACTACGAATAACAAATAAACCCTTCTATAAGAAAGGAAACATTGCAAATGGCTGTGGCAAGAATGCAGCTAAAACACTAAAAATCTCGAAGGTCCGCGTACATGAAAATTTTCGAATTTTTCAAAGTCTTCATTTTGTTATTTTTTTCTGTCTAAATAAAAGGAAATAAACAAAAAACAACTACGAATAACATATAAACCCTTCTATAAGAAAGGAAACATTGCAAAATGCTGTGGCAAGAAGGCAGCTAAAACACTAAAAATCTTGAAGGTCCGCGTGCATGAAAATTTTCGAATTTTTCAAAGTCTTCATTTTGTTATTTTTTTCTGTCTAAATAAAAGGAAATAAACAAAAAACAACTACGAATAACAAATAAACCCTTCTATAAGAAAGGAAACATTGCAAATGGCTGTGGCAAGAATGCAGCTAAAACACTAAAAATCTCGAAGGTCCGCGTACATGAAAATTTTCGAATTTTTCAAAGTCTTCATTTTGTTATTTTTTTCTGTCTAAATAAAAGGAAATAAACAAAAAACAACTACGAATAACATATAATCCCTTCTATTAGAAAGGAAACATTGCAAATGGCTGTGGCAAGAAGGCAGCTAAAACACTAAAAATCTTGAAGGTCCGCGTACATGAAAATTTTCGAATTTTTCAAAGTCTTCATTTTGTTATTTTTTTCTGTCTAAATAAAAGGAAATAAACAAAAAACAACTACGAATAACATATAAACCCTTCTATAAGAAAGGAAACATTGCAAATGGCTGTGGCAAGAATGCAGCTAAAACACTAAAAATCTCGAAGGTCCGCGTACATGAAAATTTTCGAATTTTTCAAAGTCTTCATTTTGTTATTTTTTTCTGTCTAAATAAAAGGACATAAACAAAAAACAACTACGAATAACATATAAACCCTTCTATAAGAAAGGAAACATTGCAAATGGCTGTGGCAAGAAGGCAGCTAAAACACTAAAAATCTTGAAGGTCCGCGTACATGAGAATTTTCGAATTTTTCAAAGTCTTCATTTTGATATTTTTTTCTGTCTAAATAAAAGGAAATAAACAAAAAACAACTACGAATAACAAATAAACCCTTCTATAAGAAAGGAAACATTGCAAATGGCTGTGGCTAGAATGCAGCTAAAACACTAAAAATCTCGAAGGTCCGCGTACATGAAAATTTTCGAATTTTTCAAAGTCTTCATTTTGTTATTTTTTTCTGTCTAAATAAAAGGAAATAAACAAAAAACAACTACGAATAACATATAAACCCTTCTATAAGAAAGGAAACATTGCAAATGGCTGTGGCAAGAAGGCAGCTAAAACACTACAAATCTTGAAGGTCCGCGTACATGAAAATTTTCGAATTTTTCAAAGTCTTCATTTTGTTATTTTTTTCTGTCTAAATAAAAGGAAATAAACAAAAAACAACTACGAATAACAAATAAACCCTTCTATAAGAAAGGAAACATTGCAAATGGCTGTGGCAAGAATGCAGCTAAAACACTAAAAATCTCGAAGGTCCGCGTACATGAAAATTTTCGAATTTTTCAAAGTCTTCATTTTGTTATTATTTTCTGTCAAAATAAAAGGAAATAAACAAAAAACAACTACGAATAACATATAAACCCTTCTATAAGAAAGGAAACATTGCAAATGGCTGTGGCAAGAAGGCAGCTAAAACACTAAAAATCTTGAAGGTCCGCGTACATGAAAATTTTCGAATTTTTCAAAGTCTTCATTTTGTTATTTTTTCTGTCTAAATAAAAGGAAATAAACAAAAAACAACTACGAATAACATATAAACCCTTCTATAAGAAAGGAAACATTGCAAATGGCTGTGGCAAGAAGGCAGCTAAAACACTAAAAATCTCGAAGGTCCGCGTACATGAAAATTTTCGAATTTTTCAAAGTCTTCATTTTGTTATTTTTTTCTGTCTAAATAAAAGGAAATAAACAAAAAACAACTACGAATAACATATAAACCCTTTTATAAGAAAGGAAACATTGCAAATGGCTGTGGACAGAAGGCAGCTAAAACACTAAAAATCTTGAAGGTCCGTGTACATGAAAATTTTCGAATTTTTCAAAGTCTTCATTTTGTTATTTTTTTCTGTCTAAATAAAAGGAAATAAACAAAAAACAACTACGAATAACATAAACAACCCTTCTATAAGAAAGGAAACATTGCAAATGGCTGTGGCAAGAATGCAGCTAAAACACTAACAATCTCGAAGGTCCGCGTACATGAAAATTTTCGAATTTTTCAAAGTCTTCATTTTGTTATTTTTTTCTGTCTAAATAAAAGGAAATAAACAAAAAACAACTACGAATAACATATAACCCCTTTTATAAGAAAGGAAACATTGCAAATGGCTGTGGCAAGAAGGCAGCTAAAACACTAAAAATCTTGAAGGTCCGCGTACATGAAAATGTTCGAATTTTTCAAAGTCTTCATTTTGTTATTTTTTTCTGTCTAAATAAAAGGAAATAAACAAAAAACAACTACGAATAACATATAACCCCTTTTATAAGAAAGGAAACATTGCAAATAGCTGTGGCAAGAAGGCAGCTAAAACACTAAAAATCTTGAAGGTCCGCGTACATGAATATGTTCGAATTTTTCAAAGTCTTCATTTTGTTATTTTTTTCTGTCTAAATAAAAGGAAATAAACAAAAAACAACTACGAATAACATATAACCCCTTTTATAAGAAAGGAAACATTGCAAATAGCTGTGGCAAGAAGGCAGCTAAAACACTAAAAATCTTGAAGGTCCGCGTACATGAAAATGTTCGAATTTTTCAAAGTCTTCATTTTGTTATTTTTTTCTGTCTAAATAAAATGAAATAAACAAAAAACAACTACGAATAACATAAACAACCCTTCTATAAGAAAGGAAACATTGCAAATGGCTGTGGCAAGAATGCAGCTAAAACACTAACAATCTCGAAGGTCCGCGTACATGAAAATTTTCGAATTTTTCAAAGTCTTCATTTTGTTATTTTTTTCTGTCTAAATAAAAGGAAATAAACAAAAAACAACTACGAATAACATATAACTCCTTTTATAAGAAAGGAAACATTGCAAATGGCTGTGGCAAGAATGCAGCTAAAACACTAAAAATCTTGAAGGTCCGCGTACATGAAAATTTTCGAATTTTTCAAAGTCTTCATTTTGTTATTTTTTTCTGTCTAAATAAAAGGAAATAAACAAAAAACAACTACGAATAACATATAACCCCTTTTATAAGAAAGGAAACATTGCAAATAGCTGTGGCAAGAAGGCAGCTAAAACACTAAAAATCTTGAAGGTCCGCGTACATTAAAATTTTCGAATTTTTCAAAGTCTTCATTTTGTTATTTTTTTCTGTCTAAATAAAAGGAAATAAACAAAAAACAACTACGAATAACAAATAAACCCTTCTATAAGAAAGGAAACATTGCAAATGGCTGTGGCAAGAATGCAGCTAAAACACTAAAAATCTCAAAGGTCCGCGTACATGAAAATTTTCGAATTTTTCAAAGTCTTCATTTTGTTATTTTTTTCTGTCTAAATAAAAGGAAATAAACAAAAAACAACTACGAATAACATATAAACCCTTCTATAAGAAAGGAAACATTGCAAATGGCTGTGGCAAGAAGGCAGCTAAAACACTAAAAATCTTGAAGGTCCGCGTACATGAAAATTTTCGAATTTTTCAAAGTCTTCATTTTGTTATTTTTTTCTGTCTAAATAAAAGGAAATAAACAAAAAACAACTACGATTAACAAATAAACGCTTCTATAAGAAAGGAAACATTGCAAATGGCTGTGGCTAGAATGCAGCTAAAACACTAAAAATCTCGAAGGTCCGCGTACATGAAAATTTTCGAATTTTTCAAAGTCTTCATTTTGTAATTTTTTTCTGTCTAAATAAAAGGAAATAAACAAAAAACAACTACGAATAACATATAAACCCTTCTATAAGAAAGGAAACATTGCAAATGGCTGTGGCAAGAAGGCAAGCTAAAACACTACAAATCTTGAAAGTCCGCGTACATGAAAATTTTCGAATTTTTCAAAGTCTTCATTTTGTTATTTTTTTCTGTCTAAATAAAAGGAAATAAACAAAAAACAACTACGAATAACAAATAAACCCTTCTATAAGAAAGGAAACATTGCAAATGGCTGTGGCAAGAATGCAGCTAAAACACTAAAAATCTCGAAGGTCCGCGTACATGAAAATTTTCGAATTTTTCAAAGTCTTCATTTTGTTATTATTTTCTGTCAAAATAAAAGGAAATAAACAAAAAACAACTACGAATAACATATAAACCCTTCTATAAGAAAGGAAACATTGCAAATGGCTGTGGCAAGAAGGCAGCTAAAACACTAAAAATCTTGAAGGTCCGCGTACATGAAAATTTTCGAATTTTTCAAAGTCTTCATTTTGTTATTTTTTCTGTCTAAATAAAAGGAAATAAACAAAAAACAACTACGAATAACATATAAACCCTTCTATAAGAAAGGAAACATTGCAAATGGCTGTGGCAAGAAGGCAGCTAAAACACTAAAAATCTCGAAGGTCCGCGTACATGAAAATTTTCGAATTTTTCAAAGTCTTCATTTTGTTATTTTTTTCTGTCTAAATAAAAGGAAATAAACAAAAAACAACTACGAATAACATATAAACCCTTTTATAAGAAAGGAAACATTGCAAATGGCTGTGGACAGAAGGAAGCTAAAACACTAAAAATCTTGAAGGTCCGTGTACATGAAAATTTTCGAATTTTTCAAAGTCTTCATTTTGTTATTTTTTTCTGTCTAAATAAAAGGAAATAAACAAAAAACAACTACGAATAACATAAACAACCCTTCTATAAGAAAGGAAACATTGCAAATGGCTGTGGCAAGAATGCAGCTAAAACACTAACAATCTCGAAGGTCCGCGTACATGAAAATTTTCGAATTTTTCAAAGTCTTCATTTTGTTATTTTTTTCTGTCTAAATAAAAGGAAATAAACAAAAAACAACTACGAATAACATATAACCCCTTTTATAAGAAAGGAAACATTGCAAATGGCTGTGGCAAGAAGGCAGCTAAAACACTAAAAATCTTGAAGGTCCGCGTACATGAAAATGTTCGAATTTTTCAAAGTCTTCATTTTGTTATTTTTTTCTGTCTAAATAAAAGGAAATAAACAAAAAACAACTACGAATAACATATAACCCTTTTATAAGAAAGGAAACATTGCAAATAGCTGTGGCAAGAAGGCAGCTAAAACACTAAAAATCTTGAAGGTCCGCGTACATGAATATGTTCGAATTTTTCAAAGTCTTCATTTTGTTATTTTTTTCTGTCTAAATAAAAGGAAATAAACAAAAAACAACTACGAATAACATATAACCCCTTTTATAAGAAAGGAAACATTGCAAATAGCTGTGGCAAGAAGGCAGCTAAAACACTAAAAATCTTGAAGGTCCGCGTACATGAAAATGTTCGAATTTTTCAAAGTCTTCATTTTGTTATTTTTTTCTGTCTAAATAAAATGAAATAAACAAAAAACAACTACGAATAACATAAACAACCCTTCTATAAGAAAGGAAACATTGCAAATGGCTGTGGCAAGAATGCAGCTAAAACACTAACAATCTCGAAGGTCCGCGTACATGAAAATTTTCGAATTTTTCAAAGTCTTCATTTTGTTATTTTTTTCTGTCTAAATAAAAGGAAATAAACAAAAAACAACTACGAATAACATATAACTCCTTTTATAAGAAAGGAAACATTGCAAATGAGTGTGGCAAGAATGCAGCTAAAACACTAAAAATCTTGAAGGTCCGCGTACATGAAAATTTTCGAATTTTTCAAAGTCTTCATTTTGTTATTTTTTTCTGTCTAAATAAAAGGAAATAAACAAAAAACAACTACGAATAACATATAACCCCTTTTATAAGAAAGGAAACATTGCAAATAGCTGTGGCAAGAAGGCAGCTAAAACACTAAAAATCTTGAAGGTCCGCGTACATTAAAATTTTCGAATTTTTCAAAGTCTTCATTTTGTTATTTTTTTCTGTCTAAATAAAAGGAAATAAACAAAAAACAACTACGAATAACAAATAAACCCTTCTATAAGAAAGGAAACATTGCAAATGGATGTGGCAAGAATGCAGCTAAAACACTAAAAATCTCGAAGGTCCGCGTACATGAAAATTTTCGAATTTTTCAAAGTCTTCATTTTGTTATTTTTTTCTGTCTAAATAAAAGGAAATAAACAAAAAACAACTACGAATAACATATAAACCCTTCTATAAGAAAGGAAACATTGCAAATGGCTGTGGCAAGAAGGCAGCTAAAACACTAAAAATCTTGAAGGTCCGCGTACATGAAAATTTTCGAATTTTTCAAAGTCTTCATTTTGTTATTTTTTTCTGTCTAAATAAAAGGAAATAAACAAAAAACAACTACGAATAACATATAAACCCTTCTATAAGAAAGGAAACATTGCAAATGGCTGTGGCAAGAAGGCAGCTAAAACACTAAAAATCTTGAAGGTCCGCGTACATGAAAATTTTCGAATTTTTCAAAGTCTTCATTTTGTTATTTTTTTCTGTCTAAATAAAAGGAAATAAACAAAAAACAACTACGAATAACAAATAAACCCTTCTATAAGAAAGGAAACATTGCAAATGGCTGTGGCAAGAATGCAGCTAAAACACTAAAAATCTCGAAGGTCCGCGTACATGAAAATTTTCGAATTTTTCAAAGTCTTCATTTTGTTATTTTTTTCTGTCTAAATAAAAGGAAATAAACAAAAAACAACTACGAATAACATATAAACCCTTCTATAAGAAAGGAAACATTGCAAAATGCTGTGGCAAGAAGGCAGCTAAAACACTAAAAATCTTGAAGGTCCGCGTGCATGAAAATTTTCGAATTTTTCAAAGTCTTCATTTTGTTATTTTTTTCTGTCTAAATAAAAGGAAATAAACAAAAAACAACTACGAATAACAAATAAACCCTTCTATAAGAAAGGAAACATTGCAAATGGCTGTGGCAAGAATGCAGCTAAAACACTAAAAATCTCGAAGGTCCGCGTACATGAAAATTTTC
Organism: Euprymna scolopes; assembly: GCF_053919585.1. NCBI lineage: Eukaryota > Metazoa > Mollusca > Cephalopoda > Sepiida > Sepiolidae > Euprymna > Euprymna scolopes. Next base: position 41,897,577 of record NC_136504.1, on the reverse strand, counting down.
GAATTTTTCAAAGTCTTCATTTTGTTATTTTTTTCTGTCTAAATAAAAGGAAATAAACAAAAAACAACTACGAATAACATATAATCCCTTCTATTAGAAAGGAAACATTGCAAATGGCTGTGGCAAGAAGGCAGCTAAAACACTAAAAATCTTGAAGGTCCGCGTACATGAAAATTTTCGAATTTTTCAAAGTCTTCATTTTGTTATTTTTTTCTGTCTAAATAAAAGGAAATAAACAAAAAACAACTACGAATAACATATAAACCCTTCTATAAGAAAGGAAACATTGCAAATGGCTGTGGCAAGAATGCAGCTAAAACACTAAAAATCTCGAAGGTCCGCGTACATGAAAATTTTCGAATTTTTCAAAGTCTTCATTTTGTTATTTTTTTCTGTCTAAATAAAAGGACATAAACAAAAAACAACTACGAATAACATATAAACCCTTCTATAAGAAAGGAAACATTGCAAATGGCTGTGGCAAGAAGGCAGCTAAAACACTAAAAATCTTGAAGGTCCGCGTACATGAGAATTTTCGAATTTTTCAAAGTCTTCATTTTGATATTTTTTTCTGTCTAAATAAAAGGAAATAAACAAAAAACAACTACGAATAACAAATAAACCCTTCTATAAGAAAGGAAACATTGCAAATGGCTGTGGCTAGAATGCAGCTAAAACACTAAAAATCTCGAAGGTCCGCGTACATGAAAATTTTCGAATTTTTCAAAGTCTTCATTTTGTTATTTTTTTCTGTCTAAATAAAAGGAAATAAACAAAAAACAACTACGAATAACATATAAACCCTTCTATAAGAAAGGAAACATTGCAAATGGCTGTGGCAAGAAGGCAGCTAAAACACTACAAATCTTGAAGGTCCGCGTACATGAAAATTTTCGAATTTTTCAAAGTCTTCATTTTGTTATTTTTTTCTGTCTAAATAAAAGGAAATAAACAAAAAACAACTACGAATAACAAAAAAACCCTTCTATAAGAAAGGAAACATTGCAAATGGCTGTGGCAAGAATGCAGCTAAAACACTAAAAATCTCGAAGGTCCGCGTACATGAAAATTTTCGAATTTTTCAAAGTCTTCATTTTGTTATTATTTTCTGTCAAAATAAAAGGAAATAAACAAAAAACAACTACGAATAACATATAAACCCTTCTATAAGAAAGGAAACATTGCAAATGGCTGTGGCAAGAAGGCAGCTAAAACACTAAAAATCTTGAAGGTCCGCGTACATGAAAATTTTCGAATTTTTCAAAGTCTTCATTTTGTTATTTTTTCTGTCTAAATAAAAGGAAATAAACAAAAAACAACTACGAATAACATATAAACCCTTCTATAAGAAAGGAAACATTGCAAATGGCTGTGGCAAGAAGGCAGCTAAAACACTAAAAATCTCGAAGGTCCGCGTACATGAAAATTTTCGAATTTTTCAAAGTCTTCATTTTGTTATTTTTTTCTGTCTAAATAAAAGGAAATAAACAAAAAACAACTACGAATAACATATAAACCCTTTTATAAGAAAGGAAACATTGCAAATGGCTGTGGACAGAAGGCAGCTAAAACACTAAAAATCTTGAAGGTCCGTGTACATGAAAATTTTCGAATTTTTCAAAGTCTTCATTTTGTTATTTTTTTCTGTCTAAATAAAAGGAAATAAACAAAAAACAACTACGAATAACATAAACAACCCTTCTATAAGAAAGGAAACATTGCAAATGGCTGTGGCAAGAATGCAGCTAAAACACTAACAATCTCGAAGGTCCGCGTACATGAAAATTTTCGAATTTTTCAAAGTCTTCATTTTGTTATTTTTTTCTGTCTAAATAAAAGGAAATAAACAAAAAACAACTACGAATAACATATAACCCCTTTTATAAGAAAGGAAACATTGCAAATGGCTGTGGCAAGAAGGCAGCTAAAACACTAAAAATCTTGAAGGTCCGCGTACATGAAAATGTTCGAATTTTTCAAAGTCTTCATTTTGTTATTTTTTTCTGTCTAAATAAAAGGAAATAAACAAAAAACAACTACGAATAACATATAACCCCTTTTATAAGAAAGGAAACATTGCAAATAGCTGTGGCAAGAAGGCAGCTAAAACACTAAAAATCTTGAAGGTCCGCGTACATGAAAATGTTCGAATTTTTCAAAGTCTTCATTTTGTTATTTTTTTCTGTCTAAATAAAATGAAATAAACAAAAAACAACTACGAATAACATAAACAACCCTTCTATAAGAAAGGAAACATTGCAAATGGCTGTGGCAAGAATGCAGCTAAAACACTAACAATCTCGAAGGTCCGCGTACATGAAAATTTTCGAATTTTTCAAAGTCTTCATTTTGTTATTTTTTTCTGTCTAAATAAAAGGAAATAAACAAAAAACAACTACGAATAACATATAACTCCTTTTATAAGAAAGGAAACATTGCAAATGGCTGTGGCAAGAATGCAGCTAAAACACTAAAAATCTTGAAGGTCCGCGTACATGAAAATTTTCGAATTTTTCAAAGTCTTCATTTTGTTATTTTTTTCTGTCTAAATAAAAGGAAATAAACAAAAAACAACTACGAATAACATATAACCCCTTTTATAAGAAAGGAAACATTGCAAATAGCTGTGGCAAGAAGGCAGCTAAAACACTAAAAATCTTGAAGGTCCGCGTACATTAAAATTTTCGAATTTTTCAAAGTCTTCATTTTGTTATTTTTTTCTGTCTAAATAAAAGGAAATAAACAAAAAACAACTACGAATAACAAATAAACCCTTCTATAAGAAAGGAAACATTGCAAATGGCTGTGGCAAGAATGCAGCTAAAACACTAAAAATCTCAAAGGTCCGCGTACATGAAAATTTTCGAATTTTTCAAAGTCTTCATTTTGTTATTTTTTTCTGTCTAAATAAAAGGAAATAAACAAAAAACAACTACGAATAACATATAAACCCTTCTATAAGAAAGGAAACATTGCAAATGGCTGTGGCAAGAAGGCAGCTAAAACACTAAAAATCTTGAAGGTCCGCGTACATGAAAATTTTCGAATTTTTCAAAGTCTTCATTTTGTTATTTTTTTCTGTCTAAATAAAAGGAAATAAACAAAAAACAACTACGATTAACAAATAAACGCTTCTATAAGAAAGGAAACATTGCAAATGGCTGTGGCTAGAATGCAGCTAAAACACTAAAAATCTCGAAGGTCCGCGTACATGAAAATTTTCGAATTTTTCAAAGTCTTCATTTTGTAATTTTTTTCTGTCTAAATAAAAGGAAATAAACAAAAAACAACTACGAATAACATATAAACCCTTCTATAAGAAAGGAAACATTGCAAATGGCTGTGGCAAGAAGGCAAGCTAAAACACTACAAATCTTGAAAGTCCGCGTACATGAAAATTTTCGAATTTTTCAAAGTCTTCATTTTGTTATTTTTTTCTGTCTAAATAAAAGGAAATAAACAAAAAACAACTACGAATAACAAATAAACCCTTCTATAAGAAAGGAAACATTGCAAATGGCTGTGGCAAGAATGCAGCTAAAACACTAAAAATCTCGAAGGTCCGCGTACATGAAAATTTTCGAATTTTTCAAAGTCTTCATTTTGTTATTATTTTCTGTCAAAATAAAAGGAAATAAACAAAAAACAACTACGAATAACATATAAACCCTTCTATAAGAAAGGAAACATTGCAAATGGCTGTGGCAAGAAGGCAGCTAAAACACTAAAAATCTTGAAGGTCCGCGTACATGAAAATTTTCGAATTTTTCAAAGTCTTCATTTTGTTATTTTTTCTGTCTAAATAAAAGGAAATAAACAAAAAACAACTACGAATAACATATAAACCCTTCTATAAGAAAGGAAACATTGCAAATGGCTGTGGCAAGAAGGCAGCTAAAACACTAAAAATCTCGAAGGTCCGCGTACATGAAAATTTTCGAATTTTTCAAAGTCTTCATTTTGTTATTTTTTTCTGTCTAAATAAAAGGAAATAAACAAAAAACAACTACGAATAACATATAAACCCTTTTATAAGAAAGGAAACATTGCAAATGGCTGTGGACAGAAGGAAGCTAAAACACTAAAAATCTTGAAGGTCCGTGTACATGAAAATTTTCGAATTTTTCAAAGTCTTCATTTTGTTATTTTTTTCTGTCTAAATAAAAGGAAATAAACAAAAAACAACTACGAATAACATAAACAACCCTTCTATAAGAAAGGAAACATTGCAAATGGCTGTGGCAAGAATGCAGCTAAAACACTAACAATCTCGAAGGTCCGCGTACATGAAAATTTTCGAATTTTTCAAAGTCTTCATTTTGTTATTTTTTTCTGTCTAAATAAAAGGAAATAAACAAAAAACAACTACGAATAACATATAACCCCTTTTATAAGAAAGGAAACATTGCAAATGGCTGTGGCAAGAAGGCAGCTAAAACACTAAAAATCTTGAAGGTCCGCGTACATGAAAATGTTCGAATTTTTCAAAGTCTTCATTTTGTTATTTTTTTCTGTCTAAATAAAAGGAAATAAACAAAAAACAACTACGAATAACATATAACCCTTTTATAAGAAAGGAAACATTGCAAATAGCTGTGGCAAGAAGGCAGCTAAAACACTAAAAATCTTGAAGGTCCGCGTACATGAATATGTTCGAATTTTTCAAAGTCTTCATTTTGTTATTTTTTTCTGTCTAAATAAAAGGAAATAAACAAAAAACAACTACGAATAACATATAACCCCTTTTATAAGAAAGGAAACATTGCAAATAGCTGTGGCAAGAAGGCAGCTAAAACACTAAAAATCTTGAAGGTCCGCGTACATGAAAATGTTCGAATTTTTCAAAGTCTTCATTTTGTTATTTTTTTCTGTCTAAATAAAATGAAATAAACAAAAAACAACTACGAATAACATAAACAACCCTTCTATAAGAAAGGAAACATTGCAAATGGCTGTGGCAAGAATGCAGCTAAAACACTAACAATCTCGAAGGTCCGCGTACATGAAAATTTTCGAATTTTTCAAAGTCTTCATTTTGTTATTTTTTTCTGTCTAAATAAAAGGAAATAAACAAAAAACAACTACGAATAACATATAACTCCTTTTATAAGAAAGGAAACATTGCAAATGAGTGTGGCAAGAATGCAGCTAAAACACTAAAAATCTTGAAGGTCCGCGTACATGAAAATTTTCGAATTTTTCAAAGTCTTCATTTTGTTATTTTTTTCTGTCTAAATAAAAGGAAATAAACAAAAAACAACTACGAATAACATATAACCCCTTTTATAAGAAAGGAAACATTGCAAATAGCTGTGGCAAGAAGGCAGCTAAAACACTAAAAATCTTGAAGGTCCGCGTACATTAAAATTTTCGAATTTTTCAAAGTCTTCATTTTGTTATTTTTTTCTGTCTAAATAAAAGGAAATAAACAAAAAACAACTACGAATAACAAATAAACCCTTCTATAAGAAAGGAAACATTGCAAATGGATGTGGCAAGAATGCAGCTAAAACACTAAAAATCTCGAAGGTCCGCGTACATGAAAATTTTCGAATTTTTCAAAGTCTTCATTTTGTTATTTTTTTCTGTCTAAATAAAAGGAAATAAACAAAAAACAACTACGAATAACATATAAACCCTTCTATAAGAAAGGAAACATTGCAAATGGCTGTGGCAAGAAGGCAGCTAAAACACTAAAAATCTTGAAGGTCCGCGTACATGAAAATTTTCGAATTTTTCAAAGTCTTCATTTTGTTATTTTTTTCTGTCTAAATAAAAGGAAATAAACAAAAAACAACTACGATTAACAAATAAACGCTTCTATAAGAAAGGAAACATTGCAAATGGCTGTGGCTAGAATGCAGCTAAAACACTAAAAATCTCGAAGGTCCGCGTACATGAAAATTTTCGAATTTTTCAAAGTCTTCATTTTGTTATTTTTTTCTGTCTAAATAAAAGGAAATAAACAAAAAACAACTACGAATAACATATAAACCCTTCTATAAGAAAGGAAACATTGCAAATGGCTGTGGCAAGAAGGCAGCTAAAACACTAAAAATCTTGAAGGTCCGCGTACATGAAAATTTTCGAATTTTTCAAAGTCTTCATTTTGTTATTTTTTTCTGTCTAAATAAAAGGAAATAAACAAAAAACAACTACGAATAACAAATAAACCCTTCTATAAGAAAGGAAACATTGCAAATGGCTGTGGCTAGAATGCAGCTAAAACACTAAAAATCTCGAAGGTCCGCGTACATGAAAATTTTCGAATTTTTCAAAGTCTTCATTTTGTAATTTTTTTCTGTCTAAATAAAAGGAAATAAACAAAAAACAACTACGAATAACATATAAACCCTTCTATAAGAAAGGAAACATTGCAAATGGCTGTGGCAAGAAGGCAAGCTAAAACACTACAAATCTTGAAAGTCCGCGTACATGAAAATTTTCGAATTTTTCAAAGTCTTCATTTTGTTATTTTTTTCTGTCAAAATAAAAGGAAATAAACAAAAAACAACTACGAATAACATATAAACCCTTCTATAAGAAAGGAAACATTGCAAATGGCTGTGGCAAGAAGGCAGCTAAAACACTAAAAATCTTGAAGGTCCGCGTACATGAAAATTTTCGAATTTTTCAAAGTCTTCATTTTGTTATTTTTTCTGTCTAAATAAAAGGAAATAAACAAAAAACAACTACGAATAACATATAAACCCTTCTATAAGAAAGGAAACATTGCAAATGGCTGTGGCAAGAAGGCAGCTAAAACACTAAAAATCTCGAAGGTCCGCGTACATGAAAATTTTCGAATTTTTCAAAGTCTTCATTTTGTTATTTTTTTCTGTCTAAATAAAAGGAAATAAACAAAAAACAACTACGAATAACATATAAACCCTTTTATAAGAAAGGAAACATTGCAAATGGCTGTGGACAGAAGGCAGCTAAAACACTAAAAATCTTGAAGGTCCGTGTACATGAAAATTTTCGAATTTTTCAAAGTCTTCAGTTTGTTATTTTTTTCTGTCTAAATAAAAGGAAATAAACAAAAAACAACTACGAATAACATAAACAACCCTTCTATAAGAAAGGAAACATTGCAAATGGCTGTGGCAAGAATGCAGCTAAAACACTAACAATCTCGAAGGTCCGCGTACATGAAAATTTTCGAATTTTTCAAAGTCTTCATTTTGTTATTTTTTTCTGTCTAAATAAAAGGAAATAAACAAAAAACAACTACGAATAACATATAAACCCTTTTATAAGAAAGGAAACATTGCAAATGGCTGTGGCAAGAAGGCAGCTAAAACACTAAAAATCTTGAAGGTCCGCGTACATGAAAATGTTCGAATTTTTCAAAGTCTTCATTTTGTTATTTTTTTCTGTCTAAATAAAAGGAAATAAACAAAAAACAACTACGAATAACATATAACCCCTTTTATAAGAAAGGAAACATTGCAAATAGCTGTGGCAAGAAGGCAGCTAAAACACTAAAAATCTTGAAGGTCCGCGTACATGAAAATGTTCGAATTTTTCAAAGTCTTCATTTTGTTATTTTTTTCTGTCTAAATAAAAGGAAATAAACAAAAAAAACTACGAATAACATATAACCCCTTTTATAAGAAAGGAAACATTGCAAATAGCTGTGGCAAGAAGGCAGCTAAAACACTAAAAATCTTGAAGGTCCGCGTACATGAAAATTTTCGAATTTTTCAAAGTCTTAATTTTGTTATTTTTTTCTGTCTAAATAAAAGGAAATAAACAAAAAACAACTACGAATAACATAAAAACACTTCTATAAGAAAGGAAACATTGCAAATGGCTGTGGCAAGAAGGCAGCTAAAACACTAAAAATCTTGAAGGTCCGTGTACATGAAAATGTTCGAATTTTTCAAAGTCTTCATTTTGTTATTTTTTTCTGTCTAAATAAAAGGAAATAAACAAAAAACAACTACGAATAACATATAAACCCTTCTATAAGAAAGGAAACATTGCAAATGGCTGTGGCAAGAATGCAGCTAAAACACTAAAAATCTTGAAGGTCCGCGTACATGAAAATGTTCGAATTTTTCAAAGTCTTCATTTTGTTATTTTTTTCTGTCTTAATAAAAGGAAATAAACAAAAAACAACTACGAAAAACATATAAACCCTTCTATAAGAAAGGAAACATTGCAAATGGCTGTGGCAAGAAGGCAGCTAAAACACTAAAAATCTTGAAGGTCCGCGTACATGAAAATGTTCGAATTTTTCAAAGTCTTCATTTTGTTATTTTTTTCTGTCTAAATAAAAGGAAATAAACAAAAAAAACTACGAATAACATATAACCCCTTTTATAAGAAAGGAAACATTGCAAATAGCTGTGGCAAGAAGGCAGCTAAAACACTAAAAATCTTGAAGGTCCGCGTACATGAAAATTTTCGAATTTTTCAAAGTCTTAATTTTGTTATTTTTTTCTGTCTAAATAAAAGGAAATAAACAAAAAACAACTACGAATAACATAAAAACCCTTCTATAAGAAAGGAAACATTGCAAATGGCTGTGGCAAGAAGGCAGCTAAAACACTAAAAATCTTGAAGGTCCGTGTACATGAAAATGTTCGAATTTTTCAAAGTCTTCATTTTGTTATTTTTTTCTGTCTAAATAAAAGGAAATAAACGAAAAACAACTACGAATAACATATAAACCCTTCTATAAGAAAGGAAACATTGCAAATGGCTGTGGCAAGAATGCAGCTAAAACACTAAAAATCTTGAAGGTCCGCGTACATGAAAATGTTCGAATTTTTCAAAGTCTTCATTTTGTTATTTTTTTCTGTCTAAATAAAAGGAAATAAACAAAAAACAACTACGAAAAACATATAAACCCTTCTATAAGAAAGGAAACATTGCAAATGGCTGTGGCAAGAAGGCAGCTAAAACACTAAAAATCTTGAAGGTCCGCGTACATGAAAATGTTCGAATTTTTCAAAGTCTTCATTTTGTTATTTTTTTCTGTCTAAATAAAAGGAAATAAACAAAAAACAACTACGAATAACATATAACCCCTTTTATAAGAAAGGAAACATTGCAAATAGCTGTGGCAAGAAGGCAGCTAAAACACTAAAAATCTTGAAGGTCCGCATACATGAAAAGTTTCGAATTTTTCAAAGTCTTCATTTTGTTATTTTTTTCTGTCTAAATAAAAGGAAATAAACAAAAAACAACTACGAATAACATAAAAACCCGTCTATAAGAAAGGAAACATTGCAAATGGCTGTGGCAAGAAGGCAGCTAAAACACTAAAAATCTTGAAGGTCCGCGTACATGAAAATGTTCGAATTTTTCAAAGTCTTAATTTTGTTATTTTTTTCTGTCTAAATAAAAGGAAATAAACAAAAAACAACTACGAATAACATATAAACCCTTCTATAAGAAAGAAAACATTGCAAATGGCTGTGGCAAGAAGGCAGCTAAAACACTAAAAATCTTGAAGATCCGCGTACATGAAAATTTTCGAATTTTTCAAAGTCTTCATTTTGTTATTTTTTTCTGTCTAAATAAAAGGAAATAAACAAAAAACAACTACGAATAACATATAAACCCTTCTATAAGAAAGGAAACATTGCAAATGGCTGTGGCAAGAAGGCAGCTAAAACACTAAAAATCTTGAAGGTCCGCGTACATGAAAATGTTCGAATTTTTCAAAGTCTTCATTTTGTTATTTTTTTCTGTCTAAATAAAAGGAAATAAACAAAAAACAACTACGAATAACATATAAACCCTTCTATAAGAAAGGAAACATTGCAAATGGCTGTGGCAAGAAGGCAGCTAAAACACTAAAAATCTTGAAGGTCCGTGTACATGAAAATTTTCGAATTTTTCAAAGTCTTCATTTTGTTATTATTTTCTGTCAAAATAAAAGGAAATAAACAAAAAACAACTACGAATAACATATAAACCCTTCTATAAGAAAGGAAACATTGCAAATGGCTGTCGCAAGAAGGCAGCTAAAACACTAAAAATCTTGAAGGTCCGCGTACATGAAAATTTTCGAATTTTTAAAAGTCTTCATTTTGTTATTTTTTCTGTCTAAATAAAAGGAAATAAACAAAAAACAACTACGAATAACATATAAACCCTTCTATAAGAAAGGAAACATTGCAAATGGCTGTGGCAAGAAGGCAGCTAAAACACTAAAAATCTCGAAGGTCCACGTACATGAAAATTTTCGAATTTTTCAAAGTCTTCATTTTGTTATTTTTTTCTGTCTAAATAAAAGGACATAAACAAAAAACAACTACGAATAACATATAAACCCTTTTATAAGAACGGAAACATTGCAAATGGCTGTGGACAGAAGGCAGCTAAAACACTAAAAATCTTGAAGGTCCGCGTACATGAAAATTTTCGAATTTTTCAAAGTCTTCATTTTGTTATTTTTTTCTGTCTAAATAAAAGGAAATAAACAAAAAAAAAATACGAATAACATAAACAACCCTTCTATAAGAAAGGAAACATTGCAAATGGCTGTGGCAAGAATGCAGCTAAAACACTAAAAATCTTGAAGTTCCGCGTACATGAAAATTTTCGAATTTTTCAAAGTCTTCATTTTGTTATTTTTTTCTGTCTAAATAAAAGGAAATAAACAAAAAACAACTACGAATAACATATAACCCCTTTTATAAGAAAGGAAACATTGCAAATGGCTGTGGCAAGAAGGCAGCTAAAACACTAAAAATCTTGAAGGTCCGCGTACATGAAAATGTTCGAATTTTTTAAAGTCTTAATTTTGTTATTTTTTTCTGTCTAAATAAAAGGAAATAAACAAAAAACAACTACGAATAACATATAACCCCTTTTATAAGAAAGGAAACATTGCAAATAGCTGTGGCAAGAAGGCAGCTAAAACACTAAAAATCTTGAAGGTCCGCGTACATGAAAATTTTCGAATTTTTCAAAGTCTTCATTTTGTTATTTCGTTCTGTGTAAATAAAAGGAAATAAACAGAAAACAACTACGAATAACATATAAACCCTTCTATAAGAAAGGAAACATTGCAAATGGCTGTGGCAAGAAGGCAGCTAAAACACTAAAAATCTTGAAGGTCCGCGTACATGAAAATTTTCGAATTTTTCAAAGTCTTAATTTTGTTATTTTTTTCTGTCTAAATAAAAGGAAATAAGCAAAAACAAACTACGAATAACATAAACAACCCTTCTAAAAGAAAGGAAACATTGCAAATGGCTGTGGCAAGAATGCAGCAAAACACTAAAAATCTTGAAGGTCCGCGTACATGAAAATTTTCGAATTTTTCAAAGTCTTCATTTTGTTATTTTTTTCTGTCTAAATAAAAGGAAATAAACAAAAAACAACTACGAATAACATATAAACCCTTCTATAAGAAAGGAAACATTGCAAATGGCTGTGGTAAGAAGGCAGCTAAAACACTAAAAATCTCGAAGGTCCGCGTACATGAAAATTTTCGAATTTTTCAAAGTCTTCATGTTGTTATTTTTTTCTGTCTAAATAAAAGGAAATAAACAAAAAAAAACTACGAATAACATATAAACCCTTTTATAAGAAAGGAAACATTGCAAATGGCTGTGGCAAGAAGGCAGCTAAAACACTAAAAATCTTGAAGGTCCGCGTACATGAAAATTTTCGAATTTTTCAAAGTCTTCATTTTGTTATTTTTTTCTGTCTAAATAAAAGGAAATAAACAAAAAACAACTACGAATAACATAAAAACCCTTCTATAAGAAAGGAAACATTGCAAATGGCTGTGGCAAGAAGGCAGCTAAAACACTAAAAATCTTGAAGGTCCGCGTACATGAAAATGTTCGAATTTTTCAAAGTCTTAATTTTTTTTTTTTTTTCTGTCTAAATAAAAGGAAATAAACAAAAAACAACTACGAATAACATATAAACCCTTCTATAAGAAAGAAAACAGTGCAAATGGCTGTGGCAAGAAGGCAGCTAAAACACTAAAAATCTTGAAGATCCGCGTACATGAAAATGTTCGAATTTTTCAAAGTCTTCATTTTGTTATTTTTTTCTGTCTAAATAAAAGGAAATAAACAAAAAACAACTACGAATAACATATAAACCCTTCTATAAGAAAGGAAACATTGCAAATGGCTGTGGCAAGAAGGCAGCTAAAACACTAAAAATCTTGAAGGTCCGCGTACATGAAAATTTTCGAATTTTTCAAAGTCTTCATTTTGTTATTTTTTTCTGTCTAAATAAAAGGAAATAAACAAAAAACAACTACGAATAACATATAAACCCTTCTATAAGAAAGGAAACATTGCAAATGGCTGTGGCAAGAAGGCAGCTAAAACACTAAAAATCTTGAAGGTCCGCGTACATGAAAATTTTCGAATTTTTCAAAGTCTTCATTTTGTTATTTTTTTCTGTCTAAATAAAAGGAAATAAACAAAAAACAACTACGAATAACAAATAAACCCTTCTATAAGAAAGGAAACATTGCAAATGGCTGTGGCAAGAATGCAGCTAAAACACTAAAAATCTCGAAGGTCCGCGTACATGAAAATTTTCGAATTTTTCAAAGTCTTCATTTTGTTATTTTTTTCTGTCTAAATAAAAGGAAATAAACAAAAAACAACTACGAATAACATATAAACCCTTCTATAAGAAAGGAAACATTGCAAAATGCTGTGGCAAGAAGGCAGCTAAAACACTAAAAATCTTGAAGGTCCGCGTGCATGAAAATTTTCGAATTTTTCAAAGTCTTCATTTTGTTATTTTTTTCTGTCTAAATAAAAGGAAATAAACAAAAAACAACTACGAATAACAAATAAACCCTTCTATAAGAAAGGAAACATTGCAAATGGCTGTGGCAAGAATGCAGCTAAAACACTAAAAATCTCGAAGGTCCGCGTACATGAAAATTTTCGAATTTTTCAAAGTCTTAATTTTGTTATTTTTTTCTGTCTAAATAAAAGGAAATAAACAAAAAACAACTACGAATAACATATAATCCCTTCTATTAGAAAGGAAACATTGCAAATGGCTGTGGCAAGAAGGCAGCTAAAACACTAAAAATCTTGAAGGTCCGCGTACATGAAAATTTTCGAATTTTTCAAAGTCTTCATTTTGTTATTTTTTTCTGTCTAAATAAAAGGAAATAAACAAAAAACAACTACGAATAACATATAAACCCTTCTATAAGAAAGGAAACATTGCAAATGGCTGTGGCAAGAATGCAGCTAAAACACTAAAAATCTCGAAGGTCCGCGTACATGAAAATTTTCGAATTTTTCAAAGTCTTCATTTTGTTATTTTTTTCTGTCTAAATAAAAGGACATAAACAAAAAACAACTACGAATAACATATAAACCCTTCTATAAGAAAGGAAACATTGCAAATGGCTGTGGCAAGAAGGCAGCTAAAACACTAAAAATCTTGAAGGTCCGCGTACATGAGAATTTTCGAATTTTTCAAAGTCTTCATTTTGATATTTTTTTCTGTCTAAATAAAAGGAAATAAACAAAAAACAACTACGAATAACAAATAAACCCTTCTATAAGAAAGGAAACATTGCAAATGGCTGTGGCTAGAATGCAGCTAAAACACTAAAAATCTCGAAGGTCCGCGTACATGAAAATTTTCGAATTTTTCAAAGTCTTCATTTTGTTATTTTTTTCTGTCTAAATAAAAGGAAATAAACAAAAAACAACTACGAATAACATATAAACCCTTCTATAAGAAAGGAAACATTGCAAATGGCTGTGGCAAGAAGGCAGCTAAAACACTACAAATCTTGAAGGTCCGCGTACATGAAAATTTTCGAATTTTTCAAAGTCTTCATTTTGTTATTTTTTTCTGTCTAAATAAAAGGAAATAAACAAAAAACAACTACGAATAACAAAAAAACCCTTCTATAAGAAAGGAAACATTGCAAATGGCTGTGGCAAGAATGCAGCTAAAACACTAAAAATCTCGAAGGTCCGCGTACATGAAAATTTTCGAATTTTTCAAAGTCTTCATTTTGTTATTATTTTCTGTCAAAATAAAAGGAAATAAACAAAAAACAACTACGAATAACATATAAACCCTTCTATAAGAAAGGAAACATTGCAAATGGCTGTGGCAAGAAGGCAGCTAAAACACTAAAAATCTTGAAGGTCCGCGTACATGAAAATTTTCGAATTTTTCAAAGTCTTCATTTTGTTATTTTTTCTGTCTAAATAAAAGGAAATAAACAAAAAACAACTACGAATAACATATAAACCCTTCTATAAGAAAGGAAACATTGCAAATGGCTGTGGCAAGAAGGCAGCTAAAACACTAAAAATCTCGAAGGTCCGCGTACATGAAAATTTTCGAATTTTTCAAAGTCTTCATTTTGTTATTTTTTTCTGTCTAAATAAAAGGAAATAAACAAAAAACAACTACGAATAACATATAAACCCTTTTATAAGAAAGGAAACATTGCAAATGGCTGTGGACAGAAGGCAGCTAAAACACTAAAAATCTTGAAGGTCCGTGTACATGAAAATTTTCGAATTTTTCAAAGTCTTCATTTTGTTATTTTTTTCTGTCTAAATAAAAGGAAATAAACAAAAAACAACTACGAATAACATAAACAACCCTTCTATAAGAAAGGAAACATTGCAAATGGCTGTGGCAAGAATGCAGCTAAAACACTAACAATCTCGAAGGTCCGCGTACATGAAAATTTTCGAATTTTTCAAAGTCTTCATTTTGTTATTTTTTTCTGTCTAAATAAAAGGAAATAAACAAAAAACAACTACGAATAACATATAACCCCTTTTATAAGAAAGGAAACATTGCAAATGGCTGTGGCAAGAAGGCAGCTAAAACACTAAAAATCTTGAAGGTCCGCGTACATGAAAATGTTCGAATTTTTCAAAGTCTTCATTTTGTTATTTTTTTCTGTCTAAATAAAAGGAAATAAACAAAAAACAACTACGAATAACATATAACCCCTTTTATAAGAAAGGAAACATTGCAAATAGCTGTGGCAAGAAGGCAGCTAAAACACTAAAAATCTTGAAGGTCCGCGTACATGAATATGTTCGAATTTTTCAAAGTCTTCATTTTGTTATTTTTTTCTGTCTAAATAAAAGGAAATAAACAAAAAACAACTACGAATAACATATAACCCCTTTTATAAGAAAGGAAACATTGCAAATAGCTGTGGCAAGAAGGCAGCTAAAACACTAAAAATCTTGAAGGTCCGCGTACATGAAAATGTTCGAATTTTTCAAAGTCTTCATTTTGTTATTTTTTTCTGTCTAAATAAAATGAAATAAACAAAAAACAACTACGAATAACATAAACAACCCTTCTATAAGAAAGGAAACATTGCAAATGGCTGTGGCAAGAATGCAGCTAAAACACTAACAATCTCGAAGGTCCGCGTACATGAAAATTTTCGAATTTTTCAAAGTCTTCATTTTGTTATTTTTTTCTGTCTAAATAAAAGGAAATAAACAAAAAACAACTACGAATAACATATAACTCCTTTTATAAGAAAGGAAACATTGCAAATGGCTGTGGCAAGAATGCAGCTAAAACACTAAAAATCTTGAAGGTCCGCGTACATGAAAATTTTCGAATTTTTCAAAGTCTTCATTTTGTTATTTTTTTCTGTCTAAATAAAAGGAAATAAACAAAAAACAACTACGAATAACATATAACCCCTTTTATAAGAAAGGAAACATTGCAAATAGCTGTGGCAAGAAGGCAGCTAAAACACTAAAAATCTTGAAGGTCCGCGTACATTAAAATTTTCGAATTTTTCAAAGTCTTCATTTTGTTATTTTTTTCTGTCTAAATAAAAGGAAATAAACAAAAAACAACTACGAATAACAAATAAACCCTTCTATAAGAAAGGAAACATTGCAAATGGCTGTGGCAAGAATGCAGCTAAAACACTAAAAATCTCAAAGGTCCGCGTACATGAAAATTTTCGAATTTTTCAAAGTCTTCATTTTGTTATTTTTTTCTGTCTAAATAAAAGGAAATAAACAAAAAACAACTACGAATAACATATAAACCCTTCTATAAGAAAGGAAACATTGCAAATGGCTGTGGCAAGAAGGCAGCTAAAACACTAAAAATCTTGAAGGTCCGCGTACATGAAAATTTTCGAATTTTTCAAAGTCTTCATTTTGTTATTTTTTTCTGTCTAAATAAAAGGAAATAAACAAAAAACAACTACGAATAACATATAAACCCTTCTATAAGAAAGGAAACATTGCAAATGGCTGTGGCAAGAAGGCAGCTAAAACACTAAAAATCTCGAAGGTCCGCGTACATGAAAATTTTCGAATTTTTCAAAGTCTTCATTTTGTTATTATTTTCTGTCAAAATAAAAGGAAATAAACAAAAAACAACTACGAATAACATATAAACCCTTCTATAAGAAAGGAAACATTGCAAATGGCTGTGGCAAGAAGGCAGCTAAAACACTAAAAATCTTGAAGGTCCGCGTACATGAAAATTTTCGAATTTTTCAAAGTCTTCATTTTGTTATTTTTTCTGTCTAAATAAAAGGAAATAAACAAAAAACAACTACGAATAACATATAAACCCTTCTATAAGAAAGGAAACATTGCAAATGGCTGTGGCAAGAAGGCAGCTAAAACACTAAAAATCTCGAAGGTCCGCGTACATGAAAATTTTCGAATTTTTCAAAGTCTTCATTTTGTTATTTTTTTCTGTCTAAATAAAAGGAAATAAACAAAAAACAACTACGAATAACATATAAACCCTTTTATAAGAAAGGAAACATTGCAAATGGCTGTGGACAGAAGGAAGCTAAAACACTAAAAATCTTGAAGGTCCGTGTACATGAAAATTTTCGAATTTTTCAAAGTCTTCATTTTGTTATTTTTTTCTGTCTAAATAAAAGGAAATAAACAAAAAACAACTACGAATAACATAAACAACCCTTCTATAAGAAAGGAAACATTGCAAATGGCTGTGGCAAGAATGCAGCTAAAACACTAACAATCTCGAAGGTCCGCGTACATGAAAATTTTCGAATTTTTCAAAGTCTTCATTTTGTTATTTTTTTCTGTCTAAATAAAAGGAAATAAACAAAAAACAACTACGAATAACATATAACCCCTTTTATAAGAAAGGAAACATTGCAAATGGCTGTGGCAAGAAGGCAGCTAAAACACTAAAAATCTTGAAGGTCCGCGTACATGAAAATGTTCGAATTTTTCAAAGTCTTCATTTTGTTATTTTTTTCTGTCTAAATAAAAGGAAATAAACAAAAAACAACTACGAATAACATATAACCCTTTTATAAGAAAGGAAACATTGCAAATAGCTGTGGCAAGAAGGCAGCTAAAACACTAAAAATCTTGAAGGTCCGCGTACATGAATGTGTTCGAATTTTTCAAAGTCTTCATTTTGTTATTTTTTTCTGTCTAAATAAAAGGAAATAAACAAAAAACAACTACGAATAACATATAACCCCTTTTATAAGAAAGGAAACATTGCAAATAGCTGTGGCAAGAAGGCAGCTAAAACACTAAAAATCTTGAAGGTCCGCGTACATGAAAATGTTCGAATTTTTCAAAGTCTTCATTTTGTTATTTTTTTCTGTCTAAATAAAATGAAATAAACAAAAAACAACTACGAATAACATAAACAACCCTTCTATAAGAAAGGAAACATTGCAAATGGCTGTGGCAAGAATGCAGCTAAAACACTAAAAATCTTGAAGGTCCGCGTACATGAAAATTTTCGAATTTTTCAAAGTCTTCATTTTGTTATTTTTTTCTGTCTAAATAAAAGGAAATAAACAAAAAACAACTACGAATAACATATAACTCCTTTTATAAGAAAGGAAACATTGCAAATGAGTGTGGCAAGAATGCAGCTAAAACACTAAAAATCTTGAAGGTCCGCGTACATGAAAATTTTCGAATTTTTCAAAGTCTTCATTTTGTTATTTTTTTCTGTCTAAATAAAAGGAAATAAACAAAAAACAACTACGAATAACATATAACCCCTTTTATAAGAAAGGAAACATTGCAAATAGCTGTGGCAAGAAGGCAGCTAAAACACTAAAAATCTTGAAGGTCCGCGTACATTAAAATTTTCGAATTTTTCAAAGTCTTCATTTTGTTATTTTTTTCTGTCTAAATAAAAGGAAATAAACAAAAAACAACTACGAATAACAAATAAACCCTTCTATAAGAAAGGAAACATTGCAAATGGATGTGGCAAGAATGCAGCTAAAACACTAAAAATCTCGAAGGTCCGCGTACATGAAAATTTTCGAATTTTTCAAAGTCTTCATTTTGTTATTTTTTTCTGTCTAAATAAAAGGAAATAAACAAAAAACAACTACGAATAACATATAAACCCTTCTATAAGAAAGGAAACATTGCAAATGGCTGTGGCAAGAAGGCAGCTAAAACACTAAAAATCTTGAAGGTCCGCGTACATGAAAATTTTCGAATTTTTCAAAGTCTTCATTTTGTTATTTTTTTCTGTCTAAATAAAAGGAAATAAACAAAAAACAACTACGATTAACAAATAAACGCTTCTATAAGAAAGGAAACATTGCAAATGGCTGTGGCTAGAATGCAGCTAAAACACTAAAAATCTCGAAGGTCCGCGTACATGAAAATTTTCGAATTTTTCAAAGTCTTCATTTTGTTATTTTTTTCTGTCTAAATAAAAGGAAATAAACAAAAAACAACTACGAATAACATATAAACCCTTCTATAAGAAAGGAAACATTGCAAATGGCTGTGGCAAGAAGGCAGCTAAAACACTAAAAATCTTGAAGGTCCGCGTACATGAAAATTTTCGAATTTTTCAAAGTCTTCATTTTGTTATTTTTTTCTGTCTAAATAAAAGGAAATAAACAAAAAACAACTACGATTAACAAATAAACGCTTCTATAAGAAAGGAAACATTGCAAATGGCTGTGGCTAGAATGCAGCTAAAACACTAAAAATCTCGAAGGTCCGCGTACATGAAAATTTTCGAATTTTTCAAAGTCTTCATTTTGTAATTTTTTTCTGTCTAAATAAAAGGAAATAAACAAAAAACAACTACGAATAACATATAAACCCTTCTATAAGAAAGGAAACATTGCAAATGGCTGTGGCAAGAAGGCAAGCTAAAACACTACAAATCTTGAAAGTCCGCGTACATGAAAATTTTCGAATTTTTCAAAGTCTTCATTTTGTTATTTTTTTCTGTCAAAATAAAAGGAAATAAACAAAAAACAACTACGAATAACATATAAACCCTTCTATAAGAAAGGAAACATTGCAAATGGCTGTGGCAAGAAGGCAGCTAAAACACTAAAAATCTTGAAGGTCCGCGTACATGAAAATTTTCGAATTTTTCAAAGTCTTCATTTTGTTATTTTTTCTGTCTAAATAAAAGGAAATAAACAAAAAACAACTACGAATAACATATAAACCCTTCTATAAGAAAGGAAACATTGCAAATGGCTGTGGCAAGAAGGCAGCTAAAACACTAAAAATCTCGAAGGTCCGCGTACATGAAAATTTTCGAATTTTTCAAAGTCTTCATTTTGTTATTTTTTTCTGTCTAAATAAAAGGAAATAAACAAAAAACAACTACGAATAACATATAAACCCTTTTATAAGAAAGGAAACATTGCAAATGGCTGTGGACAGAAGGCAGCTAAAACACTAAAAATCTTGAAGGTCCGTGTACATGAAAATTTTCGAATTTTTCAAAGTCTTCAGTTTGTTATTTTTTTCTGTCTAAATAAAAGGAAATAAACAAAAAACAACTACGAATAACATAAACAACCCTTCTATAAGAAAGGAAACATTGCAAATGGCTGTGGCAAGAATGCAGCTAAAACACTAACAATCTCGAAGGTCCGCGTACATGAAAATTTTCGAATTTTTCAAAGTCTTCATTTTGTTATTTTTTTCTGTCTAAATAAAAGGAAATAAACAAAAAACAACTACGAATAACATATAAACCCTTTTATAAGAAAGGAAACATTGCAAATGGCTGTGGCAAGAAGGCAGCTAAAACACTAAAAATCTTGAAGGTCCGCGTACATGAAAATGTTCGAATTTTTCAAAGTCTTCATTTTGTTATTTTTTTCTGTCTAAATAAAAGGAAATAAACAAAAAACAACTACGAATAACATATAACCCCTTTTATAAGAAAGGAAACATTGCAAATAGCTGTGGCAAGAAGGCAGCTAAAACACTAAAAATCTTGAAGGTCCGCGTACATGAAAATGTTCGAATTTTTCAAAGTCTTCATTTTGTTATTTTTTTCTGTCTAAATAAAAGGAAATAAACAAAAAAAACTACGAATAACATATAACCCCTTTTATAAGAAAGGAAACATTGCAAATAGCTGTGGCAAGAAGGCAGCTAAAACACTAAAAATCTTGAAGGTCCGCGTACATGAAAATTTTCGAATTTTTCAAAGTCTTAATTTTGTTATTTTTTTCTGTCTAAATAAAAGGAAATAAACAAAAAACAACTACGAATAACATAAAAACCCTTCTATAAGAAAGGAAACATTGCAAAT
The DNA here is from genome assembly GCF_053919585.1 of Euprymna scolopes. Classification (NCBI taxonomy): domain Eukaryota; kingdom Metazoa; phylum Mollusca; class Cephalopoda; order Sepiida; family Sepiolidae; genus Euprymna; species Euprymna scolopes. Next base: position 41,877,054 of record NC_136504.1, on the reverse strand, counting down.
GGCTGTGGCAAGAAGGCAGCTAAAACACTAAAAATCTTGAAGGTCCGTGTACATGAAAATGTTCGAATTTTTCAAAGTCTTCATTTTGTTATTTTTTTCTGTCTAAATAAAAGGAAATAAACAAAAAACAACTACGAATAACATATAAACCCTTCTATAAGAAAGGAAACATTGCAAATGGCTGTGGCAAGAATGCAGCTAAAACACTAAAAATCTTGAAGGTCCGCGTACATGAAAATGTTCGAATTTTTCAAAGTCTTCATTTTGTTATTTTTTTCTGTCTTAATAAAAGGAAATAAACAAAAAACAACTACGAAAAACATATAAACCCTTCTATAAGAAAGGAAACATTGCAAATGGCTGTGGCAAGAAGGCAGCTAAAACACTAAAAATCTTGAAGGTCCGCGTACATGAAAATGTTCGAATTTTTCAAAGTCTTCATTTTGTTATTTTTTTCTGTCTAAATAAAAGGAAATAAACAAAAAAAACTACGAATAACATATAACCCCTTTTATAAGAAAGGAAACATTGCAAATAGCTGTGGCAAGAAGGCAGCTAAAACACTAAAAATCTTGAAGGTCCGCGTACATGAAAATTTTCGAATTTTTCAAAGTCTTAATTTTGTTATTTTTTTCTGTCTAAATAAAAGGAAATAAACAAAAAACAACTACGAATAACATAAAAACCCTTCTATAAGAAAGGAAACATTGCAAATGGCTGTGGCAAGAAGGCAGCTAAAACACTAAAAATCTTGAAGGTCCGTGTACATGAAAATGTTCGAATTTTTCAAAGTCTTCATTTTGTTATTTTTTTCTGTCTAAATAAAAGGAAATAAACGAAAAACAACTACGAATAACATATAAACCCTTCTATAAGAAAGGAAACATTGCAAATGGCTGTGGCAAGAATGCAGCTAAAACACTAAAAATCTTGAAGGTCCGCGTACATGAAAATGTTCGAATTTTTCAAAGTCTTCATTTTGTTATTTTTTTCTGTCTAAATAAAAGGAAATAAACAAAAAACAACTACGAAAAACATATAAACCCTTCTATAAGAAAGGAAACATTGCAAATGGCTGTGGCAAGAAGGCAGCTAAAACACTAAAAATCTTGAAGGTCCGCGTACATGAAAATGTTCGAATTTTTCAAAGTCTTCATTTTGTTATTTTTTTCTGTCTAAATAAAAGGAAATAAACAAAAAACAACTACGAATAACATATAACCCCTTTTATAAGAAAGGAAACATTGCAAATAGCTGTGGCAAGAAGGCAGCTAAAACACTAAAAATCTTGAAGGTCCGCATACATGAAAAGTTTCGAATTTTTCAAAGTCTTCATTTTGTTATTTTTTTCTGTCTAAATAAAAGGAAATAAACAAAAAACAACTACGAATAACATAAAAACCCGTCTATAAGAAAGGAAACATTGCAAATGGCTGTGGCAAGAAGGCAGCTAAAACACTAAAAATCTTGAAGGTCCGCGTACATGAAAATGTTGGAATTTTTCAAAGTCTTAATTTTGTTATTTTTTTCTGTCTAAATAAAAGGAAATAAACAAAAAACAACTACGAATAACATATAAACCCTTCTATAAGAAAGAAAACATTGCAAATGGCTGTGGCAAGAAGGCAGCTAAAACACTAAAAATCTTGAAGATCCGCGTACATGAAAATTTTCGAATTTTTCAAAGTCTTCATTTTGTTATTTTTTTCTGTCTAAATAAAAGGAAATAAACAAAAAACAACTACGAATAACATATAAACCCTTCTATAAGAAAGGAAACATTGCAAATGGCTGTGGCAAGAAGGCAGCTAAAACACTAAAAATCTTGAAGGTCCGCGTACATGAAAATGTTCGAATTTTTCAAAGTCTTCATTTTGTTATTTTTTTCTGTCTAAATAAAAGGAAATAAACAAAAAACAACTACGAATAACATATAAACCCTTCTATAAGAAAGGAAACATTGCAAATGGCTGTGGCAAGAAGGCAGCTAAAACACTAAAAATCTTGAAGGTCCGTGTACATGAAAATTTTCGAATTTTTCAAAGTCTTCATTTTGTTATTATTTTCTGTCAAAATAAAAGGAAATAAACAAAAAACAACTACGAATAACATATAAACCCTTCTATAAGAAAGGAAACATTGCAAATGGCTGTCGCAAGAAGGCAGCTAAAACACTAAAAATCTTGAAGGTCCGCGTACATGAAAATTTTCGAATTTTTAAAAGTCTTCATTTTGTTATTTTTTCTGTCTAAATAAAAGGAAATAAACAAAAAACAACTACGAATAACATATAAACCCTTCTATAAGAAAGGAAACATTGCAAATGGCTGTGGCAAGAAGGCAGCTAAAACACTAAAAATCTCGAAGGTCCACGTACATGAAAATTTTCGAATTTTTCAAAGTCTTCATTTTGTTATTTTTTTCTGTCTAAATAAAAGGACATAAACAAAAAACAACTACGAATAACATATAAACCCTTTTATAAGAACGGAAACATTGCAAATGGCTGTGGACAGAAGGCAGCTAAAACACTAAAAATCTTGAAGGTCCGCGTACATGAAAATTTTCGAATTTTTCAAAGTCTTCATTTTGTTATTTTTTTCTGTCTAAATAAAAGGAAATAAACAAAAAAAAAATACGAATAACATAAACAACCCTTCTATAAGAAAGGAAACATTGCAAATGGCTGTGGCAAGAATGCAGCTAAAACACTAAAAATCTTGAAGTTCCGCGTACATGAAAATTTTCGAATTTTTCAAAGTCTTCATTTTGTTATTTTTTTCTGTCTAAATAAAAGGAAATAAACAAAAAACAACTACGAATAACATATAACCCCTTTTATAAGAAAGGAAACATTGCAAATGGCTGTGGCAAGAAGGCAGCTAAAACACTAAAAATCTTGAAGGTCCGCGTACATGAAAATGTTCGAATTTTTTAAAGTCTTAATTTTGTTATTTTTTTCTGTCTAAATAAAAGGAAATAAACAAAAAACAACTACGAATAACATATAACCCCTTTTATAAGAAAGGAAACATTGCAAATAGCTGTGGCAAGAAGGCAGCTAAAACACTAAAAATCTTGAAGGTCCGCGTACATGAAAATTTTCGAATTTTTCAAAGTCTTCATTTTGTTATTTCGTTCTGTGTAAATAAAAGGAAATAAACAGAAAACAACTACGAATAACATATAAACCCTTCTATAAGAAAGGAAACATTGCAAATGGCTGTGGCAAGAAGGCAGCTAAAACACTAAAAATCTTGAAGGTCCGCGTACATGAAAATTTTCGAATTTTTCAAAGTCTTAATTTTGTTATTTTTTTCTGTCTAAATAAAAGGAAATAAGCAAAAACAAACTACGAATAACATAAACAACCCTTCTAAAAGAAAGGAAACATTGCAAATGGCTGTGGCAAGAATGCAGCAAAACACTAAAAATCTTGAAGGTCCGCGTACATGAAAATTTTCGAATTTTTCAAAGTCTTCATTTTGTTATTTTTTTCTGTCTAAATAAAAGGAAATAAACAAAAAACAACTACGAATAACATATAAACCCTTCTATAAGAAAGGAAACATTGCAAATGGCTGTGGTAAGAAGGCAGCTAAAACACTAAAAATCTCGAAGGTCCGCGTACATGAAAATTTTCGAATTTTTCAAAGTCTTCATGTTGTTATTTTTTTCTGTCTAAATAAAAGGAAATAAACAAAAAAAAACTACGAATAACATATAAACCCTTTTATAAGAAAGGAAACATTGCAAATGGCTGTGGCAAGAAGGCAGCTAAAACACTAAAAATCTTGAAGGTCCGCGTACATGAAAATTTTCGAATTTTTCAAAGTCTTCATTTTGTTATTTTTTTCTGTCTAAATAAAAGGAAATAAACAAAAAACAACTACGAATAACATAAAAACCCTTCTATAAGAAAGGAAACATTGCAAATGGCTGTGGCAAGAAGGCAGCTAAAACACTAAAAATCTTGAAGGTCCGCGTACATGAAAATGTTCGAATTTTTCAAAGTCTTAATTTTTTTTTTTTTTTCTGTCTAAATAAGAGGAAATAAACAAAAAACAACTACGAATAACATATAAACCCTTCTATAAGAAAGAAAACAGTGCAAATGGCTGTGGCAAGAAGGCAGCTAAAACACTAAAAATCTTGAAGATCCGCGTACATGAAAATGTCTGAATTTTTCAAAGTCTTCATTTTGTTATTTTTTTCTGTCTAAATAAAAGGAAATAAACAAAAAACAACTACGAATAACATATAAACCCTTCTATAAGAAAGGAAACATTGCAAATGGCTGTGGCAAGAATGCAGCTAAAACACTAAAAATCTTGAAGGTCCGCGTACATGAAAATTTTCGAATTTTTCAAAGTCTTCATTTTGTTATTTTTTTCTGTCTAAATAAAAGGAAATAAACAAAAAACTACTACGAATAACATATAAACCCTTCTATAAGAAAGGAAACATTGCAAATGGCTGTGGCAAGAAGGCAGCTAAAACACTAAAAATCTTGAAGGTCCGCGTACATGAAAATTTTCGAATTTTTCAAAGTCTTCATTTTGTTATTTCGTTCTGTCTAAATAAAAGGAAATAAACAGAAAACAACTACGAATAACATATAAACCCTTCTATAAGAAAGGAAACATTGCAAATGGCTGTCGCAAGAAGGCAGCTAAAACACTAAAAATCTTGAAGGTCCGCGTACATGAAAATGTTCGAATTTTTCAAAGTTTTAATTTTGTTATTTTTTTCTGTCTAAATAAAAGGAAATAAGCAAAAACAAACTACAAATAACATAAACAACCCTTCTAAAAGAAAGGAAACATTGCAAATGGCTGTGGCAAGAATGCAGCAAAACACTAAAAATCTTAAAGGTCCGCGTACATGAAAATTTTCGAATTTTTCAAAGTCTTCATTTTGTTATTTTTTTCTGTCTAAATAAAAGGAAATAAACAAAAACAACTACGAATAACATATAAACCCTTCTATAAGAAAGGAAACATTGCAAATGGCTGTGGTAAGAAGGCAGCTAAAACACTAAAAATCTCGAAGGTCCGCGTACATGAAAATTTTCGAATTTTTCAAAGTCTTCATGTTGTTATTTTTTTCTGTCTAAATAAAAGGAAATAAACAAAAAAAAACTACGAATAACATATAAACCCTTTTATAAGAAAGGAAACATTGCAAATGGCTGTGGCAAGAAGGCAGCTAAAACACTAAAAATCTTGAAGGTCCGCGTACATGAAAATTTTCGAATTTTTCAAAGTCTTCATTTTGTTATTTTTTTCTGTCTAAATAAAAGGAAATAAACAAAAAACAACTACGAATAACATAAAAACCCTTCTATAAGAAAGGAAACATTGCAAATGGCTGTGGCAAGAAGGCAGCTAAAACACTAAAAATCTTGAAGGTCCGCGTACATGAAAATGTTCGAATTTTTCAAAGTCTTAATTTTGTTATTTTTTTCTGTCTAAATAAAAGGAAATAAACAAAAAACAACTACGAATAACATATAAACCCTTCTATAAGAAAGAAAACATTGCAAATGGCTGTGGCAAGAAGGCAGCTAAAACACTAAAAATCTTGAAGATCCGCGTACATGAAAATGTTCGAATTTTTCAAAGTCTTCATTTTGTTATTTTTTTCTGTCTAAATAAAAGGAAATAAACAAAAAACAACTACGAATAACATATAAACCCTTCTATAAGAAAGGAAACATTGCAAATGGCTGTGGCAAGAATGCAGCTAAAACACTAAAAATCTTGAAGGTCCGCGTACATGAAAATTTTCGAATTTTTCAAAGTCTTCATTTTGTTATTTTTTTCTGTCTAAATAAAAGGAAATAAACAAAAAACAACTACGAATAACATATAAACCCTTCTATAAGAAAGGAAACATTGCAAATGGCTGTGGCAAGAAGGCAGCTAAAACACTAAAAATCTTGAAGGTCCGCGTACATGAAAATGTTCGAATTTTTCAAAGTCTTAATTTTTTTTTTTTTTTCTGTCTAAATAAGAGGAAATAAACAAAAAACAACTACGAATAACATATAAACCCTTCTATAAGAAAGAAAACAGTGCAAATGGCTGTGGCAAGAAGGCAGCTAAAACACTAAAAATCTTGAAGATCCGCGTACATGAAAATGTTCGAATTTTTCAAAGTCTTCATTTTGTTATTTTTTTCTGTCTAAATAAAAGGAAATAAACAAAAAACAACTACGAATAACATATAAACCCTTCTATAAGAAAGGAAACATTGCAAATGGCTGTGGCAAGAATGCAGCTAAAACACTAAAAATCTTGAAGGTCCGCGTACATGAAAATTTTCGAATTTTTCAAAGTCTTCATTTTGTTATTTTTTTCTGTCTAAATAAAAGGAAATAAACAAAAAACTACTACGAATAACATATAAACCCTTCTATAAGAAAGGAAACATTGCAAATGGCTGTGGCAAGAAGGCAGCTAAAACACTAAAAATCTTGAAGGTCCGCGTACATGAAAATTTTCGAATTTTTCAAAGTCTTCATTTTGTTATTTCGTTCTGTCTAAATAAAAGGAAATAAACAGAAAACAACTACGAATAACATATAAACCCTTCTATAAGAAAGGAAACATTGCAAATGGCTGTCGCAAGAAGGCAGCTAAAACACTAAAAATCTTGAAGGTCCGCGTACATGAAAATGTTCGAATTTTTCAAAGTTTTAATTTTGTTATTTTTTTCTGTCTAAATAAAAGGAAATAAGCAAAAACAAACTACAAATAACATAAACAACCCTTCTAAAAGAAAGGAAACATTGCAAATGGCTGTGGCAAGAATGCAGCAAAACACTAAAAATCTTAAAGGTCCGCGTACATGAAAATTTTCGAATTTTTCAAAGTCTTCATTTTGTTATTTTTTTCTGTCTAAATAAAAGGAAATAAACAAAAACAACTACGAATAACATATAAACCCTTCTATAAGAAAGGAAACATTGCAAATGGCTGTGGTAAGAAGGCAGCTAAAACACTAAAAATCTCGAAGGTCCGCGTACATGAAAATTTTCGAATTTTTCAAAGTCTTCATGTTGTTATTTTTTTCTGTCTAAATAAAAGGAAATAAACAAAAAAAAACTACGAATAACATATAAACCCTTTTATAAGAAAGGAAACATTGCAAATGGCTGTGGCAAGAAGGCAGCTAAAACACTAAAAATCTTGAAGGTCCGCGTACATGAAAATTTTCGAATTTTTCAAAGTCTTCATTTTGTTATTTTTTTCTGTCTAAATAAAAGGAAATAAACAAAAAACAACTACGAATAACATAAAAACCCTTCTATAAGAAAGGAAACATTGCAAATGGCTGTGGCAAGAAGGCAGCTAAAACACTAAAAATCTTGAAGGTCCGCGTACATGAAAATGTTCGAATTTTTCAAAGTCTTAATTTTGTTATTTTTTTCTGTCTAAATAAAAGGAAATAAACAAAAAACAACTACGAATAACATATAAACCCTTCTATAAGAAAGAAAACATTGCAAATGGCTGTGGCAAGAAGGCAGCTAAAACACTAAAAATCTTGAAGATCCGCGTACATGAAAATGTTCGAATTTTTCAAAGTCTTCATTTTGTTATTTTTTTCTGTCTAAATAAAAGGAAATAAACAAAAAACAACTACGAATAACATATAAACCCTTCTATAAGAAAGGAAACATTGCAAATGGCTGTGGCAAGAATGCAGCTAAAACACTAAAAATCTTGAAGGTCCGCGTACATGAAAATTTTCGAATTTTTCAAAGTCTTCATTTTGTTATTTTTTTCTGTCTAAATAAAAGGAAATAAACAAAAAACAACTACGAATAACATATAAACCCTTCTATAAGAAAGGAAACATTGCAAATGGCTGTGGCAAGAAGGCAGCTAAAACACTAAAAATCTTGAAGGTCCGCGTACATGAAAATTTTCGAATTTTTCAAAGTCTTCATTTTGTTATTATTTTCTGTCAAAATAAAAGGAAATAAACAAAAAACAACTACGAATAACATATAAACCCTTCTATAAGAAAGGAAACATTGCAAATGGCTGTGGCAAGAAGGCAGCTAAAACACTAAAAATCTTGAAGGTCCGCGTACATGAAAATTTTCGAATTTTTCAAAGTCTTCATTTTGTTATTTTTTCTGTCTAAATAAAAGGAAATAAACAAAAAACAACTACGAATAACATATAAACCCTTCTATAAGAAAGGAAACATTGCAAATGGCTGTGGCAAGAAGGCAGCTAAAACACTAAAAATCTCCAAGGTCCGCGTACATGAAAATTTTCGAATTTTTCAAAGTCTTCATTTTGTTATTTTTTTCTGTCTAAATAAAAGGAAATAAACAAAAAACAACTACGAATAACATATAAACCCTTTTATAAGAAAGGAAACATTGCAAATGGCTGTGGACAGAAGGCAGCTAAAACACTAAAAATCTCGAAGGTCCGTGTACATGAAAATTTTCGAATTTTTCAAAGTCTTCATTTTGTTATTTTTTTCTGTCTAAATAAAAGGAAATAAGCAAAAAACAACTACGAATAACATATAAACCCTTCTATAAGAAAGGAAACATTGCAAATGGCTGTGGCAAGAATGCAGCTAAAACACTAACAATCTCGAAGGTCCGCGTCCATGAAAATTTTCGAATTTTTCAAAGTCTTCATTTTGTTATTTTTTTCTGTCTAAATAAAAGGAAAAAAACAAAAAACAACTACGAATAACATATAACCCCTTTTATAAGAAAGGAAACCTTGCAAATGGCTGTGGCAAGAAGGCAGCTAAAACACTAAAAATCTTGAAGGTCCGCGTACATGAAAATTTTCGAATTTTTCAAAGTCTTCATTTTGTTATTTTTTTCTGTCTAAATAAAAGGAAATAAACAAAAAACAACTACGAATAACATAAAAACCCTTCTATAAGAAAGGAAACATTGCAAATGGCTGTGGCAAGAAGGCAGCTAAAACACTAAAAATCTTGAAGGTCCGCGTACATGAAAATGTTCGAATTTTTCAAAGTCTTAATTTTGTTATTTTTTTCTGTCTAAATAAAAGGAAATAAGCAAAAAACAACTACGAATAACATATAAACCCTTCTATAAGAAAGGAAACATTGCAAATTGCTGTGGCAAGAATGCAGCTAAAACACTAACAATCTCGAAGGTCCGCGTACATGAAAATTTTCGAATTTTTCAAAGTCTTCATTTTGTAATTTTTTTCTGTCTAAATGAAAGGAAATAAACAAAAAACAACTACGAATAACATATAACCCCTTTTATAAGAAAGGAAACATTGCAAATGGCTGTGGCAAGAAGGCAGCTAAAACACTAAAAATCTTGAAGGTCCGCGTACATGAAAATTTTCGAATTTTTCAAAGTCTTCATTTTGTTATTTTTTTCTGTCTAAATAAAAGGAAATAAACAAAAAACAACTACGAATAACATATAACCCCTTTTATAAGAAAGGAAACATTGCAAATGGCTGTGGCAAGAAGGCAGCTAAAACACTAAAAATCTCGAAGGTCCGCGTACATGAAAATTTTCGAATTTTTCAAAGTCTTCATTTTGTTATTTTTTTCTGTCTAAATAAAAGGAAATAAACAAAAAACAACTACGAATAACATATAAACCCTTTTATAAGAAAGGAAACATTGCAAATGGCTGTGGACAGAAGGCAGCTAAAACACTAAAAATCTTGAAGGTCCGTGTACATGAAAATTTTCGAATTTTTCAAAGTCTTCATTTTGTTATTTTTTTCTGTCTAAATAAAAGGAAATAAGCAAAAAACAACTACGAATAACATAAACAACCCTTCTATAAGAAAGGAAACATTGCAAATGGCTGTGGCAAGAAGGCAGCTAAAACACTAAAAATCTTGAAGGTCCGCGTACATGAAAATTTTCGAATTTTTCAAAGTCTTCATTTTGTTATTTTTTTCTGTCTAAATAAAAGGAAATAAACAAAAAACAACTACGAATAACATAAAAACCCTTCTATAAGAAAGGAAACATTGCAAATGGCTGTGGCAAGAAGGCAGCTAAAACACTAAAAATCTTGAAGGTCCGCGTACATGAAAATGTTCGAATTTTTCAAAGTCTTAATTTTGTTATTTTTTTCTGTCTAAATAAAAGGAAATAAGCAGAAAACAACTACGAATAACATATAAACCCTTCTATAAGAAAGGAAACATTGCAAATTGCTGTGGCAAGAATGCAGCTAAAACACTAACAATCTCGAAGGTCCGCGTACATGAAAATTTTCGAATTTTTCAAAGTCTTCATTTTGTTATTTTTTTCTGTCTAAATGAAAGGAAATAAACAAAAAACAACTACGAATAACATATAACCCCTTTTATAAGAAAGGAAACATTGCAAATGGCTGTGGCAAGAAGGCAGCTAAAACACTAAAAATCTTGAAGGTCCGCGTACATGAAAATTTTCGAATTTTTCAAAGTCTTCATTTTGTTATTTTTTTCTGTCTAAATAAAAGGAAATAAACAAAAAACAACTACGAATAACATATAACCTCTTTTATAAGAAAGGAAACATTGCAAATGGCTGTGGCAAGAAGGCAGCTAAAACACTAAAAATCTCGAAGGTCCGCGTACATGAAAATTTTCGAATTTTTCAAAGTCTTCATTTTGTTATTTTTTCTGTCTAAATAAAAGGAAATAAACAAAAAACAACTACGAATAACATATAAACCCTTCTATAAGAAAGGAAACATTGCAAATGGCTGTGGCAAGAAGGCAGCTAAAACACTAAAAATCTCCAAGGTCCGCGTACATGAAAATTTTCGAATTTTTCAAAGTCTTCATTTTGTTATTTTTTTCTGTCTAAATAAAAGGAAATAAACAAAAAACAACTACGAATAACATATTAACCCTTTTATAAGAAAGGAAACATTGCAAATGGCTGTGGACAGAAGGCAGCTAAAACACTAAAAATCTTGAAGGTCCGTGTACATGAAAATTTTCGAATTTTTCAAAGTCTTCATTTTGTTATTTTTTTCTGTCTAAATAAAAGGAAATAAGCAAAAAACAACTACGAATAACATAAACAACCCTTCTATAAGAAAGGAAACATTGCAAATGGCTGTGGCAAGAATGCAGCTAAAACACTAACAATCTCCAAGGTCCGCGTACATGAAAATTTTCGAATTTTTCAAAGTCTTCATTTTGTTATTTTTTCTGTCTAAATAAAAGGAAATAAACAAAAAACAACTACGAATAACATATAAACCCTTCTATAAGAAAGGAAACATTGCAAATGGCTGTGGCAAGAAGGCAGCTAAAACACTAAAAATCTCGAAGGTCCGCGTACATGAAAATTTTCGAATTTTTCAAAGTCTTCATTTTGTTATTTTTTTCTGTCTAAATAAAAGGAAATAAACAAAAAACAACTACGAATAACATATTAACCCTTTTATAAGAAAGGAAACATTGCAAATGGCTGTGGACAGAAGGCAGCTAAAACACTAAAAATCTTGAAGGTCCGTGTACATGAAAATTTTCGAATTTTTCAAAGTCTTCATTTTGTTATTTTTTTCTGTCTAAATAAAAGGAAATAAGCAAAAAACAACTACGAATAACATAAACAACCCTTCTATAAGAAAGGAAACATTGCAAATGGCTGTGGCAAGAATGCAGCTAAAACACTAACAATCTCGAAGGTCCGCGTACATGAAAATTTTCGAATTTTTCAAAGTCTTCATTTTGTTATTTTTTTCTGTCTAAATAAAAGGAAATAAACAAAAAACAACTACGAATAACATATAAACCCTTTTATAAGAAAGGAAACATTGCAGATGGCTGTGGACAGAAGGCAGCTAAAACACTAAAAATCTTGAAGGTCCGTGTACATGAAAATTTTCGAATTTTTCAAAGTCTTCATTTTGTTATTTTTTTCTGTCTAAATAAAAGGAAATAAACAAAAAACAACTACGAATAACATAAACAACCCTTCTATAAGAAAGGAAACATTGCAAATGGCTGTGGCAAGAAGGCAGCTAAAACACTAAAAATCTTGAAGGTCCGCGTACATGAAAATGTTCGAATTTTTCAAAGTCTTAATTTTGTTATTTTTTTCTGTCTAAATAAAAGGAAATAAACAAAAAACAACTACGAATAACATATAAACCCTTCTATAAGAAAGAAAACATTGCAAATGGCTGTGGCAAGAAGGCAGCTAAAACACTAAAAATCTTGAAGATCCGCGTACATGAAAATGTTCGAATTTTTCAAAGTCTTCATTTTGTTATTTTTTTCTGTCTAAATAAAAGGAAATAAACAAAAAACAACTACGAATAACATATAAACCCTTCTATAAGAAAGGAAACATTGCAAATGGCTGTGGCAAGAATGCAGCTAAAACACTAAAAATCTTGAAGGTCCGCGTACATGAAAATTTTCGAATTTTTCAAAGTCTTCATTTTGTTATTTTTTTCTGTCTAAATAAAAGGAAATAAACAAAAAACAACTACGAATAACATATAAACCCTTCTATAAGAAAGGAAACATTGCAAATGGCTGTGGCAAGAAGGCAGCTAAAACACTAAAAATCTTGAAGGTCCGCGTACATGAAAATTTTCGAATTTTTCAAAGTCTTCATTTTGTTATTATTTTCTGTCAAAATAAAAGGAAATAAACAAAAAACAACTACGAATAACATATAAACCCTTCTATAAGAAAGGAAACATTGCAAATGGCTGTGGCAAGAAGGCAGCTAAAACACTAAAAATCTTGAAGGTCCGCGTACATGAAAATTTTCGAATTTTTCAAAGTCTTCATTTTGTTATTTTTTCTGTCTAAATAAAAGGAAATAAACAAAAAACAACTACGAATAACATATAAACCCTTCTATAAGAAAGGAAACATTGCAAATGGCTGTGGCAAGAAGGCAGCTAAAACACTAAAAATCTCCAAGGTCCGCGTACATGAAAATTTTCGAATTTTTCAAAGTCTTCATTTTGTTATTTTTTTCTGTCTAAATAAAAGGAAATAAACAAAAAACAACTACGAATAACATATAAACCCTTTTATAAGAAAGGAAACATTGCAAATGGCTGTGGACAGAAGGCAGCTAAAACACTAAAAATCTCGAAGGTCCGTGTACATGAAAATTTTCGAATTTTTCAAAGTCTTCATTTTGTTATTTTTTTCTGTCTAAATAAAAGGAAATAAGCAAAAAACAACTACGAATAACATATAAACCCTTCTATAAGAAAGGAAACATTGCAAATGGCTGTGGCAAGAATGCAGCTAAAACACTAACAATCTCGAAGGTCCGCGTCCATGAAAATTTTCGAATTTTTCAAAGTCTTCATTTTGTTATTTTTTTCTGTCTAAATAAAAGGAAAAAAACAAAAAACAACTACGAATAACATATAACCCCTTTTATAAGAAAGGAAACATTGCAAATGGCTGTGGCAAGAAGGCAGCTAAAACACTAAAAATCTTGAAGGTCCGCGTACATGAAAATTTTCGAATTTTTCAAAGTCTTCATTTTGTTATTTTTTTCTGTCTAAATAAAAGGAAATAAACAAAAAACAACTACGAATAACATAAAAACCCTTCTATAAGAAAGGAAACATTGCAAATGGCTGTGGCAAGAAGGCAGCTAAAACACTAAAAATCTTGAAGGTCCGCGTACATGAAAATGTTCGAATTTTTCAAAGTCTTAATTTTGTTATTTTTTTCTGTCTAAATAAAAGGAAATAAGCAAAAAACAACTACGAATAACATATAAACCCTTCTATAAGAAAGGAAACATTGCAAATTGCTGTGGCAAGAATGCAGCTAAAACACTAACAATCTCGAAGGTCCGCGTACATGAAAATTTTCGAATTTTTCAAAGTCTTCATTTTGTTATTTTTTTCTGTCTAAATGAAAGGAAATAAACAAAAAACAACTACGAATAACATATAACCCCTTTTATAAGAAAGGAAACATTGCAAATGGCTGTGGCAAGAAGGCAGCTAAAACACTAAAAATCTTGAAGGTCCGCGTACATGAAAATTTTCGAATTTTTCAAAGTCTTCATTTTGTTATTTTTTTCTGTCTAAATAAAAGGAAATAAACAAAAAACAACTACGAATAACATATAACCCCTTTTATAAGAAAGGAAACATTGCAAATGGCTGTGGCAAGAAGGCAGCTAAAACACTAAAAATCTCGAAGGTCCGCGTACATGAAAATTTTCGAATTTTTCAAAGTCTTCATTTTGTTATTTTTTTCTGTCTAAATAAAAGGAAATAAACAAAAAACAACTACGAATAACATATAAACCCTTTTATAAGAAAGGAAACATTGCAAATGGCTGTGGACAGAAGGCAGCTAAAACACTAAAAATCTTGAAGGTCCGTGTACATGAAAATTTTCGAATTTTTCAAAGTCTTCATTTTGTTATTTTTTTCTGTCTAAATAAAAGGAAATAAGCAAAAAACAACTACGAATAACATAAACAACCCTTCTATAAGAAAGGAAACATTGCAAATGGCTGTGGCAAGAAGGCAGCTAAAACACTAAAAATCTTGAAGGTCCGCGTACATGAAAATTTTCGAATTTTTCAAAGTCTTCATTTTGTTATTTTTTTCTGTCTAAATAAAAGGAAATAAACAAAAAACAACTACGAATAACATAAAAACCCTTCTATAAGAAAGGAAACATTGCAAATGGCTGTGGCAAGAAGGCAGCTAAAACACTAAAAATCTTGAAGGTCCGCGTACATGAAAATGTTCGAATTTTTCAAAGTCTTAATTTTGTTATTTTTTTCTGTCTAAATAAAAGGAAATAAACAAAAAACAACTACGAATAACATATAAACTCTTCTATAAGAAAGGAAACATTGCAAATTGCTGTGGCAAGAATGCAGCTAAAACACTAACAATCTCGAAGGTCCGCGTACATGAAAATTTTCGAATTTTTCAAAGTCTTCATTTTGTTATTTTTTTCTGTCTAAATGAAAGGAAATAAACAAAAAACAACTACGAATAACATATAACCCCTTTTATAAGAAAGGAAACATTGCAAATGGCTGTGGCAAGAAGGCAGCTAAAACACTAAAAATCTTGAAGGTCCGCGTACATGAAAATTTTCGAATTTTTCAAAGTCTTCATTTTGTTATTTTTTTCTGTCTAAATAAAAGGAAATAAACAAAAAACAACTACGAATAACATATAACCCCTTTTATAAGAAAGGAAACATTGCAAATGGCTGTGGCAAGAAGGCAGCTAAAACACTAAAAATCTCGAAGGTCCGCGTACATGAAAATTTTCGAATTTTTCAAAGTCTTCATTTTGTTATTTTTTTCTGTCTAAATAAAAGGAAATAAACAAAAAACAACTACGAATAACATATAAACCCTTTTATAAGAAAGGAAACATTGCAAATGGCTGTGGACAGAAGGCAGCTAAAACACTAAAAATCTTGAAGGTCCGTGTACATGAAAATTTTCGAATTTTTCAAAGTCTTCATTTTGTTATTTTTTTCTGTCTAAATAAAAGGAAATAAGCAAAAAACAACTACGAATAACATAAACAACCCTTCTATAAGAAAGGAAACATTGCAAATGGCTGTGGCAAGAAGGCAGCTAAAACACTAAAAATCTTGAAGGTCCGCGTACATGAAAATTTTCGAATTTTTCAAAGTCTTCATTTTGTTATTTTTTTCTGTCTAAATAAAAGGAAATAAACAAAAAACAACTACGAATAACATAAAAACCCTTCTATAAGAAAGGAAACATTGCAAATGGCTGTGGCAAGAAGGCAGCTAAAACACTAAAAATCTTGAAGGTCCGCGTACATGAAAATGTTCGAATTTTTCAAAGTCTTAATTTTGTTATTTTTTTCTGTCTAAATAAAAGGAAATAAACAAAAAACAACTACGAATAACATATAAACCCTTCTATAAGAAAGAAAACATTGCAAATGGCTGTGGCAAGAAGGCAGCTAAAACACTAAAAATCTTGAAGATCCGCGTACATGAAAATTTTCGAATTTTTCAAAGTCTTCATTTTGTTATTTTTTTCTGTCTAAATAAAAGGAAATAAACAAAAAACAACTACGAATAACATATAAACCCTTCTATAAGAAAGGAAACATTGCAAATGGCTGTGGCAAGAAGGCAGCTAAAACACTAAAAATCTTGAAGGTCCGTGTACATGAAAATTTTCGAATTTTTCAAAGTCTTCATTTTGTTATTATTTTCTGTCAAAATAAAAGGAAATAAACAAAAAACAACTACGAATAACATATAAACCATTCTATAAGAAAGGAAACATTGCAAATTGCTGTGGCAAGAAGGCAGCTAAAACACTAAAAATCTTGAAGGTCCGCGTACATGAAAATTTTCGAATTTTTCAAAGTCTTCATTTTGTTATTTTTTCTGTCTAAATAAAAGGAAATAAACAAAAAACAACTACGAATAACATATAAACCCTTCTATAAGAAAGGAAACATTGCAAATGGCTGTGGCAAGAAGGCAGCTAAAGCACTAAAAATCTCGAAGGTCCGCGTACATGAAAATTTTCGAATTTTTCAAAGTCTTCATTTTGTTATTTTTTTCTGTCTAAATAAAAGGAAATAAACAAAAAACAACTACGAATAACATATTAACCCTTTTATAAGAAAGGAAACATTGCAAATGGCTGTGGACAGAAGGCAGCTAAAACACTAAAAATCTTGAAGGTCCGTGTACATGAAAATTTTCTAATTTTTCAAAGTCTTCATTTTGTTATTTTTTTCTGTCTAAATAAAAGGAAATAAGCAAAAAACAACTACGAATAACATAAACAACCCTTCTATAAGAAAGGAAACATTGCAAATGGCTGTGGCAAGAATGCAGCTAAAACACTAACAATCTCGAAGGTCCGCGTACATGAAAATTTTCGAATTTTTCAAAGTCTTCATTTTGTTATTTTTTTCTGTCTAAATAAAAGGAAATAAACAAAAAACAACTACGAATAACATATAAACCCTTTTATAAGAAAGGAAACATTGCAGATGGCTGTGGACAGAAGGCAGCTAAAACACTAAAAATCTTGAAGGTCCGTGTACATGAAAATTTTCGAATTTTTCAAAGTCTTCATTTTGTTATTTTTTTCTGTCTAAATAAAAGGAAATAAGCAAAAAAAAACTACGAATAACATAAACAACCCTTCTATAAGAAAGGAAACATTGCAAATGGCTGTGGCAAGAAGGCAGCTAAAACACTAAAAATCTTGAAGGTCCGCGTACATGAAAATTTTCGAATTTTTCAAAGTCTTCATTTTGTTATTTTTTTCTGTCTAAATAAAAGGAAATAAACAAAAAACAACTACGAATAACATATAAACCCTTCTATAAGAAAGGAAACATTGCAAATGGCTGTGGCAAGAAGGCAGCTAAAACACTAAAAATCTTGAAGGTCCGTGTACATGAAAATTTTCGAATTTTTCAAAGTCTTCATTTTGTTATTATTTTCTGTCAAAATAAAAGGAAATAAACAAAAAACAACTACGAATAACATATAAACCATTCTATAAGAAAGGAAACATTGCAAATTGCTGTGGCAAGAAGGCAGCTAAAACACTAAAAATCTTGAAGGTCCGCGTACATGAAAATTTTCGAATTTTTCAAAGTCTTCATTTTGTTATTTTTTCTGTCTAAATAAAAGGAAATAAACAAAAAACAACTACGAATAACATATAAACCCTTCTATAAGAAAGGAAACATTGCAAATGGCTGTGGCAAGAAGGCAGCTAAAACACTAAAAATCTCGAAGGTCCGCGTACATGAAAATTTTCGAATTTTTCAAAGTCTTCATTTTGTTATTTTTTTCTGTCTAAATAAAAGGAAATAAACAAAAAACAACTACGAATAACATATTAACCCTTTTATAAGAAAGGAAACATTGCAAATGGCTGTGGACAGAAGGCAGCTAAAACACTAAAAATCTTGAAGGTCCGTGTACATGAAAATTTTCTAATTTTTCAAAGTCTTCATTTTGTTATTTTTTTCTGTCTAAATAAAAGGAAATAAGCAAAAAACAACTACGAATAACATAAACAACCCTTCTATAAGAAAGGAAACATTGCAAATGGCTGTGGCAAGAATGCAGCTAAAACACTAACAATCTCGAAGGTCCGCGTACATGAAAATTTTCGAATTTTTCAAAGTCTTCATTTTGTTATTTTTTTCTGTCTAAATAAAAGGAAATAAACAAAAAACAACTACGAATAACATATAAACCCTTTTATAAGAAAGGAAACATTGCAGATGGCTGTGGACAGAAGGCAGCTAAAACACTAAAAATCTTGAAGGTCCGTGTACATGAAAATTTTCGAATTTTTCAAAGTCTTCATTTTGTTATTTTTTTCTGTCTAAATAAAAGGAAATAAGCAAAAAAAAACTACGAATAACATAAACAACCCTTCTATAAGAAAGGAAACATTGCAAATGGCTGTGGCAAGAAGGCAGCTAAAACACTAAAAATCTTGAAAGTCCGCGTACATGAAAATTTTCGAATTTTTCAAAGTCTTCATTTTGTTATTTTTTTCTGTCTAAATAAAAGGAAATAAACAAAAAACAACTACGAATAACATATAAACCCTTCTATAAGAAAGGAAACATTGCAAATGGCTGTGGCAAGAAGGCAGCTAAAACACTAAAAATCTTGAAGGTCCGCGTACATGAAAATGTTCGAATTTTTCAAAGTCTTAATTTTGTTATTTTTTTCTGTCTAAATAAAAGGAAATAAACAAAAAACAACTACGAATAACATATAAACCCTTCTATAAGAAAGGAAACATTGCAAATGGCTGTGGCAAGAAGGCAGCTAAAACACTAAAAATCTTGAAGGTCCGTGTACATGAAAATTTTCGAATTTTTCAAAGTCTTCATTTTGTTATTATTTTCTGTCAAAATAAAAGGAAATAAACAAAAAACAACTACGAATAACATATAAACCCTTCTATAAGAAAGGAAACATTGCAAATGGCTGTGGCAAGAAGGCAGCTAAAACACTAAAAATCTTGAAGGTCCGCGTACATGAAAATTTTCGAATTTTTCAAAGTCTTCATTTTGTTATTTTTTCTGTCTAAATAAAAGGAAATAAACAAAAAACAACTACGAATAACATATAAACCCTTCTATAAGAAAGGAAACATTGCAAATGGCTGTGGCAAGAAGGCAGCTAAAACACTAAAAATCTTGAAGGTCCGTGTACATGAAAATTTTCGAATTTTTCAAAGTCTTCATTTTGTTATTTTTTTCTGTCTAAATAAAAGGAAATAAGCAAAAAACAACTACGAATAACATATAACCCCTTTTATAAGAAAGGAAACATTGCAAATGGCTGTGGCAAGAATGCAGCTAAAACACTAAAAATCTTGAAGGTCCGCGTACATGAAAATTTTCGAATTTTTCAAAGTCTTCATTTTGTTATTTTTTTCTGTCTAAATAAAAGGAAATAAACAAAAAACAACTACGAATAACATATAACCCCTTTTATAAGAAAGGAAACATTGCAAATGGCTGTGGCAAGAAGGCAGCTAAAACACTAAAAATCTTGAAGGTCCGCATACATGAAAATGTTCGAATTTTTCAAAGTCTTAATTTTGTTATTTTTTTCTGTCTAAATAAAAGGAAATAAACAAAAAACAACTACGAATAACATATAAACCCTTCTATAAGAAAGAAAACATTGCAAATGGCTGTGGCAAGAAGGCAGCTAAAACACTAAAAATCTTGAAGATCCGCGTACATGAAAATGTTCGAATTTTTCAAAGTCTTCATTTTGTTATTTTTTTCTGTCTAAATAAAAGGAAATAAACAAAAAACAACTACGAATAACATATAAACCCTTCTATAAGAAAGGAAACATTGCAAATGGCTGTGGCAAGAAGGCAGCTAAAACACTAAAAATCTTGAAGGTCCGTGTACATGAAAATTTTCGAATTTTTCAAAGTCTTCATTTTGTTATTATTTTCTGTCAAAATAAAAGGAAATAAACAAAAAACAACTACGAATAACATATAAACCCTTCTATAAGAAAGGAAACATTGCAAATGGCTGTGGCAAGAAGGCAGCTAAAACACTAAAAATCTTGAAGGTCCGCGTACATGAAAATTTTCGAATTTTTCAAAGTCTTCATTTTGTTATTTTTTCTGTCTAAATAAAAGGAAATAAACAAAAAACAACTACGAATAACATATAAACCCTTCTATAAGAAAGGAAACATTGCAAATGGCTGTTGCAAGAAGGCAGCTAAAACACTAAAAATCTCGAAGGTCCGCGTACATGAAAATTTTCGAATTTTTCAAAGTCTTCATTTTGTTATTTTTTTCTGTCTAAATAAAAGGAAATAAACAAAAAAAAACTACGAATAACATATTAACCCTTTTATAAGAAAGGAAACATTGCAAATGGCTGTTGACAGAAGGCAGCTAAAACACTAAAAATCTTGAAGGTCCGTGTACATGAAAATTTTCGAATTTTTCAAAGTCTTCATTTTGTTATTTTTTTCTGTCTAAATAAAAGGAAATAAGCAAAAAACAACTACGAATAACATAAACAACCCTTCTATAAGAAAGGAAACATTGCAAATGGCTGTGGCAAGAATGCAGCTAAAACACTAACAATCTCGAAGGTCCGCGTACATGAAAATTTTCGAATTTTTCAAAGTCTTCATTTTGTTATTTTTTTCTGTCTAAATAAAAGGAAATAAACAAAAAACAACTACGAATAACATATAACCCCTTTTATAAGAAAGGAAACATTGCAAATGGCTGTGGCAAGAAGGCAGCTAAAACACTAAAAATCTTGAAGGTCCGCATACATGAAAATGTTCGAATTTTTCAAAGTCTTCATTTTGTTATTTTTTTCTGTCTAAATAAAAGGAAATAAGCAAAAAACAACTACGAATAACATATAAACCCTTCTATAAGAAAGGAAACATTGCTAAGGGCTGTTGAAAGAATGCAGCTAAAACACTAAAAATCTTGAAGGTCCGCGTACATGAAAATGTTCGAATTTTTCAAAGTCTTCATTTTGTTATTTTTTTCTGTCTAAATAAAAGGAAATAAACAGAAAACAACTACGAATAACATATAAACCCTTCTATAAGAAAGGAAACATTGCAAATGGCTGTGGCAAGAATGCAGCTAAAACACTAAAAATCTTGAAGGTCCGCGTACATGAAAATTTTCGAATTTTTCAAAGTCTTAATTTTTTTTTTTTTTTCTGTCTAAATAAAAGGAAATAAGCAAAAACCAACTACGAATAACATAAACAACCCTTCTAAAAGAAAGGAAACATTGCAAATGGCTGTGGCAAGAAGGCAGCTAAAACACTAAAAATCTCGAAGGTCCGCGTACATGCAAATGTTCGAATTTTTCAAAGTCTTCATTTTGTTATTTTTTTCTGTCTAAATAAAAGGAAATAAACAGAAAACAACTATGAATAACATATAAACCCTTCTATAAGAAAGGAAACATTGCAAATGGCTGTGGCAAGAATGCAGCTAAAACACTAAAAATCTTGAAGGTCCGCGTACATGAAAATTTTCGAATTTTTCAAAGTCTTCATTTTGTTATTTTTTTCTGTCTAAATAAAAGGAAATAAACCAAAAAAAAAAATACGAATAACATATAACCCCTTTTATAAGAAAGGAAACATTGCAAATGGCTGTGGCAAGAAGGCAGCTAAAACACTAAAAATCTCGAAGGTCCGCGTACATGCAAATGTTCGAATTTTTCAAAGTCTTCATTTTGTTATTTTTTTCTGTCTAAATAAAAGGAAATAAACAAAAAACAACTACGAATAACATATAACCCCTTTTATAAGAAAGGAAACATTGCAAATGGCTGTGGCAAGAAGGCAGCTAAAACACTAAAAATCTCGAAGGTCCGCGTACATGCAAATGTTCGAATTTTTCAAAGTCTTCATTTTGTTATTTTTTTCTGTCTAAATAAAAGGAAATAAACAAAAAACAACTACGAATAACATATAAACCCTTCTATAAGAAAGGAAACATTGCAAATGGCTGTGGCAAGAGGGCAGCTAAAACACTAAAAATCTTGAAGGTCCGCATACATGAAAATGTTCGAATTTTTCAAAGTCTTCATTTTGTTATTTTTTTCTGTCTAAATAAAAGGAAATAAGCAAAAAACAACTACGAATAACATATAAACCCTTCTATAAGAAAGGAAACATTGCTAAGGGCTGTTGAAAGAATGCAGCTAAAACACTAAAAATCTTGAAGGTCCGCGTACATGAAAATGTTCGAATTTTTCAAAGTCTTCATTTTGTTATTTTTTTCTGTCTAAATAAAAGGAAATAAACAAAAAACAACTACGAATAACATATAAACCCTTTTATAAGAAAGGAAAAATTGCAAATGGCTGTGGCAAGAAGGCAGCTCAAACACTAAAAATCTTGAAGGTCCGTGTACATGAAAATTTTCGCATTTTTCAAAGTTTTCATTTTGTTATTTTTTTCTGTCTAAATAAAAGGAAATAACAAAAAACAACTACGAATAACATATAACCCCTTTTATAAGAAAGGAAACATTGCAAATGGCTGTGGCAAGAAGGCAGCTAAAACACTAAAAATCTTGAAGGTCCGTGTACATGAAAATTTTCGAATTTTTCAAGTCTTCATTTTGTTATTTTTTTCTGTCTAAATAAAAGGAAATAAACAAAAAACAACTACGAATAACATACAAACCCTTCTATAAGAAAGGAAACATTGCAAATGGCTGTGGCAAGAATGCAGCTAAAACACTAAAAATCTTGAAGGTCCGTGTACATGAAAATTTTCGAATTTTTCGAAGTCTTCATTTTGTTATTTTTTTCTGTCTAAATAAAAGGAAATAAGCAAAAACCAACTACGAATAACATAAACAACCCTTCTAAAAGAAAGGAAACATTGCAAATGGCTGTGGCAAGAATGCAGCTAAAACACTAAAAATCTTGAAGGTCCGCGTACATGAAAATGTTCGAATTTTTCAAAGTCTTAATTTTGTTATTTTTTTCTGTCTAAATAAAAGGAAATAAACAAAAAACAACTACGAATAACATATAAACCCTTTTATAAGAAAGGAAACATTGCAAATGGCTGTGGCAAGAAGGCAGCTAAAACACTAAAAATCTTGAAGGTCCGCGTACATGAAAATTTTCTAATTTTTCAAAGTCTTCATTTTGTTATTTTTTTCTGTCTAAATAAAAGGAAATAAACAAAAAACAACTACGAATAACATATAACCCCTTTTATAAGAAAGGAAACATTGCAAATGGCTGTGGCAAGAAGGCAGCTAAAACACTAAAAATCTCGAAGGTCCGCGTACATGAAAATTTTCTAATTTTTCAAAGTCTTCATTTTGTTATTTTTTTCTGTCTAAATAAAAGGAAATAAACAAAAAACAACTACGAATAACATATAACCCCTTTTATAAGAAAGGAAACATTGCAAATGGCTGTGGCAAGAAGGCAGCTAAAACACTAAAAATCTCGAAGGTCCGCGTACATGAAAATGTTCGAATTTTTCAAAGTCTTCATTTTGTTATTTTTTTCTGTCTAAATAAAAGGAAATAAACAAAAAACAACTACGAATAACATATAAACCCTTCTATAAGAAAGGAAACATTGCAAATGGCTGTGGCAAGAAGGCAGCTAAAACACTAAAAATCTTGAAGGTCCGCGTACATGAAAATGTTCGAATTTTTCAAAGTCTTCATTTTGTTATTTTTTTCTGTCTAAATAAAAGGAAATAAACAAAAAACAACTACGAATAACATATAAACCTTTCTATAAGAAAGGAAACATTGCAAATGGCTGTGGCAAGAAGGCAGCTAAAACACTAAAAATCTTGAAGGTCCGTGTACATGAAAATTTTCGAATTTTTCAAAGTCTTCATTTTGTTATTTTTTTCTGTCTAAATAAAAGGAAATAAGCAAAAAACAACTACGAATAACATATAAAACCTTCTATAAGAAAGGAAACATTGCAAATGGCTGTTGAAAGAATGCAGCTAAAACACTAAAAATCTTGAAGGTCCGCGTACATGAAAATTTTCGAATTTTTCAAAGTCTCCATTTTGTTATTTTTTTCTGTCTAAATAAAAGGAAATAAGTAACAAACAACTACGAATAACATATAAACCCTTCTATAAGAAAGAAAACATTGCAAATGTGTGTTGCAAGAAGGCAGCTAAAACACTAAAAATCTTGAAGGTCCGCGTACATGAAAATGTTCGAATTTTTTCAAAGTCTTCATTTTGTTATTTTTTTCTGTCTAAATAAAAGGAAAGAAGCAAAAAACAACTACGAATAACATATAAACCCTTCTATAAGAAAGGAAACATTGCAAATGGCTGTGGCAAGAAGGCAGCTAAAACACTAAAAATCTCGAAGGTCCGCGTACATGAAAATTTTCTAATTTTTCAAAGTCTTCATTTTGTTATTTTTTTCTGTCGAAATAAAAGGAAATAAGCAAAAAACAACTACGAATAACATAAAAACCCTTCTATAAGAAAGAAAACATTGCAAATGGCTGTGGCAAGAATGCAGCTAAAACACTAAAAATCTTGAAGGTCCGCGTACATGAAAATGTTCGAATTTTTCAAAGTCTTCATTTTGTTATTTTTTTCTGTCTAAATAAAAGGAAATAAACAAAAAACAACTACGAATAACATATAACCCCTTTTATAAGAAAGGAACCATTGCAAATGGCTGTGGCAAGAATGCAGCTAAAACACTAAAAATCTTGAAGGTCAGTGTACATGAAAATTTTCGAATTTTTCAAAGTCTTCATTTTGTTATTTTTTTCTGTCTAAATAAAAGGAAATAAGCAAAAAACAACTACGAATAACATAAACAACCCTTCAATTAGAAAGGAAACATTGCAAATGGCTGTGGCAAGAATGCAGCTAAAACACTAAAAATCTTGAAGGTCCGTGTACATGAAAATTTTCGAATTTTTCAAAGTCTTCATTTTGTTATTTTTTTCTGTCTAAATAAAAGGAAATAAGCAAAAACCAACTACGAATAACATAAACAACCCTTCTAAAAGAAAGGAAACATTGCAAATGGCTGTGGCAAGAATGCAGCTAAAACACTAAAAATCTTGAAGGTCCGCGTACATGAAAATGTTCGAATTTTTCAAAGTCTTCATTTTGTTATTTTTTTCTGTCTAAATAAAAGGAAATAAACAAAAAAAAACTACGAATAACATATAAACCCTTTTATAAGAAAGGAAACATTGCAAATGGCTGTGGCAAGAAGGCAGCTAAAACACTAAAAATCTTGAAGGTCCGCGTACATGAAAATTTTCGAATTTTTCAAAGTCTTCATTTTGTTATTTTTTTCTGTCTAAATAAAAGGAAATAAACAAAAAACAACTACGAATAACATATAACCCCTTTTATAAGAAAGGAAACATTGCAAATGGCTGTGGCAAGAAGGCAGCTAAAACACTAAAAATCTCGAAGGTCCGCGTACATGAAAATGTTCGAATTTTTTAAAGTCTTCATTTTGTTATTTTTTTCTGTCTAAATAAAAGGAAATAAACAAAAAACAACTACGAACAACATATAAACCCTTCTATAAGAAAGGAAACATTGCAAATGGCTGTGGCAAGAAGGCAGCTAAAACACTAAAAATCTTGAATGTCCGCGTACATGAAAATTTTCGAATTTTTTCAAAGTCTTCATTTTGTTATTTTTTTCTGTCTAAATAAAAGGAAATAAGCAAAAAACAACTACGAATAACATATAAACCCTTCTATAAGAAAGGAAACATTGCAAAGGGCTGTTGAAAGAATGCAGCTAAAACACTAAAAATCTTGAAGGTCAGCGTACATGAAAATGTTCGAATTTTTCAAAGTCTTCATTTTGTTATTTTTTTCTGTCTAAATAAAAGGAAATAAGCAAAAAACAACTACGAATAACATAAAAACCCTTCTATAAGAAAGAAAACATTGCAAATGGCTGTGGCAAGAATGCAGCTAAAACACTAAAAATCTTGAAGGTCCGCGTACATGAAAATGTTCGAATTTTTCAAAGTCTTCATTTTGTTATTTTTTTCTGTCTAAATAAAAGGAAATAAACAAAAAACAACTACGAATAACATATAACCCCTTTTATAAGAAAGGAACCATTGCAAATGGCTGTGGCAAGAATGCAGCTAAAACACTAAAAATCTTGAAGGTCAGTGTACATGAAAATTTTCGAATTTTTCAAAGTCTTCATTTTGTTATTTTTTTCTGTCTAAATAAAAGGAAATAAGCAAAAAACAACTCCGAATAACATAAACAACCCTTCTATTAGAAAGGAAACATTGCAAATGGCTGTGGCAAGAATGCAGCTAAAACACTAACAATCTCGAAGGTCCGCGTACATGAAAATTTTCGAATTTTTCAAAGTCTTCATTTTGTTATTTTTTTCTGTCTAAATAAAAGGAAATAAACAAAAAACAACTACGAATAACATATAACCCCTTTTATAAGAAAGGAAACATTGCTAATGGCTGTGGCAAGAAGGCAGCTAAAACACTAAAAATCTTGAAGGTCCGTGTACATGAAAATTTTCGAATTTTTCAAAGTCTTCATTTTGTTATTTTTTTCTGTCTAAATAAAAGGAAATAAACAAAAAACAACTACGAATAACATATAAACCCTTCTATAAGAAAGGAAACATTGCAAATGGCTGTGGCAAGAATGCAGCTAAAACACTAAAAATCTTGAAGGTCCGTGTACATGAAAATTTTCGAATTTTTCAAAGTCTTCATTTTGTTATTTTTTTCTGTCTAAATAAAAGGAAATAAGCAAAAACCAACTACGAATAACATAAACAACCCTTCTAAAAGAAAGGAAACATTGCAAATGGCTGTGGCAAGAATGCAGCTAAAACACTAAAAATCTTGAAGGTCCGCGTACATGAAAATGTTCGAATTTTTCAAAGTCTTCATTTTGTTATTTTTTTCTGTCTAAATAAAAGGAAATAAACAAAAAAAAACTACGAATAACATATAAACCCTTTTATAAGAAAGGAAACATTGCAAATGGCTGTGGCAAGAAGGCAGCTAAAACACTAAAAATCTTGAAGGTCCGCGTACATGAAAATTTTCGAATTTTTCAAAGTCTTCATTTTGTTATTTTTTTCTGTCTAAATAAAAGGAAATAAACAAAAAACAACTACGAATAACATATAACCCCTTTTATAAGAAAGGAAACATTGCAAATGGCTGTGGCAAGAAGGCAGCTCAAACACTAAAAATCTTGAAGGTCCGTGTACATGAAAATTTTCGCATTTTTCAAAGTTTTCATTTTGTTATTTTTTTCTGTCTAAATAAAAGGAAATAACAAAAAACAACTACGAATAACATACAACCCCTTTTATAAGAAAGGAAACATTGCAAATGGCTGTGGCAAGAAGGCAGCTAAAACACTAAAAATCTTGAAGGTCCGTGTACATGAAAATTTTCGAATTTTTCAAGTCTTCATTTTGTTATTTTTTTCTGTCTAAATAAAAGGAAATAAACAAAAAACAACTACGAATAACATACAAACCCTTCTATAAGAAAGGAAACATTGCAAATGGCTGTGGCAAGAATGCAGCTAAAACACTAAAAATCTTGAAGGTCCGTGTACATGAAAATTTTCGAATTTTTCGAAGTCTTCATTTTGTTATTTTTTTCTGTCTAAATAAAAGGAAATAAGCAAAAACCAACTACGAATAACATAAACAACCCTTCTAAAAGAAAGGAAACATTGCAAATGGCTGTGGCAAGAATGCAGCTAAAACACTAAAAATCTTGAAGGTCCGCGTACATGAAAATGTTCGAATTTTTCAAAGTCTTAATTTTGTTATTTTTTTCTGTCTAAATAAAAGGAAATAAACAAAAAACAACTACGAATAACATATAAACCCTTTTATAAGAAAGGAAACATTGCAAATGGCTGTGGCAAGAAGGCAGCT
Source organism: Euprymna scolopes (assembly GCF_053919585.1). Lineage (NCBI taxonomy): Eukaryota > Metazoa > Mollusca > Cephalopoda > Sepiida > Sepiolidae > Euprymna > Euprymna scolopes. The sequence continues at coordinate 41,849,102 of NC_136504.1, read as the reverse complement.
AAAACACTAAAAATCTTGAAGGTCCGCGTACATGAAAATTTTCTAATTTTTCAAAGTCTTCATTTTGTTATTTTTTTCTGTCTAAATAAAAGGAAATAAACAAAAAACAACTACGAATAACATATAACCCCTTTTATAAGAAAGGAAACATTGCAAATGGCTGTGGCAAGAAGGCAGCTAAAACACTAAAAATCTCGAAGGTCCGCGTACATGAAAATTTTCTAATTTTTCAAAGTCTTCATTTTGTTATTTTTTTCTGTCTAAATAAAAGGAAATAAACAAAAAACAACTACGAATAACATATAACCCCTTTTATAAGAAAGGAAACATTGCAAATGGCTGTGGCAAGAAGGCAGCTAAAACACTAAAAATCTCGAAGGTCCGCGTACATGAAAATGTTCGAATTTTTCAAAGTCTTCATTTTGTTATTTTTTTCTGTCTAAATAAAAGGAAATAAACAAAAAACAACTACGAATAACATATAAACCCTTCTATAAGAAAGGAAACATTGCAAATGGCTGTGGCAAGAAGGCAGCTAAAACACTAAAAATCTTGAAGGTCCGCGTACATGAAAATGTTCGAATTTTTCAAAGTCTTCATTTTGTTATTTTTTTCTGTCTAAATAAAAGGAAATAAACAAAAAACAATTACGAATAACATATAAACCTTTCTATAAGAAAGGAAACATTGCAAATGGCTGTGGCAAGAAGGCAGCTAAAACACTAAAAATCTTGAAGGTCCGTGTACATGAAAATTTTCGAATTTTTCAAAGTCTTCATTTTGTTATTTTTTTCTGTCTAAATAAAAGGAAATAAGCAAAAAACAACTACGAATAACATATAAAACCTTCTATAAGAAAGGAAACATTGCAAATGGCTGTTGAAAGAATGCAGCTAAAACACTAAAAATCTTGAAGGTCCGCGTACATGAAAATTTTCGAATTTTTCAAAGTCTCCATTTTGTTATTTTTTTCTGTCTAAATAAAAGGAAATAAGTAACAAACAACTACGAATAACATATAAACCCTTCTATAAGAAAGAAAACATTGCAAATGTGTGTTGCAAGAAGGCAGCTAAAACACTAAAAATCTTGAAGGTCCGCGTACATGAAAATGTTCGAATTTTTTCAAAGTCTTCATTTTGTTATTTTTTTCTGTCTAAATAAAAGGAAAGAAGCAAAAAACAACTACGAATAACATATAAACCCTTCTATAAGAAAGGAAACATTGCTAAGGGCTGTTGAAAGAATGCAGCTAAAACACTAAAAATCTTGAAGGTCCGCGTACATGAAAATTTTCGAATTTTTCAAAGTCTTCATTTTGTTATTTTTTTCTGTCGAAATAAAAGGAAATAAGCAAAAAACAACTACGAATAACATAAAAACCCTTCTATAAGAAAGAAAACATTGCAAATGGCTGTGGCAAAAATGCAGCTAAAACACTAAAAATCTTGAAGGTCCGCGTACATGAAAATGTTCGAATTTTTCAAAGTCTTCATTTTGTTATTTTTTTCTGTCTAAATAAAAGGAAATAAACAAAAAACAACTACGAATAACATATAACCCCTTTTATAAGAAAGGAACCATTGCAAATGGCTGTGGCAAGAATGCAGCTAAAACACTAAAAATCTTGAAGGTCAGTGTACATGAAAATTTTCGAATTTTTCAAAGTCTTCATTTTGTTATTTTTTTCTGTCTAAATAAAAGGAAATAAGCAAAAAACAACTACGAATAACATAAACAACCCTTCAATTAGAAAGGAAACATTGCAAATGGCTGTGGCAAGAATGCAGCTAAAACACTAAAAATCTTGAAGGTCCGTGTACATGAAAATTTTCGAATTTTTCAAAGTCTTCATTTTGTTATTTTTTTCTGTCTAAATAAAAGGAAATAAGCAAAAACCAACTACGAATAACATAAACAACCCTTCTAAAAGAAAGGAAACATTGCAAATGGCTGTGGCAAGAATGCAGCTAAAACACTAAAAATCTTGAAGGTCCGCGTACATGAAAATGTTCGAATTTTTCAAAGTCTTCATTTTGTTATTTTTTTCTGTCTAAATAAAAGGAAATAAACAAAAAAAAACTACGAATAACATATAAACCCTTTTATAAGAAAGGAAACATTGCAAATGGCTGTGGCAAGAAGGCAGCTAAAACACTAAAAATCTTGAAGGTCCGCGTACATGAAAATTTTCGAATTTTTCAAAGTCTTCATTTTGTTATTTTTTTCTGTCTAAATAAAAGGAAATAAACAAAAAACAACTACGAATAACATATAACCCCTTTTATAAGAAAGGAAACATTGCAAATGGCTGTGGCAAGAAGGCAGCTAAAACACTAAAAATCTCGAAGGTCCGCGTACATGAAAATGTTCGAATTTTTTAAAGTCTTCATTTTGTTATTTTTTTCTGTCTAAATAAAAGGAAATAAACAAAAAACAACTACGAACAACATATAAACCCTTCTATAAGAAAGGAAACATTGCAAATGGCTGTGGCAAGAAGGCAGCTAAAACACTAAAAATCTTGAATGTCCGCGTACATGAAAATTTTCGAATTTTTTCAAAGTCTTCATTTTGTTATTTTTTTCTGTCTAAATAAAAGGAAATAAGCAAAAAACAACTACGAATAACATATAAACCCTTCTATAAGAAAGGAAACATTGCAAAGGGCTGTTGAAAGAATGCAGCTAAAACACTAAAAATCTTGAAGGTCAGCGTACATGAAAATGTTCGAATTTTTCAAAGTCTTCATTTTGTTATTTTTTTCTGTCTAAATAAAAGGAAATAAGCAAAAAACAACTACGAATAACATAAAAACCCTTCTATAAGAAAGAAAACATTGCAAATGGCTGTGGCAAGAATGCAGCTAAAACACTAAAAATCTTGAAGTTCCGCGTACATGAAAATGTTCGAATTTTTCAAAGTCTTCATTTTGTTATTTTTTTCTGTCTAAATAAAAGGAAATAAACAAAAAACAACTACGAATAACATATAACCCCTTTTATAAGAAAGGAACCATTGCAAATGGCTGTGGCAAGAATGCAGCTAAAACACTAAAAATCTTGAAGGTCAGTGTACATGAAAATTTTCGAATTTTTCAAAGTCTTCATTTTGTTATTTTTTTCTGTCTAAATAAAAGGAAATAAGCAAAAAACAACTCCGAATAACATAAACAACCCTTCTATTAGAAAGGAAACATTGCAAATGGCTGTGGCAAGAATGCAGCTAAAACACTAACAATCTCGAAGGTCCGCGTACATGAAAATTTTCGAATTTTTCAAAGTCTTCATTTTGTTATTTTTTTCTGTCTAAATAAAAGGAAATAAACAAAAAACAACTACGAATAACATATAACCCCTTTTATAAGAAAGGAAACATTGCTAATGGCTGTGGCAAGAAGGCAGCTAAAACACTAAAAATCTTGAAGGTCCGTGTACATGAAAATTTTCGAATTTTTCAAAGTCTTCATTTTGTTATTTTTTTCTGTCTAAATAAAAGGAAATAAACAAAAAACAACTACGAATAACATATAAACCCTTCTATAAGAAAGGAAACATTGCAAATGGCTGTGGCAAGAATGCAGCTAAAACACTAAAAATCTTGAAGGTCCGTGTACATGAAAATTTTCGAATTTTTCAAAGTCTTCATTTTGTTATTTTTTTCTGTCTAAATAAAAGGAAATAAGCAAAAACCAACTACGAATAACATAAACAACCCTTCTAAAAGAAAGGAAACATTGCAAATGGCTGTGGCAAGAATGCAGCTAAAACACTAAAAATCTTGAAGGTCCGCGTACATGAAAATGTTCGAATTTTTCAAAGTCTTCATTTTGTTATTTTTTTCTGTCTAAATAAAAGGAAATAAACAAAAAAAACTACGAATAACATATAAACCCTTTTATAAGAAAGGAAACATTGCAAATGGCTGTGGCAAGAAGGCAGCTAAAACACTAAAAATCTTGAAGGTCCGCGTACATGAAAATTTTCGAATTTTTCAAAGTCTTCATTTTGTTATTTTTTTCTGTCTAAATAAAAGGAAATAAACAAAAAACAACTACGAATAACATATAACCCCTTTTATAAGAAAGGAAACATTGCAAATGGCTGTGGCAAGAAGGCAGCTAAAACACTAAAAATCTCGAAGGTCCGCGTACATGAAAATGTTCGAATTTTTCAAAGTCTTCATTTTGTTATTTTTTTCTGTCTAAATAAAAGGAAATAAGCAAAAACCAACTACGAATAACATAAACAACCCTTCTATAAGAAAGAAAACATTGCAAATGGCTGTGGCAAGAATGCAGCTAAAACACTAAAAATCTTGAAGGTCCGCGTACATGAAAATTTTCAAATTTTTGAAAGTCTTCATTTTTTTATTTTTTTCTGTCTAAATAAAAGGAAATAAACAAAAAAAACTACGAATAACATATAAACCCTTTTATAAGAAAGGAAACATTGCAAATGGCTGTGGCAAGAAGGCAGCTAAAACACTAAAAATCTTGAAGGTCCGCGTACATGAAAATTTTCGAATTTTTCAAAGTCTTCATTTTGTTATTTTTTTCTGTCTAAATAAAAGGAAATAAACAAAAAACAACTACGAATAACATATAACCCCTTTTATAAGAAAGGAAACATTGCAAATGGCTGTGGCAAGAAGGCAGCTAAAACACTAAAAATCTCGAAGGTCCGCGTACATGAAAATGTTCGAATTTTTCAAAGTCTTCATTTTGTTATTTTTTTCTGTCTAAATAAAAGGAAATAAACAAAAAACAACTACGAATAACATATAAACCCTTCTATAAGAAAGGAAACATTGCAAATGGCTGTGGCAAGAAGGCAGCTAAAACACTAAAAATCTTGAAGGTCCGCGTACATGAAAATGTTCGAATTTTTCAAAGTCTTCATTTTGTTATTTTTTTCTGTCTAAATAAAAGGAAATAAACAAAAAACAACTACGAATAACATATAAACCCTTCTATAAGAAAGGAAACATTGCAAATGGCTGTGGCAAGAAGGCTGCTAAAACACTAAAAATCTTGAAGGTCCGCGTAAATGAAAATGTTCGAATTTTTCAAAGTCTTCATTTTGTTATTTTTTTTCTGTCTAAATAAAAGGAAATAAGCAAAAAACAACTACGAATAACATATAAACCCTTCTATAAGAAAGGAAACATTGCAAATGGCTGTTGAAAGAATGCAGCTAAAACACTAAAAATCTTGAAGGTCCGCGTACATGAAAATTTTCGAATTTTTCAAAGTCTTCATTTTGTTATTTTTTTCTGTCTAAATAAAAGGAAATAAACAAAAAACAACTACGAATAACATATAACCCCTTTTATAAGAAAGGAACCATTGCAAATGGCTGTGGCAAGAATGCAGGTAAAACACTAAAAATCTTGAAGGTCAGTGTACATGAAAATTTTCGAATTTTTCAAAGTCTTCATTTTGTTATTTTTTTCTGTCTAAATAAAAGGAAATAAGCAAAAAACAACTACGAATAACATATAAACCCTTCTATAAGAAAGGAAACATTGCAAATGGCTGTGGCAAGAAGGCAGCTAAAACACTAAAAATCTTGAAGGTCCGCGTACATGAAAATGTTCGAATTTTTCAAAGTCTTCATTTTGTTATTTTTTTCTGTCTAAATAAAAGGAAATAAGCAAAAAACAACTACGAATAACATATAACCCCTTTTATAAGAAAGGAACCATTGCAAATGGCTGTGGCAAGAATGCAGCTAAAACACTAAAAATCTTGAAGGTCAGTGTACATGAAAATTTTCGAATTTTTCAAAGTCTTCATTTTGTTATTTTTTTCTGTCTAAATAAAAGGAAATAAGCAAAAAACAACTACGAATAACATAAACAACCCTTCTACTAGAAAGGAAACATTGCAAATGTCTGTGGCAAGAATGCAGCTAAAACACTAACAATCTCGAAGGTCCGCGTACATGAAAATTATCGAATTTTTCAAAGTCTTCATTTTATTATTTTTTTCTGTCTAAATAAAAGGAAATAAACAAAAAACAACTACGACAAACATATAACCCCTTTTATAAGAAAGGAAACATTGCAAATGGCTGTGGCAAGAAGGCAGCTAAAACACTAAAAATCTTGAAAGTCCGCGTACATGAAAATTTTCGAATTTTTCAAAGTCTTCATTTTGTTATTTTTTTCTGTCTAAATAAAAGGAAATAAGCAAAAAACAACTACGAATAACATATAAACCCTTCTATAAGAAAGGAAACATTGCAAATGGCTGTGGCAAGAAGGCAGCTAAAACACTAAAAATCTTGAAGGGCCGCGTACATGAAAATTTTCGAATTTTTCAAAGTCTTCATTTTGTTATTTTTTTTTGTCTAAATAAAAGGAAATAAACAAAAAACAACTACGAATAACATATAAACCCTTCTATAAGAAAGGAAACATTGCAAATGGCTGTGGCAAGAAGGCAGCTAAAACACTAAAAATCTTGAAGGTCCGCGTACATGAAAATGTTTGAATTTTTCAAAGTCTTCATTTTGTTATTTTTTTCTGTCTAAATAAAAGGAAATAAGCAAAAAACAACTACGAATAACATATAACCCCTTTTATAAGAAAGGAACCATTGCAAATGGCTGTGGCAAGAATGCAGCTAAAACACTAAAAATCTTGAAGGTCAGTGTACATGAAAATTTTCGAATTTTTCAAAGTCTTCATTTTGTTATTTTTTTCTGTCTAAATAAAAGAAAATAAGCAAAAAACAACTACGAATAACATAAACAACCCTTCTACTAGAAAGGAAACATTGCAAATGGCTGTGGCAAGAATGCAGCTAAAACACTAACAATCTCGAAGGTCCGCGTACATGAAAATTATCGAATTTTTCAAAGTCTTCATTTTGTTATTTTTTTCTGTCTAAATAAAAGGAAATAAACAAAAAACAACTACGAATAACATATAACCCCTTTATAAGAAAGGAAACATTGCAAATGGCTGTGGCAAGAAGGCAGCTAAAACACTAAAAATCTTGAAGGTCCGTGTACATGAAAATTTTCGAATTTTTCAAAGTCTTCATTTTGTTATTTTTTTCTGTCTAAATAAAAGGAAATAAACAAAAAACAACTACGAATAACATATAAACCCTTCTATAAGAAAGGAAACATTGCTAAGGGCTGTTGAAAGAATGCAGCTAAAACACTAAAAATCTTGAAGGTCCGCGTACATGAAAATTTTCGAATTTTTCAAAGTCTTCATTTTGTTATTTTTTTCTGTCTAAATGAAAGGAAATAAGCAAAAAACAACTACGAATAACATAAAAACCCTTCTATAAGAAAGAAAACATTGCAAATGGCTGTGGCAAGAATGCAGCTAAAACACTAAAAATCTTGAAGGTCCGCGTACATGAAAATGTTCGAATTTTTCAAAGTCTTCATTTTGTTATTTTTTTCTGTCTAAATCAAAGGAAATAAACAAAAACAACTACGAATAACATATAACCCCTTTTATAAGAAAGGAACCATTGCAAATGGCTGTGGCAAGAATGCAGCTAAAACACTAAAAATCTTGAAGGTCAGTGTACATGAAAATTTTCGAATTTTTCAAAGTCTTCATTTTTTTATTTTTTTCTGTCTAAATAAAAGGAAATAAGCAAAAAACAACTACGAATAACATAAACAACCCTTCTATTAGAAAGGAAACATTGCAAATGGCTGTGGCAAGAATGCAGCTAAAACACTAACAATCTCGAAGGTCCGCGTACATGAAAATTTTCGAATTTTTCAAAGTCTTCATTTTGTTATTTTTTTCTGTCTAAATAAAAGGAAATAAACAAAAAAAAACTACGAATAACATATAACCCCTTTTATAAGAAAGGAAACATTGCAAATGGCTGTGGCAAGAAGGCAGCTAAAACACTAAAAATCTTGAAGGTCCGTGTACATGAAAATTTTCGAATTTTTCAAAGTCTTCATTTTGTTATTTTTTTCTGTCTAAATAAAAGGAAATAAACAAAAAACAACTACGAATAACATATAAACCCTTCTATAAGAAAGGAAACATTGCAAATGGCTGTGGCAAGAATGCAGCTAAAACACTAAAAATCTTGAAGGTCCGTGTACATGAAAATTTTCGAATTTTTCAAAGTCTTCATTTTGTTATTTTTTTCTGTCTAAATAAAAGGAAATAAGCAAAAACCAACTACGAATAACATAAACAACCCTTCTAAAAGAAAGGAAACATTGCAAATGGCTGTGGCAAGAAGGCAGCTAAAACACTAAAAATCTTGAAGGTCCGCGTACATGAAAATGTTCGAATTTTTCAAAGTCTTCATTTTGTTATTTTTTTCTGTCTAAATAAAAGGAAATAAACAAAAAAAAACTACGAATAACATATAAACCCTTTTATAAGAAAGGAAACATTGCAAATGGCTGTGGCAAGAAGGCAGCTAAAACACTAAAAATCTTGAAGATCCGCGTACATGAAAATTTTCGAATTTTTCAAAGTCTTCATTTTGTTATTTTTTTCTGTCTAAATAAAAGGAAATAAACAAAAAACAACTACGAATAACATATAACCCCTTTTATAAGAAAGGAAACATTGCAAATGGCTGTGGCAAGAAGGCAGCTAAAACACTAAAAATCTTGAAGGTCCGCGTACATGAAAATTTTCGAATTTTTCAAAGTCTTCATTTTGTTATTTTTTTCTGTCTAAATAAAAGGAAATAAACAAAAAACAACTACGAATAACATATAAACCCTTCTATAAGAAAGGAAACATTGCAAATGGCTGTGGCAAGAAGGCAGCTAAAACACTAAAAATCTTGAAGGTCACCGTACATGAAAATGTTCGAATTTTTCAAAGTCTTCATTTTGTTATTTTTTTTCTGTCTAAATAAAAGGAAATAAGCAAAAAACAACTACGAATAACATAAACAACCCTTCTATTAGAAAGGAAACATTGCAAATGGCTGTGGCAAGAATGCAGCTAAAACACTAAAAATCTTGAAGGTCCGCGTACATGAAAATGTTCGAATTTTTCAAAGTCTTCATTTTGTTATTTTTTTCTGTCTAAATAAAAGGAAATAAACAAAAAACAACTACGAATAACATATAACCCCTTTTATAAGAAAGGAACCATTGCAAATGGCTGTGGCAAGAATGCAGCTAAAACACTAAAAATCTTGAAGGTCCGCGTACATGAAAATTTTCGAATTTTTCAAAGTCTTCATTTTGTTATTTTTTTCTGTCTAAATAAAAGGAAATAAGCAAAAAACAACTACGAATAACATAAAAACCCTTCTATAAGAAAGAAAACATTGCAAATGGCTGTGGCAAGAATGCAGCTAAAACACTAAAAATCTTGAAGATCCGCGTACATGAAAATGTTCGAATTTTTCAAAGTCTTCATTTTGTTATTTTTTTCTGTCTAAATAAAAGGAAATAAGCAAAAAACAACTACGAATAACATAAAAACCCTTCTAAAAGAAAGAAAACATTGCAAATGGCTGTGGCAAGAATGCAGCTAAAACACTAAAAATCTCGAAGATCCGCGTACATGAAAATGTTCGAATTTTTCAAAGTCTTCATTTTGTTATTTTTTTCTGTCTAAATAAAAGGAAATAAACAAAAAACAACTACGAATAACATATAACCCCTTTTATAAGAAAGGAAACATTGCAAATGGCTGTGGCAAGAATGCAGCTAAAACACTAAAAATCTTGAAGGTCCGTGTACATGAAAATTTTCGAATTTTTCAAAGTCTTCATTTTGTTATTTTTTTCTGTCTAAATAAAAGGAAATAAACAAAAAACAACTACGAATAACATATAAACCCTTCTATAAGAAAGGAAACATTGCAAATGGCTGTGGCAAGAAGGCAGCTAAAACACTAAAAATCTTGAAGGTCCGCGTACATGAAAATTTTCGAATTTTTCAAAGTCTTCATTTTGTTATTTTTTTCTGTCTAAATAAAAGGAAATAAACAAAAAACAACTACGAATAACATATAACCCCTTTTATAAGAAAGGAAACATTGCAAATGGCTGTGGCAAGAAGGCAGCTAAAACACTAAAAATCTTGAAGGTCCGCGTACATGAAAATTTTCGAATTTTTCAAAGTCTTCATTTTGTTATTTTTTTCTGTCTAAATAAAAGGAAATAAGCAAAAAACAACTACGAATAACATATAAACCCTTCTATAAGAAAGGAAACATTGCAAATGGCTGTGGCAAGAAGGCAGCTAAAACACTAAAAATCTTGAAGGTCCGCGTACTTGAAAATTTTCGAATTTTTCAAAGTCTTCATTTTGTTATTTTTTTCTGTCTAAATAAAAGGAAATAAACAAAAAACAACTACGAATAACATATAAACCCTTCTATAAGAAAGGAAACATTGCAAATGGCTGTGGCAAGAAGGCAGCTAAAACACTAAAAATCTTGAAGGTCCGCGTACATGAAAATGTTCGAATTTTTCAAAGTCTTCACTTTGTTATTTTTTTCTGTCTAAATAAAAGGAAATAAACAAAAAACAACTACGAATAACATATAAACCCTTCTATAAGAAAGGAAACATTGCAAATGGCTGTGGCAAGAACGCAGCTAAAACACTAAAAATCTCGAAGGTCCGCGTACATGAAAATGTTCGAATTTTTCAAAGTCTTCATTTTGTTATTTTTTTCTGTCTAAATAAAAGGAAATAAACAAAAAACAACTACGAATAACATATAAACCCTTCTATAAGACAGGAAACATTGCAAATGGCTGTGGCAAGAAGGCAGCTAAAACACTAAAAATCTTGAAGGTCCGCGTACATGAAAATGTTCGAATTTTTCAAAGTCTTCATTTTGTTATTTTTTTCTGTCTAAATAAAAGGAAATAAGCAAAAAACAACTACGAATAACATAAAAACCCTTCTATAAGAAAGAAAACATTGCAAATGGCTGTGGCAAGAATGCAGCTAAAACACTAAAAATCTCGAAGGTCCGCGTACATGAAAATGTTCGAATTTTTCAAAGTCTTCATTTTGTTATTTTTTTCTGTCTAAATAAAAGGAAATAAACAAAAAACAACTACGAATAACATATAACCCCTTTTATAAGAAAGGAAACATTGCAAATGGCTGTGGCAAGAATGCAGCTAAAACACTAAAAATCTTGAAGGTCCGTGTACATGAAAATTTTCGAATTTTTCAAAGTCTTCATTTTGTTATTTTTTTCTGTCTAAATAAAAGGAAATAAACAAAAAACAACTACGAATAACATATAAACCCTTCTATAAGAAAGGAAACATTGCAAATGGCTGTGGCAAGAAGGCAGCTAAAACACTAAAAATCTTGAAGGTCCGCGTACATGAAAATGTTCGAATTTTTCAAAGTCTTCATTTTGTTATTTTTTTCTGTCTAAATAAAAGGAAATAAACAAAAAACAACTACGAATAACATATAACCCCTTTTATATAAAGGAAACATTGCAAATTGCTGTGCCAAGAAGGCAGCTAAAACACTAAAAATCTTGAAGGTCCGCGTACATGAAAATTTTCGAATTTTTCAAAGTCTTCATTTTGTTATTTTTTTCTGTCTAAATAAAAGGAAATAAGCAAAAAACAACTACGAATAACATATAAACCCTTCTATAAGAAAGGAAACATTGCAAATGGCTGTGGCAAGAAGGCAGCTAAAACACTAAAAATCTTGAAGGTCCGCGTACATGAAAATTTTCGAATTTTTCAAAGTCTTCATTTTGTTATTTTTTTCTGTCTAAATAAAAGGAAATAAACAAAAAACAACTACGAATAACATATAAACCCTTCTATAAGAAAGGAAACATTGAAAATGGCTGTGGCAAGAAGGCAGCTAAAACACTAAAAATCTTGAAGGTCCGCGTACATGAAAATGTTCGAATTTTGCAAAGTCTTCACTTTGTTATTTTTTTCTGTCTAAATAAAAGGAAATAAACAAAAAACAACTACGAATAACATATAAACCCTTCTATAAGAAAGGAAACATTGCAAATGGCTGTGGCAAGAAGGCAGCTAAAACACTAAAAATCTCGAAGGTCCGCGTACATGAAAATGTTCGAATTTTTCAAAGTCTTCATTTTGTTATTTTTTTCTGTCTAAATAAAAGGAAATAAACAAAAAACAACTACGAATAACATGTAAACCCTTCTATAAGAAAGGAAACATTGCAAATGGCTGTGGCAAGAAGGCATCTAAAACACTAAAAATCTTGAAGGTCCGTGTACATGAAAATGTTCGAATTTTTCAAAGTCTTCATTTTGTTATTTTTTTCTGTCTAAATAAAAGAAAATAAGCAAAAAACCACTACGAATAACATATAAACCCTTCTATAAGAAAGGAAACATTGCAAATGGCTGTGGCAAGAAGGCAGCTAAAACACTAAAAATCTCGAAGGTCCGCGTACATGAAAATTTTCGAATTTTTCAAAGTCTTCATTTTGTTATTTTTTTCTGTCTAAATAAAAGGAAATAAACAAAAAACAACTACGAATAACATATAACCCCTTTTATAAGAAAGGAAACATTGCAAATGGCTGTGGCAAGAAGGCAGCTAAAACACTAAAAATCTTGAAGGTCCGCGTACATGAAAATTTTCGAATTTTTCAAAGTCTTCATTTTGTTATTTTTTTCTGTCTAAATAAAAGGAAATAAACAAAAAACAACTACGAATAACATATAAACCCTTCTATAAGAAAGGAAACATTGCAAATGGCTGTGGCAAGAAGGCAGCTAAAACACTAAAAATCTTGAAGGTACATGAAAATTTTCGAATTTTTCAAAGTCTTCATTTTGTTATTTTTTTCTGTCTAAATAAAAGGAAATAAACAAAAAACAACTACGAATAACATATAACCCCTTTTATAAGAAAGGAAACATTGCAAATGGCTGTGGCAAGAAGGCAGCTAAAACACTAAAAATCTTGAAGGTCCGCGTACATGAAAATGTTCGAATTTTTCAAAGTCTTCATTTTGTTATTTTTTTCTGTCTAAATAAAAGGAAATAAGCAAAAAACAACTACGAATAACATATAAACCCTTCTATAAGAAAGGAAACATTGCAAATGGCTGTGGCAAGAAGGCAGCTAAAACACTAAAAATCTTGAAGGTCTGCGTACATGAAAATGTTCGAATTTTTCAAAGTCTTCATTTTGTTATTTTTTTCTGTCTAAATAAAAGGAAATAAACAAAAAACAACTACGAATAACATATAAACCCTTCTATAAGACAGGAAACATTGCAAATGGCTGTGGCAAGAAGGCAGCTAAAACACTAAAAATCTTGAAGGTCCGCGTACATGAAAATGTTCGAATTTTTCAAAGTCTTCATTTTGTTATTTTTTTCTGTCTAAATAAAAGGAAATAAGCAAAAAACAACTACGAATAACATAAAAACCCTTCTATAAGAAAGAAAACATTGCAAATGGCTGTGGCAAGAATGCAGCTAAAACACTAAAAATCTCGAAGGTCCGCGTACATGAAAATGTTCGAATTTTTCAAAGTCTTCATTTTGTTATTTTTTTCTGTCTAAATAAAAGGAAATAAACAAAAAACAACTACGAATAACATATAACCCCTTTTATAAGAAAGGAAACATTGCAAATGGCTGTGGCAAGAATGCAGCTAAAACACTAAAAATCTTGAAGGTCCGTGTACATGAAAATTTTCGAATTTTTCAAAGTCTTCATTTTGTTATTTTTTTCTGTCTAAATAAAAGGAAATAAACAAAAAACAACTACGAATAACATATAAACCCTTCTATAAGAAAGGAAACATTGCAAATGGCTGTGGCAAGAAGGCAGCTAAAACACTAAAAATCTTGAAGGTCCGCGTACATGAAAATTTTCGAATTTTTCAAAGTCTTCATTTTGTTATTTTTTTCTGTCTAAATAAAAGGAAATAAACAAAAAACAACTACGAATAACATATAACCCCTTTTATAAGAAAGGAAACATTGCAAATGGCTGTGGCAAGAAGGCAGCTAAAACACTAAAAATCTTGAAGGTCCGCGTACATGAAAATTTTCGAATTTTTCAAAGTCTTCATTTTGTTATTTTTTTCTGTCTAAATAAAAGGAAATAAGCAAAAAACAACTACGAATAACATATAAACCCTTCTATAAGAAAGGAAACATTGCAAATGGCTGTGGCAAGAAGGCAGCTAAAACACTAAAAATCTTGAAGGTCCGCGTACATGAAAATGTTCGAATTTTTCAAAGTCTTCACTTTGTTATTTTTTTCTGTCTAAATAAAAGGAAATAAACAAAAAACAACTACGAATAACATATAAACCCTTCTATAAGAAAGGAAACATTGCAAATGGCTGTGGCAAGAAGGCAGCTAAAACACTAAAAATCTCGAAGGTCCGCGTACATGAAAATGTTCGAATTTTTCAAAGTCTTCATTTTGTTATTTTTTTCTGTCTAAATAAAAGGAAATAAACAAAAAACAACTACGAATAACATGTAAACCCTTCTATAAGAAAGGAAACATTGCAAATGGCTGTGGCAAGAAGGCAGCTAAAACACTAAAAATCTTGAAGGTCCGTGTACATGAAAATGTTCGAATTTTTCAAAGTCTTCACTTTGTTATTTTTTTCTGTCTAAATAAAAGAAAATAAGCAAAAAACAACTACGAATAACATATAAACCCTTCTATAAGAAAGGAAACATTGCAAATGGCTGTGGCAAGAAGGCAGCTAAAACACTAAAAATCTCGAAGATCCGCGTACATGAAAATGTTCGAATTTTTCAAAGTCTTCATTTTGTTATTTTTTTCTGTCTAAATAAAAGGAAATAAACAAAAAACAACTACGAATAACATGTAAACCCTTCTATAAGAAAGGAAACATTGCAAATGGCTGTGGCAAGAAGGCAGCTAAAACACTAAAAATCTTGAAGGTCCGTGTACATGAAAATGTTCGAATTTTTCAAAGTCTTCATTTTGTTATTTTTTTCTGTCTAAATAAAAGAAAATAAGCAAAAAACAACTACGAATAACATATAAACCCTTCTATAAGAAAGGAAACATTGCAAATGGCTGTGGCAAGAAGGCAGCTAAAACACTAAAAATCTCGAAGGTCCGCGTACATGAAAATTTTCGAATTTTTCAAAGTCTTCATTTTGTTATTTTTTTCTGTCTAAATAAAAGGAAATAAACAAAAAACAACTACGAATAACATATAACCCCTTTTATAAGAAAGGAAACATTGCAAATGGCTGTGGCAAGAAGGCAGCTAAAACACTAAAAATCTTGAAGGTCCGCGTACATGAAAATTTTCGAATTTTTCAAAGTCTTCATTTTGTTATTTTTTTCTGTCTAAATAAAAGGAAATAAACAAAAAACAACTACGAATAACATATAAACCCTTCTATAAGAAAGGAAACATTGCAAATGGCTGTGGCAAGAAGGCAGCTAAAACACTAAAAATCTTGAAGGTACATGAAAATTTTCGAATTTTTCAAAGTCTTCATTTTGTTATTTTTTTCTGTCTAAATAAAAGGAAATAAACAAAAAACAACTACGAATAACATATAACCCCTTTTATAAGAAAGGAAACATTGCAAATGGCTGTGGCAAGAAGGCAGCTAAAACACTAAAAATCTTGAAGGTCCGCGTACATGAAAATGTTCGAATTTTTCAAAGTCTTCATTTTGTTATTTTTTTCTGTCTAAATAAAAGGAAATAAGCAAAAAACAACTACGAATAACATATAAACCCTTCTATAAGAAAGGAAACATTGCAAATGGCTGTGGCAAGAAGGCAGCTAAAACACTAAAAATCTTGAAGGTCCGCGTACATGAAAATGTTCGAATTTTTCAAAGTCTTCATTTTGTTATTTTTTTCTGTCTAAATAAAAGGAAATAAACAAAAAACAACTACGAATAACATATAAACCCTTCTATAAGACAGGAAACATTGCAAATGGCTGTGGCAAGAAGGCAGCTAAAACACTAAAAATCTTGAAGGTCCGCGTACATGAAAATGTTCGAATTTTTCAAAGTCTTCATTTTGTTATTTTTTTCTGTCTAAATAAAAGGAAATAAGCAAAAAACAACTACGAATAACATAAAAACCCTTCTATAAGAAAGAAAACATTGCAAATGGCTGTGGCAAGAATGCAGCTAAAACACTAAAAATCTCGAAGGTCCGCGTACATGAAAATGTTCGAATTTTTCAAAGTCTTCATTTTGTTATTTTTTTCTGTCTAAATAAAAGGAAATAAACAAAAAACAACTACGAATAACATATAACCCCTTTTATAAGAAAGGAAACATTGCAAATGGCTGTGGCAAGAATGCAGCTAAAACACTAAAAATCTTGAAGGTCCGTGTACATGAAAATTTTCGAATTTTTCAAAGTCTTCATTTTGTTATTTTTTTCTGTCTAAATAAAAGGAAATAAACAAAAAACAACTACGAATAACATATAAACCCTTCTATAAGAAAGGAAACATTGCAAATGGCTGTGGCAAGAAGGCAGCTAAAACACTAAAAATCTTGAAGGTCCGCGTACATGAAAATTTTCGAATTTTTCAAAGTCTTCATTTTGTTATTTTTTTCTGTCTAAATAAAAGGAAATAAACAAAAAACAACTACGAATAACATATAACCCCTTTTATAAGAAAGGAAACATTGCAAATGGCTGTGGCAAGAAGGCAGCTAAAACACTAAAAATCTTGAAGGTCCGCGTACATGAAAATTTTCGAATTTTTCAAAGTCTTCATTTTGTTATTTTTTTCTGTCTAAATAAAAGGAAATAAGCAAAAAACAACTACGAATAACATATAAACCCTTCTATAAGAAAGGAAACATTGCAAATGGCTGTGGCAAGAAGGCAGCTAAAACACTAAAAATCTTGAAGGTCCGCGTACATGAAAATGTTCGAATTTTTCAAAGTCTTCACTTTGTTATTTTTTTCTGTCTAAATAAAAGGAAATAAACAAAAAACAACTACGAATAACATATAAACCCTTCTATAAGAAAGGAAACATTGCAAATGGCTGTGGCAAGAAGGCAGCTAAAACACTAAAAATCTCGAAGGTCCGCGTACATGAAAATGTTCGAATTTTTCAAAGTCTTCATTTTGTTATTTTTTTCTGTCTAAATAAAAGGAAATAAACAAAAAACAACTACGAATAACATATAACCCCTTTTATAAGAAAGGAAACATTGCAAATGGCTGTGGCAAGAAGGCAGCTAAAACACTAAAAATCTTGAAGGTCCGCGTACATGAAAATTTTCGAATTTTTCAAAGTCTTCATTTTGTTATTTTTTTCTGTCTAAATAAAAGGAAATAAACAAAAAACAACTACGAATAACATATAAACCCTTCTATAAGAAAGGAAACATTGCAAATGGCTGTGGCAAGAAGGCAGCTAAAACACTAAAAATCTTGAAGGTACATGAAAATTTTCGAATTTTTCAAAGTCTTCATTTTGTTATTTTTTTCTGTCTAAATAAAAGGAAATAAACAAAAAACAACTACGAATAACATATAACCCCTTTTATAAGAAAGGAAACATTGCAAATGGCTGTGGCAAGAAGGCAGCTAAAACACTAAAAATCTTGAAGGTCCGCGTACATGAAAATGTTCGAATTTTTCAAAGTCTTCATTTTGTTATTTTTTTCTGTCTAAATAAAAGGAAATAAGCAAAAACAACTACGAATAACATATAAACCCTTCTATAAGAAAGGAAACATTGCAAATGGCTGTGGCAAGAAGGCAGCTAAAACACTAAAAATCTTGAAGGTCCGCGTACATGAAAATTTTCGAATTTTTCAAAGTCTTCATTTTGTTATTTTTTTCTGTCTAAATAAAAGGAAATAAACAAAAAACAACTACGAATAACATATAAACCCTTCTATAAGAAAGGAAACATTGCAAATGGCTGTGGCAAGAAGGCAGCTAAAACACTAAAAATCTTGAAGGTCCGCGTACATGAAAATGTTCGAATTTTTCAAAGTCTTCACTTGGTTATTTTTTTCTGTCTAAATAAAAGGAAATAAACAAAAAACAACTACGAATAACATAAAAACCCTTCTATAAGAAAGGAAACATTGCTAAGGGCTGTTGAAAGAATGCAGCTAAAACACTAAAAATCTCGAAGGTCCGCGTACATGAAAATTTTCGAATTTTTCAAAGTCTTCATTTTGTTTTTTTTTTCTGTCTAAATAAAAGGAAATAAGCAAAAAACAACTACGAATAACATAAAAACCCTTCTATAAGAAAGGAAACATTGCAAATGGCTGTGGCAAGAAGGCAGCTAAAACACTAAAAATCTCGAAGGTCCGCGTACATGAAAATGTTGTAATTTTTCAAAGTCTTCATTTTGTTATTTTTTTCTGTCTAAATAAAAGGAAATAAACAAAAAACAACTACGAATAACATATAACCCCTTCTATAAGAAAGGAAACATTGCAAATGGCTGTGGCAAGAAGGCAGCTAAAACACTAAAAATCTTGAAGGTCCGTGTACATGAAAATGTTCGAATTTTTCAAAGTCTTCATTTTGTTATTTTTTTCTGTCTAAATAAAAGGAAATAACAAAAAACAACTACGAATAACATATAACCCCTTTTATAAGAAAGGAAACATTGCAAATGGCTGTGGCAAGAAGGCAGCTAAAACACTAAAAATCTTGAAGGTCCGCGTACATGAAAATTTTCAAATTTTTCAAAGTCTTCATTTTGTTATTTTTTTCTGTCTAAATAAAAGGAAATAAGCAAAAAACAACTACGAATAACATATAAACCCTTCTATAAGAAAGGAAACATTGCAAATGGCTGTGGCAAGAAGGCAGCTAAAACACTAAAAATCTTGAAGGTCCGCGTACATGAAAATTTTCGAATTTTTCAAAGTCTTCATTTTGTTATTTTTTCTGTCTAAATAAAAGGAAATAAGCAAAAAACACCGCGAATAACATATAAACCCTTTTATAAGAAAGGAAACATTGCAAATGGCTGTGGCAAGAAGGCAGCTAAAACACTAAAAATCTCGAAGGTCCGCGTACATGAAAATTTTCGAATTTTTCAAAGTCTTCATTTTGTTATTTTTTTCTGTCTAAATAAAAGGAAATAAACAAAAAACAACTACGAATAACATATAAACCCTTCTATAAGAAAGGAAACATTGCAAATGGCTGTGGCAAGAAGGCAGCTAAAACACTAAAAAATCTTGAAGGTCCGCGTACATGAAAATGTTCGAATTTTTCAAAGTCTTCATTTTGTTATTTTTTTCTGTCTAAATAAAAGGAAATAAGCAAAAAACAACAACGAATAACATAAAAACCCTTCTATAAGAAAGAAAACATTGCAAATTGCTGTGGCAAGAATGCACCTAAAACACTAAAAATCTTGAAGGTCCGCGTACATGAAAATGTTCGACTTTTTCAAATTCTTCAATTTGTTATTTTTTTCTGTCTAAATAAAAGGAAAAAAGCAAAAAACAACTACGAATAACATATAAACCCTTTTATAAGAAAGGAAACATTGCAAATGGCTGTGGCAAGAAGGCAGCTAAAACACTAAAAATCTTGAAGGTCCGCGTACATGAAAATTTTCGAATTTTTCAAAGTCTTCATTTTGTTATTTTTTTCTGTCTAAATAAAAGGAAATAAGCAAAAAACAACTACGAATAACATATAAACCCTTCTATAAGAAAGGAAACATTGCAAATGGCTGTGGCAAGAAGGCAGCTAAAACACTAAAAATCTTGAAGGTCCGCGTACATGAAAATGTTCGAATTTTACAAAGTCTTCATTTTGTTATTTTTTTCTGTCTAAATAAAAGGAAATTAACAAAAAACAACTACGAATAACATATAAACCCTTCTATAAGAAAGGAAACATTGCAAATGGCTGTGGCAAGAAGGCAGCTAAAACACTAAAAATCTTGAAGATCCGCGTACATGAAAATTTTCGAATTTTTCAAAGTCTTCACTTTGTTATTTTTTTCTGTCTAAATAAAAGGAAATAAACAAAAAACAACTACGAATAACATATAAACCCTTCGATAAGAAAGGAAACATTGCAAATGGCTGTGGCAAGAAGGCAGCTAAAACACTAAAAATCTTGAAGGTCCGCGTACATGAAAATGTTCGAATTTTTCAAAGTCTTCATTTTGTTATTTTTTTCTGTCTAAATAAAAGGAAATAAGCAAAAAACAACTACGAATAACACATAAACCCTTCTATAAGAAAGGAAACATTGCTAAGGGCTGTGGCAAGAAGGCAGCTAAAACACTAAAAATCTTGAAGGTCCGCGTACATGAAAATTTTCGAATTTTTCAAAGTCTTCATTTTGTTATTTTTTTCTGTCTAAATAAAAGGAAATAAACAAAAAACAACTACGAATAACATATAAACCCTTCTATAAGAAAGGAAACATTGCAAATGGCTGTGGCAAGAATGCAGCTAAAACACTAAAAATCTTAAAGATCCGCGTACATGAAAATTTTCGAATTTTTCAAAGTCTTCATTTTGTTATTTTTTTCTGTCTAAAAAAAAGGAAATAAACAAAAAACAACTACGAATAACATATAAACCCTTCTATAAGAAAGGAAACATTGCAAATGGCTGTGGCAAGAAGGCAGCTAAAACACTAAAAATCTCGAAGGTCCGCGTACATGAAAATTTTCGAATTTTTCAAAGTCTTCATTTTGTTATTTTTTTCTGTCTAAATAAAAGGAAATCAACAAAAAACAACTACGAATAACATATAAACCCTTCTATAAGAAACGAAAACATTGCTAAGGGCTGTGGCAAGAAGGCACCTAAAACACTAAAAATCTTGAAGGTCCGCGTACATGAAAATTTTCGAATTTTTCAAAGTCTTCATTTTGTTTTTTTTTTCTGTCTAAACAAAAGGAAATAAACAAAAAACAACTACGAATAACATATAACCCCTTCTATAAGAAAGGAAACATTGCAAATGGCTGTGGCAAGAAGGCAGCTAAAACACAAAAAATCTTGAAGGTCCGTGTACATGAAAATGTTCGAATTTTTCAAAGTCTTCATTTTGTTATTTTTTTCTGTCTAAATAAAAGGAAATAACAAAAAACAACTACGAATAACATATAACCCCTTTTATAAGAAAGGAAACATTGCAAATGGCTGTGGCAAGAAGGCAGCTAAAACACTAAAAATCTTGAAGGTCCGCGTACATGAAAATTTTCGAATTTTTCAAAGTCTTCATTTTGTTATTTTTTTCTGTCTAAATAAAAGGAAATAAGCAAAAAACAACTACGAATAACATATAAACCCTTCTATAAGAAAGGAAACATTGCAAATGGCTGTGGCAAGAAGGCAGCTAAAACACTAAAAATCTTGAAGGTCCGCGTACATGAAAATTTTCGAATTTTTCAAAGTCTTCATTTTGTTATTTTTTCTGTCTAAATAAAAGGAAATAAGCAAAAAACACCGCGAATAACATATAAACCCTTTTATAAGAAAGAAAACATTGCAAATTGCTGTGGCAAGAATGCACCTAAAACACTAAAAATCTTGAAGGTCCGCGTACATGAAAATGTTCGACTTTTTCAAATTCTTCAATTTGTTATTTTTTTCTGTCTAAATAAAAGGAAATAAGCAAAAAACAACTACGAATAACATATAAACCCTTTTATAAGAAAGGAAACATTGCAAATGGCTGTGGCAAGAAGGCAGCTAAAACACTAAAAATCTTGAAGGTCCGCGTACATGAAAATTTTCGAATTTTTCAAAGTCTTCATTTTGTTATTTTTTTCTGTCTAAATAAAAGGAAATAAGCAAAAAACAACTACGAATAACATATAAACCCTTCTATAAGAAAGGAAACATTGCAAATGGCTGTGGCAAGAAGGCAGCTAAAACACTAAAAATCTTGAAGGTCCGCGTACATGAAAATGTTCGAATTTTTCAAAGTCTTCATTTTGTTATTTTTTTCTGTCTAAATAAAAGGAAATTAACAAAAAACAACTACGAATAACATATAAACCCTTCTATAAGAAAGGAAACATTGCAAATGGCTGTGGCAAGAAGGCAGCTAAAACACTAAAAATCTTGAAGATCCGCGTACATGAAAATTTTCGAATTTTTCAAAGTCTTCACTTTGTTATTTTTTTCTGTCTAAATAAAAGGAAATAAACAAAAAACAACTACGAATAACATATAAACCCTTCTATAAGAAAGGAAACATTGCAAATGGCTGTGGCAAGAAGGCAGCTAAAACACTAAAAATCTCGAAGGTCCGCGTACATGAAAATGTTCGAATTTTTCAAAGTCTTCATTTTGTTATTTTTTTCTGTCTAAATAAAAGGAAATAAACAAAAAACAACTACGAATAACACATAAACCCTTCTATAAGAAAGGAAACATTGCTAAGGGCTGTGGCAAGAAGGCAGCTAAAACACTAAAAATCTTGAAGGTCCGCGTACATGAAAATTTTCGAATTTTTCAAAGTCTTCATTTTGTTATTTTTTTCTGTCTAAATAAAAGGAAATAAACAAAAAACAACTACGAATAACATATAAACCCTTCTATAAGAAAGGAAACATTGCAAATGGCTGTGGCAAGAATGCAGCTAAAACACTAAAAATCTTAAAGATCCGCGTACATGAAAATTTTCGAATTTTTCAAAGTCTTCATTTTGTTATTTTTTTCTGTCTAAAAAAAGGGAAATAAACAAAAAACAACTACGAATAACATATAAACCCTTCTATAAGAAAGGAAACATTGCAAATGGCTGTGGCAAGAAGGCAGCTAAAACACTAAAAATCTCGAAGGTCCGCGTACATGAAAATTTTCGAATTTTTCAAAGTCTTCATTTTGTTATTTTTTTCTGTCTAAATAAAAGGAAATCAACAAAAAACAACTACGAATAACATATAAACCCTTCTATAAGAAACGAAAACATTGCTAAGGGCTGTGGCAAGAAGGCACCTAAAACACTAAAAATCTTGAAGGTCCGCGTACATGAAAATTTTCGAATTTTTCAAAGTCTTCATTTTGTTTTTTTTTTCTGTCTAAACAAAAGGAAATAAACAAAAAACAACTACGAATAACATATAAACCCTTCTATAAGGAAGGAAACATTGCAAATGGCTGTGGCAAGAAGGCAGCTAAAACACTAAAAATCTCGAACGTCCGCGTACATGAAAATTTTCGAATTTTTCAAAGTCTTACTTTTGTTATTTTTTTCTGTCTAAATAAAAGGAAATATACAAAAAACAACTACGAATAACATAAAAACCCTTCTATAAGAAAGGAAACATTGCAAATGGCTGTGGCAAGAAGGCAGCTAAAACACTAAAAATCTCGAAGGTCCACGTACATGAAAATTTTCGAATTTTTCAAAGTCTTCATTTTGTTATTTTTTTATATCTTAATAAAAGGAAATAAGCAAAAAACAACTACGAATAACATACACAACCCTTCTATAAGAAAGGAAACATTGCAAATGGCTGTGGCAAGAAGGCAGCTAAAACACTAAAAATCTTGAAGGTCCGCATACATGAAAATTTTCGAATTTTTCAAAGTCTTCATTTTGTTATTTTTTTCTGTCTAAATAAAAGGAAATAAACAAAAAACAACTACGAATAACATATAAACCCTTCTATAAGAAATGAAACATTGCAAATGGCTGTGGCAAGAAGGCAGCTAAAACACTAAAAATCTCGAAGGTCCGCGTACATGAAAATTTTCGAATTTTTCAAAGTCTTCATTTTGTTATTTTTTTCTGTCTAAATAAAAGGATATAAGCAAAAAACAACTACGAATAACATACACAACCCTTCTATAAGAAAGGAAACATTGCTAAGGGCTGTGGCAAGAAGGCAGCTAAAACACTAAAAATCTTGAAGGTCCGCGTACATGAAAATTTTCGAATTTTTCAAAGTCTTCATTTTGTTATTTTTTTCTGTCTAAATAAAAGGAAATAAGCAAAAAACAACTACGAATAACATAAAAACCCTTCTATAAGAAAGAAAACATTGCAAATTGCTGTGGCAAGAATGCAGCTAAAACACTAACAATCTCGAAGGTCCGCGTACATGAAAATGTTCGAATTTTTCAAAGTCTTCATTTTGTTATTTTTTTCTGTCTAAATAAAAGGAAATTAACAAAAAACAACTACGAATAACATATAAACCCTTCTATAAGAAAGGAAACATTGCAAATGGCTGTGGCAAGAAGGCAGCTAAAACACTAAAAATCTTGAAGGTCCGCGTACATGAAAATTTTCGAATTTTTCAAAGTCTTCACTTTGTTATTTTTTTCTGTCTAAATAAAAGGAAATAAACAAAAAACAACTACGAATAACATATAAACCCTTCTATAAGAAAGGAAACATTGCAAATGGCTGTGGCAAGAAGGCAGCTAAAACACTAAAAATCTCGAAGGTCCGCGTACATGAAAATGTTCGAATTTTTCAAAGTCTTCATTTTGTTATTTTTTTCTGTCTAAATAAAAGGAAATAAGCAAAAAACAACTACGAATAACACATAAACCCTTCTATAAGAAAGGAAACATTGCAAATGGCTGTGGCAAGAAGGCAGCTAAAACACTAAAAATCTTGAAGGTCCGCGTACATGAAAATTTTCGAATTTTTCAAAGTCATCATTTTGTTATTTTTTTCTGTCTAAATAAAAGGAAATAAACAAAAAACAACTACGAATAACATATAACCCCTTTTATAAGAAAGGAAACATTGCAAATGGCTGTGGCAAGAAGGCAGCTAAATCACTAAAAATCTTGAAGGTCCGCGTACATTAAAATGTTCGAATTTTTCAAAGTCTTCATTTTGTTATTTTTTTCTGTCTAAATAAAAGGAAATAAGCAAAAAACAACTACGAATAACATATAAACCCTTCTATAAGAAAGGAAACACTGCTAAGGGCTGTTGAAAGAATGCAGCTAAAACACTAAAAATATTGAAGGTCCGCGTACATGAAAATTTTCGAATTTTTCAAAGTCTTCATTTTGTTATTTTTTTCTGTCTAAATAAAAGGAAATAAGCAAATAACAACTACGAATAACATAAAAACCCTTCTATAAGAAAGGAAACATTGCAAATGGCTGTGGCAAGAATGCAGCTAAAACACTAAAAATCTTGAAGGTCCGCGTACATGAAAATTTTCGAATTTTTCAAAGTCTTCATTTTGTTATTTTTTTCTGTTTAAATAAAAGGAAATAAGCAAAAAAAAACTACGAATAACAAATAAACCCTTTCATAAGAAAGGAAACATTGCAAATGGCTGTGGCAAGAAGGCAGCTTAAATACTAAAAATCTTGAAGGTCCGCGTACATGAAGATTTTCGAATTTTTCAAAGTCTTCATTTTGTTATTATTTTCTGTCTAAATAAAAGGAAATAAGCAAAAAACAACTACGAATAACATAAAAACCCTTCTATAAGAAAGAGAAACATTGCAAATGGCTGTGGCAAGAATGCAGCTAAAACACTAAAAATCTTGAAGGTCCGCGTACATGAAAATTTTCGAATTTTTCAGTCTTAATTTTGTTATTTTTTTCTGTCTAAATAAAAGGAAATAAACAAAAAACAACTACGAATAACATATAAACCCTTCTATAAGAAAGGAAACATTGCAAATGGCTGTTGCAAGAAGGCAGCAAAACACTAAAAATCTTGAAGGTCCGCGTACATGAAAATTTTCGAATTTTTCAAAGTCTTCATTTTGTTTATTTTCTGTCTAAATAAAAGGAAATAAGCAAAAAACAACTACGAAAAACATATAAACCCTTCTATAAGAAAGGAAACATTGCTAAGGGCTGTGGCAAGAAGGCAGCTAAAACACTAAAAATCTTGAAGGTCCGCGTACATGAAAATTTTCGAATTTTTCAAAGTCTTCATTTTGTTATTTTTTTCTGTCTAATTAAAGGAAATAAACAAAAAACAACTACGAATAACATATAAACCCTTCTATAAGAAAGGAAACATTGCAAATGGCTGTGGCAAGAAGGCAGCTAAAACACTAAAAATCTTAAAGATCCGCGTACATGAAAATTTTCGAATTTTTCAAAGTCTTCATTTTGTTATTTTTTTCTGTCTAAAAAAAAGGAAATAAACAAAAAACAACTACGAATAACATATAAACCCTTCTATAAGAAAGGAAACATTGCAAATGGCTGTGGCAAGAAGGCAGCTAAAACACTAAAAATCTCGAAGGTCCGCGTACATGAAAATTTTCGAATTTTTCAAAGTCTTCATTTTGTTATTTTTTTCTGTCTAAATAAAAGGAAATCAACAAAAAACAACTACGAATAACATATAAACCCTTCTATAAGAAACGAAAACATTGCTAAGGGCTGTGGCAAGAAGGCACCTAAAACACTAAAAATCTTGAAGGTCCGCGTACATGAAAATTTTCGAATTTTTCAAAGTCTTCATTTTGTTTTTTTTTTCTGTCTAAACAAAAGGAAATAAACAAAAAACAACTACGAATAACATATAAACCCTTCTATAAGAAAGGAAACATTGCAAATGGCTGTGGCAAGAAGGCAGCTAAAACACTAAAAATCTCGAAGGTCCGCGTACATGAAAATTTTCGAATTTTTCAAAGTCTTACTTTTGTTATTTTTTTCTGTCTAAATAAAAGGAAATATACAAAAAACAACTACGAATAACATATAAACCCTTCTATAAGAAAGGAAACATTGCAAATGGCTGTGGCAAGAAGGCAGCAAAAACACTAAAAATCTCGAAGGTCCGCGTACATGAAAATTTTCGAATTTTTCAAAGTCTTCATTTTGTTATTTTTTTCTATCTAAATAAAAGGAAATAAGCAAAAAACAACTACGAATAACATACACAACCCTTCTATGAGAAAGGAAACATTGCAAATGGCTGTGGCAAGAAGGCAGCTAAAACACTAAAAATCTTGAAGGTCCGCGTACATGAAAATTTTCGAATTTTTCAAAGTCTTCATTTTGTTATTTTTTTCTGTCTAAATAAAAGGAAATAAACAAAAAACAACTACGAATAACATATAAACCCTTCTATAAGAAATGAAACATTGCAAATGGCTGTGGCAAGAAGGCAGCTAAAACACTAAAAATCTCGAAGGTCCGCGTACATGAAAATTTTCGAATTTTTCAAAGTCTTCATTTTGTTTTTTTTTTCTGTCTAAACAAAAGGAAATAAACAAAAAACAACTACGAATAACATAAAAACCCTTCTATAAGAAAGGAAACATTGCAAATGGCTGTGGCAAGAAGGCAGCTAAAACACTAAAAATCTTGAAGGTCCGCGTACATAAAAATGTTCGAATTTTTCAAAGTCTTCATTTTGTTATTTTTTTCTGTCCAAATAAAAGGAAATAAACAAAAAACAACTACGAATAACATATAAACCCTTCTATAAGCAAGGAAACATTGCAAATGGCTGTGGCAAGAAGGCAGCTAAAACACTAAAAATCTTGAAGGTCCGCGTACATGAAAATTTTCGAATTTTTCAAAGTCTTCATTTTGTTATTTTTTTCTGTCTAAATAAAAGGAAATAAGCAAAAAACAACTACGAATAACATACACTACCCTTCTATAAGAAAGGAAACATTGCTAAGGGCTGTGGCAAGAAGGCAGCTAAAACACTAAAAATCTTGAAGGTCCGCGTACATGAAAATGTTCGAATTTTTCAAAGTCTTCATTTTGTTATTTTTTTCTGTCTAAATAAAAGGAAATAAACAAAAAACAACTACGAATAACATATAAACCCTTCTATAAGAAAGGAAACATTGCAAATGGCTGTGGCAAGAAGGCAGCTAAAACACTAAAAATCTCGAAGGTCCGCGTACATGAAAATTTTCGAATTTTTCAAAGTCTTCATTTTGTTATTTTTTTCTGTCTAAATAAAAGGAAATAAACAAAAAACAACTACGAATAACATATAAACCCTTCTATAAGAAAGGAAACATTGCAAATGGCTGTGGCAAGAAGGCAGCTAAAACACTAAAAATCTCGAAGGTCCGCGTACATGAAAATTTTCGAATTTTTCAAAGTCATCATTTTGTTATTTTTTTCTGTCTAAATAAAAGGAAATAAACAAAAAACAACTACGAATAACATATAACCCCTTTTATAAGAAAGGAAACATTGCAAATGGCTGTGGCAAGAAGGCAGCTAAATCACTAAAAATCTTGAAGGTCCGCGTACATGAAAATGTTCGAATTTTTCAAAGTCTTCATTTTGTTATTTTTTTCTGTCTAAATAAAAGGAAATAAGCAAAAAACAAATACGAATAACATATAAACCCTTCTATAAGAAAGGAAACATTGCTAAGGGCTGTTGAAAGAATGCAGCTAAAACACTAAAAATATTGAAGGTCCGCGTACATGAAAATTTTCGAATTTTTCAAAGTCTTCATTTTGTTATTTTTTTCTGTCTAAATAAAAGGAAATAAGCAAAAAACAACTACGAATAACATAAAAACCCTTCTATAAGAAAGAAAACATTGCAAATGGCTGTGGCAAGAATGCAGCTAAAACACTAAAAATCTTGAAGGTCCGCGTACATGAAAATTTTCGAATTTTTCAAAGTCTTCATTTTGTTATTTTTTTCTGTCTAAATAAAAGGAAATAAGCAAAAAACAACTACGAATAACATAAAAACCCTTCTATAAGAAAGAGAAACATTGCAAATGGCTGTGGCAAGAATGCAGCTAAAACACTAAAAATCTTGAAGGTCCGCGTACATGAAAATTTTCGAATTTTTCAGTCTTCATTTTGTTATTTTTTTCTGTCTAAATAAAAGGAAATAAACAAAAAACAACTACGAATAACATATAAACCCTTCTATAAGAAATGAAACATTGCAAATGGCTGTGGCAAGAAGGCAGCTAAAACACTAAAAATCTCGAAGGTCCGCGTACATGAAAATTTTCGAATTTTTCAAAGTCTTCATTTTGTTTATTTTCTGTCTAAATAAAAGGAAATAAACAAAAAACAACTACGAATAACATATAAACCCTTCTATAAGAAAGGAAACATTGCAAATGGCTGTGGCAAGAAGGCAGCTAAAACACTAAAAATCTTGAAGGTCCGCGTACATAAAAATGTTCGAATTTTTCAAAGTCTTCATTTTGTTATTTTTTTCTGTCCAAATAAAAGGAAATAAACAAAAAACAACTACGAATAACATATAAACCCTTCTATAAGAAAGGAAACATTGCAAATGGCTGTGGCAAGAAGGCAGCTAAAACACTAAAAATCTCGAAGGTCCGCGTACATGAAAATTTTCGAATTTTTCAAAGTCTTACTTTTGTTATTTTTTTCTGTCTAAATAAAAGGAAATATACAAAAAACAACTACGAATAACATATAAACCCTTCTATAAGCAAGGAAACATTGCAAATGGCTGTGGCAAGAAGGCAGCTAAAACACTAAAAATCTCGAAGGTCCGCGTACATGAAAATTTTCGAATTTTTCAAAGTCTTCATTTTGTTATTTTTTTCTGTCTAAATAAAAGGAAATAAGCAAAAAACAACTACGAATAACATACACTACCCTTCTATAAGAAAGGAAACATTGCTAAGGGCTGTGGCAAGAAGGCAGCTAAAACACTAAAAATCTTGAAGGTCCGCGTACATGAAAATTTTCGAATTTTTCAAAGTCTTCATTTTGTTATTTTTTTCTGTCTAAATAAAAGGAAATAAACAAAAAACAACTACGAATAACATATAAACCCTTCTATAAGAAAGGAAACATTGCAAATGGCTGTGGCAAGAAGGCAGCTAAAACACTAAAAATCTCGAAGGTCCGCGTACATGAAAATTTTCGAATTTTTCAAAGTCTTCATTTTGTTATTTTTTTCTGTCTAAATAAAAGGAAATAAACAAAAAACAACTACGAATAACATATAAACCCTTCTATAAGAAAGGAAACATTGCAAATGGCTGTGGCAAGAAGGCAGCTAAAACACTAAAAATCTCGAAGGTCCGCGTACATGAAAATTTTCGAATTTTTCAAAGTCATCATTTTGTTATTTTTTTCTGTCTAAATAAAAGGAAATAAACAAAAAACAACTACGAATAACATATAACCCCTTTTATAAGAAAGGAAACATTGCAAATGGCTGTGGCAAGAAGGCAGCTAAATCACTAAAAATCTTGAAGGTCCGCGTACATGAAAATGTTCGAATTTTTCAAAGTCTTCATTTTGTTATTTTTTTCTGTCTAAATAAAAGGAAATAAGCAAAAAACAAATACGAATAACATATAAACCCTTCTATAAGAAAGGAAACATTGCTTAGGGCTGTTGAAAGAATGCAGCTAAAACACTAAAAATATTGAAGGTCCGCGTACATGAAAATTTTCGAATTTTTCAAAGTCTTCATTTTGTTATTTTTTTCTGTCTAAATAAAAGGAAATAAGCAAAAAACAACTACGAATAACATAAAAACCCTTCTATAAGAAAGAAAACATTGCAAATGGCTGTGGCAAGAATGCAGCTAAAACACTAAAAATCTTGAAGGTCCGCGTACATGAAAATTTTCGAATTTTTCAAAGTCTTCATTTTGTTATTTTTTTCTGTTTAAATAAAAGGAAATAAGCAAAAAAAAACTACGAATAACAAATAAACCCTTTCATAAGAAAGGAAACATTGCAAATGGCTGTGGCAAAAAGGCAGCTAAAATACTAAAAATCTTGAAGGTCCGCGTACATGAAGATTTTCGAATTTTTCAAAGTCTTCATTTTGTTATTATTTTCTGTCTAAATAAAAGGAAATAAGCAAAAAACAACTACGAATAACATAAAAACCCTTCTATAAGAAAGAGAAACATTGCAAATGGCTGTGGCAAGAATGCAGCTAAAACACTAAAAATCTTGAAGGTCCGCGTACATGAAAATTTTCGAATTTTTCAGTCTTCATTTTGTTATTTTTTTCTGTCTAAATAAAAGGAAATAAACAAAAACCAACTACGAATAACATATAAACCCTTCTATAAGAAAGGAAACATTGCCAATGGCTGTTGCAAGAAGGCAGCAAAACACTAAAAATCTTGAAGGTCCGCGTACATGAAAATTTTCGAATTTTTCAAAGTCTTCATTTTGTTTATTTTCTGTCTAAATAAAAGGAAATAAGCAAAAAACAACTACGAAAAACATATAAACCCTTCTATAAGAAAGGAAACATTGCTAAGGGCTGTGGTAAGAAGGCAGCTAAAACACTAAAAATCTTGAAGGTCCGCGTACATGAAAATTTTCGAATTTTTCAAAGTCTTCATTTTGTTATTTTTTTCTGTCTAAATAAAAGGAAATAAACAAAAAACAACTACGAATAACATATAAACCCTTCTATAAGAAAGGAAACATTGCAAATGGCTGTGGCAAGAAGGCAGCTAAAACACTAAAAATCTTAAAGATCCGCGTGCATGAAAATTTTCGAATTTTTCAAAGTCTTCATTTTGTTATTTTTTTCTGTCTAAAAAAAAGGAAATAAACAAAAAACAACTACGAATAACATATAAACCCTTCTATAAGAAAGGAAACATTGCAAATGGCTGTTACAAGAAGGCAGCTAAAACACTAAAAATCTCGAAGGTCCGCGTACATGAAAATTTTCGAATTTTTCAAAGTCTTCATTTTGTTATTTTTTTCTGTCTAAATAAAAGGAAATCAACAAAAAACAACTACGAATAACATATAAACCCTTCTATAAGAAACGAAAACATTGCTAAGGGCTGTGGCAAGAAGGCACCTAAAACACTAAAAATCTTGAAGGTCCGCGTACATGAAAATTTTCGAATTTTTCAAAGTCTTCATTTTGTTTTTTTTTTCTGTCTAAACAAAAGGAAATAAACAAAAAACAACTACGAATAACATATAAACCCTTCTATAAGAAAGGAAACATTGCAAATGGCTGTGGCAAGAAGGCAGCTAAAACACTAAAAATCTTGAAGGTCCGCGTACATGAAAATGTTCGAATTGTTCAAAGTCTTCATTTTGTTATTTTTTTCTGTCCAAATAAAAGGAAATAAACAAAAAACAACTACGAATAACATATAAACCCTTCTATAAGAAAGGAAACATTGCAAATGGCTGTGGCAAGAAGGCAGCTAAAACACTAAAAATCTCGAAGGTCCGCGTACATGAAAATTTTCGAATTTTTCAAAGTCATCATTTTGTTATTTTTTTCTGTCTAAATAAAAGGAAATAAACAAAAAACAACTACGAATAACATATAACCCCTTTTATAAGAAAGGAAACATTGCAAATGGCTGTGGCAAGAAGGCAGCTAAATCACTAAAAATCTTGAAGGTCCGCGTACATGAAAATGTTCGAATTTTTCAAAGTCTTCATTTTGTTATTTTTTTCTGTCTAAATAAAATGAAATAAGCAAAAAACAAATACGAATAACATATAAACCCTTCTATAAGAAAGGAAACATTGCTAAGGGCTGTTGAAAGAATGCAGCTAAAACACTAAAAATATTGAAGGTCCGCGTACATGAAAATTTTCGAATTTTTCAAAGTCTTCATTTTGTTATTTTTTTCTGTCTAAATAAAAGGAAATAAGCAAAAAACAACTACGAATAACATAAAAACCCTTCTATAAGAAAGAAAACATTGCAAATGGCTGTGGCAAGAAGGCAGCTAAAACACTAAAAATCTTGAAGGTCCGCGTACATGAAAATTTTCGAATTTTTCAAAGTCTTCATTTTGTTATTTTTTTCTGTTTAAATAAAAGGAAATAAGCAAAAAAAAAACTACGAATAACAAATAAACCCTTTCATAAGAAAGGAAACATTGCAAATGGCTGTGGCAAGAAGGCAGCTAAAATACTAAAAATCTTGAAGGTCCGCGTACATGAAGATTTTCGAATTTTTCAAAGTCTTCATTTTGTTATTATTTTCTGTCTAAATAAAAGGAAATAAGCAAAAAACAACTACGAATAACATAAAAACCCTTCTATAAGAAAGAGAAACATTGCAAATGGCTGTGGCAAGAATGCAGCTAAAACACTAAAAATCTTGAAGGTCTGCGTACATGAAAATTTTCGAATTTTTCAGTCTTCATTTTGTTATTTTTTTCTGTCTAAATAAAAGGAAATAAACAAAAAACAACTACGAATAACATATAAACCCTTCTATAAGAAAGGAAACATTGCCAATGGCTGTTGCAAGAAGGCAGCAAAACACTAAAAATCTTGAAGGTCCGCGTACATGAAAATTTTCGAATTTTTCAAAGTCTTCATTTTGTTTATTTTCTGTCTAAATAAAAGGAAATAAGCAAAAAACAACTACGAAAAACATATAAACCCTTCTATAAGAAAGGAAACATTGCTAAGGGCTGTGGCAAGAAGGCAGCTAAAACACTAAAAATCTTGAAGGTCCGCGTACATGAAAATTTTCGAATTTTTCAAAGTCTTCATTTTGTTATTTTTTTCTGTCTAAATAAAAGGAAATAAACAAAAAACAACTACGAATAACATATAAACCCTTCTATAAGAAAGGAAACATTGCAAATGGCTGTGGCAAGAAGGCAGCTAAAACACTAAAAATCTTAAAGATCCGCGTACATGAAAATTTTCGAATTTTTCAAAGTCTTCATTTTGTTATTTTTTTCTGTCTAAAAAAAAGGAAATAAACAAAAAACAACTACGAATAACATATAAACCCTTCTATAAGAAAGGAAACATTGCAAATGGCTGTTACAAGAAGGCAGCTAAAACACTAAAAATCTCGAAGGTCCGCGTACATGAAAATTTTCGAATTTTTCAAAGTCTTCATTTTGTTATTTTTTTCTGTCTAAATAAAAGGAAATAAGCAAAAACAACTACGAATAACATATAAACCCTTCTATAAGAAAGGACACCTTGCAAATGGCTGTTGCAAGAAGGCAGCAAAACACTAAAAATCTCGAAGGTCCGCGTACATGAAAATTTTCGCATTTTTCAAAGTCTTCATTTTGTTATTTTTTTCTGTCTAAATAAAAGGAAATCAACAAAAAACAACTACGAATAACATATAAACCCTTCTATAAGAAACGAAAACATTGCTAAGGGCTGTGGCAAGAAGGCACCTAAAACACTAAAAATCTTGAAGGTCCGCGTACATGAAAATTTTAAAATTTTTCAAAGTCTTCATTTTGTTTTTTTTTTCTGTCTAAACAAAAGGAAATAAACAAAAAAACAACTACGAATAACATATAAACCCTTCTATAAGAAAGGAAACATTGCAAATGGCTGTGGCAAGAAGGCAGCTAAAACACTAAAAATCTTGAAGGTCCGCGTACATGAAAATGTTCGAATTGTTCAAAGTCTTCATTTTGTTATTTTTTTCTGTCCAAATAAAAGGAAATAAACAAAAAACAACTACGAATAACATATAAACCCTTCTATAAGAAAGGAAACATAGCAAATGGCTGTGGCAAGAAGGCAGCTAAAACACTAAAAATCTCGAAGGTCCGCGTACATGAAAATTTTCGAATTTTTCAAAGTCTTACTTTTGTTATTTTTTTCTGTCTAAATAAAAGGAAATATACAAAAAACAACTACGAATAACATATAAACCCTTCTATAAGAAAGGAAACATTGCAAATGGCTGTGGCAAGAAGGCAGCTAAAACACTAAAAATCTCGAAGGTCCGCGTACATGAAAATTTTCGAATTTTTCAAAGTCTTAATTTTGTTATTTTTTTCTATCTAAATAAAAGGAAATAAGCAAAAAACAACTACGAATAACATACACAACCCTTCTATAAGAAAGGAAACATTGCAAATGGCTGTGGCAAGAAGGCAGCTAAAACACTAAAAATCTTGAAGGTCCGCGTACATGAAAATTTTCGAATTTTTCAAAGTCTTCATTTTGTTATTTTTTTCTGTCTAAATAAAAGGAAATAAACAAAAAACAACTACGAATAACATATAAACCCTTCTATAAGAAAGGAAACATTGCAAATGGCTGTGGCAAGAAGGCAGCTAAAACACTAAAAATCTCGAAGGTCCGCGTACATGAAAATTTTCGAATTTTTCAAAGTCTTCATTTTGTTATTTTTTTCTGTCTAAATAAAAGGAAATAAGCAAAAAACAACTACGAATAACATACACAACCCTTCTATAAGAAAGGAAACATTGCTAAGGGCTGTGGCAAGAAGGCAGCTAAAACACTAAAAATCTTGAAGGTCCGCGTACATGAAAATTTTCGAATTTTTCAAAGTCTTCATTTTGTTATTTTTTTCTGTCTAAATAAAAGGAAATAAACAAAAAACAACTACGAATAAAATATAAACCCTTCTATAAGAAAGGAAACATTGCAAATGGCTGTGGCAAGAAGGCAGCTAAAACACTAAAAATCTCGAAGGTCCGCGTACATGAAAATTTTCGAATTTTTCAAAGTCTTCATTTTGTTATTTTTTTCTGTCTAAATAAAATGGAAATCAACAAAAAAACAACTACGAATAACATATAAACCCTTCTATAAGAAAGGAAACATTGCTAAGGGCTGTGGCAAGAAGACACCTAAAACACTAAAAATCTTGAAGGTCCGCGTACATGAAAATGTTCGAATTTTTCAAAGTCTTCATTTTGTTATTTTTTTCTGTCTAAATAAAAGGAAATAAGCAAAAAACAACTACGAATAACATATAAACCCTTCTATAAGAAAGGAAACATTGCAAATGGCTGTGGCAAGAAGGCAGCTAAAACACTAAAAATCTTGAAGGTCCGCGTACATGAAAATTTTCGAATTTTTCAAAGTCTTCATTTTGTTATTTTTTTCTGTCTAAATAAAAGGAAATAAACAAAAAACAACTACGAATAACATATAAACCCTTCTATAAGAAAGGAAACATTGCAAATGGCTGTGGCAAGAAGGCAGCTAAAACACTAAAAATCTTGAAGGTCCGCGTACATGAAAATTTTCGAATTTTTCAAAGTCTTCATTTTGTTATTATTTTCTGTCTAAATAAAAGGAAATAAGCAAAAAAAACTACGAATAACAAATAAACCCTTTTATAAGAAAGGAAACATTGCAAATGGCTGTGGCAAGAAGGCAGCTAAAACACTAAAAATCTTGAAGGTCCGCGTACATGAAAATTTTCGAATTTTTCAAAGTCTTCATTTTGTTATTTTTTTCTGTCTAAATAAAAGGAAATAAGCAAAAAACAACTACGAATAACATATAAACCCTTCTATAAGAAAGAAAACATTGCAAATGGCTGTGGCAAGAATGCAGCTAAAACACTAAAAATCTTGAAGGTCCGCGTACATGAAAATGTTCGAATTTTTCAAAGTCTTCATTTTGTTATTTTTTTCTGTCTAAACAAAAGGAAATAAACAAAAAACAACTACGAATAACAAATAAACCCTTTTATAAGAAAGGAAACATTGCAAATGGCTGTGGCAAGAAGGCAGCTAAAACACTAAAAATCTTGAAGGTCCGCGTACATGAAAAGGGATCGAATTTTTGATAGTTTTCATTTTGTTATGTTTTTCGGTCTAAATAAAAGGAAATAAGCCCAAAACAACTAAGAATAACATATACACCCTTCTATAAGAAAGGAATCATTGCAAATGGCTGTGGCAAGAATGCAGCTAAAACACTAAAAATCTCCAAGGTCCGCGTACATGAAAATTTTTGAATTTAGTAAAGTTTTCATTTTGTTAGTTTTTTCTGTCTAAATAAAAGGAAATAAGCAAAAAACAACTACGAATAACATATAAACCCTTTTATAAGAAAGGAAACATTTCAAATGTCTGTGGCAAGAATGCAGCTAAAACACTAAAAATCTTGAAGGTCGGCGTACATGAAAATTTTCGAATTTTTCAAAGTCTTCATTTTGTTGTTTTGTTCTGTCTAAATAAAAGGAAATAAGCAAAAAACAACTACGAATAACATATAAACCCTTCTATAAGAAAGGAAACATTGCAAACGGCTGTTGAAAGAATGCAGCTAAAACACTAAAAATCTCGAACGTCCGCGTACATGAAAATTTTCGAATTTTTCAAAGTCTTCATTTTGTTATTTCTTTCTGTCTAAATAAAAGGAAATAAACAAAAAACAACTACGAATAACATATAAACCCTTCTATAAGAAAGGAAACATTGCAAATGGCTGTGGCAAGAATGCAGCTAAAAGACTAAAAATCTTGAAGGTCCGCGTACATGAAAATTTTCGAATTTTTCAAAGTCTTCATTTTGTTATTATTTTCTGTCTTAATAAAAGGAAAAAAGCAAACCACAACTACGAATAACATATAAACCCTTCTATAAGAAAGGAAACATTGCAAACGGCTGTGGCAAGGAATGCAGCTCAAACACTAAAAATCTTGAAGGTCCGCGTACATGAAAATTTTCGAATTTCTCAAAGTGTTCATTTTGTTATTTTTTTCTGTCCAAATAAAAGGAAATAAACAAAAAACAACAAAAATAACATATAAACCTTTCTATAAGAAAGGAAACATTGCAAACGGCTGTTGCAAGAATGTAGCTAAAACACTAAAAATCTCGACAGTCCGCGTACATGAAAATTTTCGAATTTTTCAAAGTCTTCATTTTGTTATTTTTTTCTGTCCAAATAAAAGGAAATAAGCAAAAAAACAACTACGAATAACATATAAACCCTTCTATAAGAAAGGAATCATTGCAAATGGCTGTGGCAAGAAGGCAGCTAAAACACTAACAATCTTGAAGGTCCGCGTACATGAAAATTTTCAAATTTTTCAAAGTCTTCAGTTTATTATTATTTTCTGTCTAAATAAAAGAAAATAAGCAAAAAACAACTACGAATAACATATAAACCCTTTTATAAGAAAGGAAACATTGCAAATGGCTGTGGCAAGAATGCAGCTAAAACGCTAAAAATCTCGAAGGTCCGCGTACATGAAAATGTTCGAATTTTTCAAAGTCTTCATTTTGTTATTTTTTTCTGTCCAAATAAAAGGAAATAAGCAAAAAACAACTACGAATAACATATAAACCTTTCTATAAGAAAGGAAACATTGCAAATGGCTGTTGCAAGAATGCAGCTAAAACACTAAAAATCTGGAAGGTCCGCGTACATGAAAATTTTCGAATTTTTCAGAGTCTTCATTTTGTTATTTTTTTCTGTCTAAATAAAAGGAAATAAGCAAAAAACAACTACGAATAACATAAAAACTCTTCTATAAGAAAGGAAACATTGCAAATGGCTGTTGCAAGTATGCAGCTAAAACACTAAAAATCTTGAAGGTCCGCGTACATGAAAATTTTCGAATTTTTCAAAGTCTTCAGTTTATTATTATTTTCTGTCTAAATAAAAGGAAATAAACCAAAAAACAACTACGAATAACATATAAACCTTTCTATAAGAAAGGAAACATTGCAAATGGCTGTTGCAAGAATGCAGCTAAAACACTAAAAATCTGGAAGGTGCGCGTACATGAAAATTTTCGAATTTTTCAGAGTCTTCATTTTGTTATTTTTTTCTGTCTAAATAAAAGGAAATAAGCAAAAAACAACTACGAATAACATAAAAACCCTTCTATAAGAAAGGAAACATTGCAAATGGCTGTGGCAAGAATGCAGCTAAAACACTAAAGATCTGGAAGGTCCGCGTACATGAAAAGGGATCGAATTTTTGATAGTTTTCATTTTGTTATGTTTTTCGGTCTAAATAAAAGGAAATAAGCCCAAAACAACTAAGAATAACATATACACCCTTCTATAAGAAAGGAATCATTGCAAATGGCTGTGGCAAGAATGCAGCTAAAACACTAAAAATCGCCAAGGTCCGCGTACATGAAAATTTTTGAATTTAGTAAAGTTTTCATTTTGTTAGTTTTTTCTGTCTAAATAAAAGGAAATAAGCAAAAAACAACTACGAATAACATATAAACCCTTTTATAAGAAAGGAAACATTGCAAATGGCTGTGGCAAGAAGGCAGCTAAAACACTAAAAATCTTGAAGGTCCGCGTACATGAAAATTTTCGAATTTTTCAAAGTCTTCATTTTGTTATTTTGTTCTGTCTAAATAAAAGGAAATAAGCAAAAAACAACTACGAATAACATATAAACCCTTCTATAAGA
Source organism: Euprymna scolopes (assembly GCF_053919585.1). Classification (NCBI taxonomy): domain Eukaryota; kingdom Metazoa; phylum Mollusca; class Cephalopoda; order Sepiida; family Sepiolidae; genus Euprymna; species Euprymna scolopes. The sequence continues at coordinate 41,810,132 of NC_136504.1, read as the reverse complement.
AAGGAAACATTGCAAATGGCTGTGGCAAGAAGGCAGCTAAAACACTAAAAATCTTGAAGGTCCGCGTACATGAAAATGTTCGAATTTTTCAAAGTCTTCATTTTGTTATTTTTTTCTGTCTAAATAAAAGGAAATAAACAAAAACCAACTACGAATAACATATAAACCCTTCTATAAGAAAGGAAACATTGCAAATGGCTGTGGCAAGAAGGCAGCTAAAACACTAAAAATCTTGAAGGTCCGCGTACATGAAAATTTTCGAATTTTTCAAAGTCTTCATTTTGTTATTTTTTTCTGTCTAAATAAAAGGAAATAAGCAAAAAACAACTACGAATAACATAAAAACCCTTCTATAAGAAAGGAAACATTGCAAATGGCTGTTGCAAGTATGCAGCTAAAACACTAAAAATCTCGAAGGTCCGCGTACATGAAAATTGTCGATTTTTTCAAAGTCTTCATTTTGTTATATTTTTCTGTCCAAATAACAGGAAATAAGCAAAAAACAACTACGAATAACATAAACAACCCTTCTATAAGAAAGGAAACATTGCAAATGGCTGTGGCAAGACGGCAGCTAAAACACTAAAAATCTTGAAGGTCCGCGTACATGAAAATTTTCGAATTTTTCAAAGTCTTCATTTTGTTATTTTTTTCTGTCTAAATAAAAGGAAATAAGCAAAAAAACAACTACGAATAACATATAAACCCTTCTATAAGAAAGGAAACATTGCTAAGGGCTGTTGAAAGAATGCAGCTAAAACACTAAAAATCTTGAAGATCCGCGTACATGAAAATTTTCGAATTTTTCAAAGTCTTCATTTTGTTATTTTTTTCTGTCTAAAGTAAAGGAAATAAACAAAAAAAAACTACGAATAACAAATAAACCCTTTTATAAGAAAGGAAACATTGCAAATGGCTGTGGCAAGAAGGCAGCTAAAACACTAAAAATCTTGAAGGTCCGCGTACATGAAAATTTTCGAATTTTTCAAAGTCTTCATTTTGTTATTTTTTTCTGTCTAAATAAAAGGAAATAAACAAAAAAAAACTACGAATAACATATAAACCCTTCTATAAGAAAGGAAACATTGCAAATGGCTGTGGCAAGAAGGCAGCTAAAACACTAAAAATCTTGAAGGTCCGCGTACATGAAAATTTTCGAATTTTTCAAAGTCTTCATTTTGTTATTTTTTTCTGTCTAAATAAAAGGAAATAAACAAAAAACAACTACGAATAACATATAAACCCTTCTATAAGAAAGGAAACATTGCAAACGGCTGTTGAAAGAATGCAGCTAAAACACTAAAAATCTCGAACGTCCGCGTACATGAAAATTTTCGAATTTTTCAAAGTCTTCATTTTGTTATTTTTTTCTGTCTAAATAAAAGGAAATAAACAAAAAACAACTACGAATAACATATAAACCCTTCTATAAGAAAGGAAACATTGCAAATGGCTGTGGCAAGAATGCAGCTAAAAGACTAAAAATCTTGAAGGTCCGCGTACATGAAAATTTTCGAATTTTTCAAAGTCTTCATTTTGTTATTATTTTCTGTCTTAATAAAAGGAAAAAAGCAAACCACAACTACGAATAACATATAAACCCTTCTATAAGAAAGGAAACATTGCAAACGGCTGTGGCAAGGAATGCAGCTCAAACACTAAAAATCTTGAAGGTCCGCGTACATGAAAATTTTCGAATTTCTCAAAGTGTTCATTTTGTTATTTTTTTCTGTCCAAATAAAAGGAAATAAACAAAAAACAACTAAAAATAACATATAAACCTTTCTATAAGAAAGGAAACATTGCAAACGGCTGTTGCAAGAATGTAGCTAAAACACTAAAAATCTCGACAGTCCGCGTACATGAAAATTTTCGAATTTTTCAAAGTCTTCATTTTGTTATTTTTTTCTGTCCAAATAAAAGGAAATAAGCAAAAAAACAACTACGAATAACATATAAACCCTTCTATAAGAAAGGAATCATTGCAAATGGCTGTGGCAAGAAGGCAGCTAAAACACTAACAATCTTGAAGGTCCGCGTACATGAAAATTTTCAAATTTTTCAAAGTCTTCAGTTTATTATTATTTTCTGTCTAAATAAAATAAAATAAGCAAAAAACAACTACGAATAACATATAAACCCTTTTATAAGAAAGGAAACATTGCAAATGGCTGTGGCAAGAATGCAGCTAAAACGCTAAAAATCTCGAAGGTCCGCGTACATGAAAATGTTCGAATTTTTCAAAGTCTTCATTTTGTTATTTTTTTCTGTCCAAATAAAAGGAAATAAGCAAAAAACAACTAAAAATAACATATAAACCCTTCTATAAGAAAGGAAACATTGCAAATGGCTGTGGCAAGAAGGCAGCTAAAACACTAAAAATCTTGAAGGTCCGCATACATGAAAATTTTCGAATTTTTCAAAGTCTTCATTTTGTTATTATTTTCTGTCTAAATAAAAGGAAATAAGCAAAAAAAACTACGAATAACAAATAAACCCTTTTATAAGAAAGGAAACATTGCTAAGGGCTGTTGAAAGAATGCAGCTAAAACACTAACAATCTTGAAGGTCCGCGTACATGAAAATTTTCGAATTTTTCAAAGTCTTCATTTTGTTATTTTTTTCTGTCTAAATAAAAGGAAATAAGCAAAAAACAACTACGAATAACATATAAACCCTTCTATAAGAAAGAAAACATTGCAAATGGCTGTGGCAAGAATGCAGCTAAAACACTAAAAATCTTGAAGGTCCGCGTACATGAAAATGTTCGAATTTTTCAAAGTCTTCATTTTGTTATTTTTTTCTGTCTAAACAAAAGGAAATAAACAAAAAAAAACTACGAATAACAAATAAACCCTTTTATAAGAAAGGAAACATTGCAAATGGCTGTGGCAAGAAGGCAGCTAAAACACTAAAAATCTTGAAGGTCCGCGTACATGAAAAGGGATCGAATTTTTGATAGTTTTCATTTTGTTATGTTTTTCGGTCTAAATACAAGGAAATAAGCCCAAAACAACTAAGAATAACATATACACCCTTCTATAAGAAAGGAATCATTGCAAATGGCTGTGGCAAGAATGCAGCTAAAACACTAAAAATCTCCAAGGTCCGCGTACATGAAAATTTTTGAATTTAGTAAAGTTTTTATTTTGTTAGTTTTTTCTGTCTAAATAAAAGGAAATAAGCAAAAAACAACTACGAATAACATATAAACCCTTTTATAAGAAAGGAAACATTGCAAATGTCTGTGGCAAGAATGCAGCTAAAACACTAAAAATCTTGAAGGTCGGCGTACATGAAAATTTTCGAATTTTTCAAAGTCTTCATTTTGTTATTTTGTTCTGTCTAAATAAAAGGAAATAAGCAAAAAACAACTACGAATAACATATAAACCCTTCTATAAGAAAGGAAACATTGCAAACGGCTGTTGAAAGAATGCAGCTAAAACACTAAAAATCTCGAACGTCCGCGTACATGAAAATTTTCGAATTTTTCAAAGTCTTCATTTTGTTATTTTTTTCTGTCTAAATAAAAGGAAATAAACAAAAAACAACTACGAATAACATATAAACCCTTCTATAAGAAAGGAAACATTGCAAATGGCTGTGGCAAGAATGCAGCTAAAAGACTAAAAATCTTGAAGGTCCGCGTACATGAAAATTTTCGAATTTTTCAAAGTCTTCATTTTGTTATTATTTTCTGTCTTAATAAAAGGAAATAAGCAAAAAACAACAACGAATAACATATAAACCCTTCTATAAGAAAGGAAACATTGCAAACGGCTGTGGAAAGAATGCAGCTAAAACACTAAAAATCTCGAACGTCCGCGTACATAAAAATTTTCGAATTTTTCAAAGTCTTCATTTTGTTATTTTTTTCTGTCTAAATAAAAGGAAATAAGCAAAAAACAACTACGAATAACATGTACAACCCTTCTATAAGAAAGGAAACATTGCAAATGGCTGTGGCAAGAATGCAGCTAAAAGACTAAAAATCTTGAAGGTCCGCGTACATGAAAATTTTCGAATTTTTCAAAGTCTTCATTTTGTTATTATTTTCTGTCTTAATAAAAGGAAAAAAGCAAACCACAACTACGAATAACATATAAACCCTTCTATAAGAAAGGAAACATTGCAAACGGCTGTGGCAAGAATGCAGCTCAAACACTAAAAATCTTGAAGGTCCGCGTACATGAAAATTTTCGAATTTCTCAAAGTGTTCATTTTGTTATTTTTTTCTGTCCAAATAAAAGGAAATAAACAAAAAACAACTAAAAATAACATATAAACCTTTCTATAAGAAAGGAAACATTGCAAACGGCTGTTGCAAGAATGTAGCTAAAACACTAAAAATCTCGACAGTCCGCGTACATGAAAATTTTCGAATTTTTCAAAGTCTTCATTTTGTTATTTTTTTCTGTCCAAATAAAAGGAAATAAGCAAAAAAACAACTACGAATAACATATAAACCCTTCTATAAGAAAGGAAACATTGCAAATGGCTGTGGCAAGAAGGCAGCTAAAACACTAACAATCTTGAAGGTCCGCGTACATGAAAATTTTCAAAATTTTCAAAGTCTTCAGTTTATTATTATTTTCTGTCTAAATAAAAGAAAATAAGCAAAAAACAACTACGAATAACATATAAACCCTTTTATAAGAAAGGAAACATTGCAAATGGCTGTGGCAAGAATGCAGCTAAAACGCTAAAAATCTCGAAGGTCCGCGTACATGAAAATTTTCGAATTTTTCAAAGTCTTCATTTTGTTATTTTTTTCTGTCCAAATAAAAGGAAATAAGCAAAAAACAACTACGAATAACATATAAACCTTTCTATAAGAAAGGAAACATTGCAAATGGCTGTTGCAAGAATGCAGCTAAAACACTAAAAATCTGGAAGGTCCGCGTACATGAAAATTTTCGAATTTTTCAGAGTCTTCATTTTGTTATTTTTTTCTGTCTAAATAAAAGGAAATAAGCAAAAAACAACTACGAATAACATAAAAACCCTTCTATAAGAAAGGAAACATTGCAAATGGCTGTTGCAAGTATGCAGCTAAAACACTAAAAATCTCGAAGGTCCGCGTACATGAAAATTGTCGAATTTTTCAAAGTCTTCATTTTGTTATATTTTTCTTTCCAAATAACAGGAAATAAGCAAAAAACAACTACGAATAACATAAACAACCCTTCTATAAGAAAGGAAACATTGCAAATGGCTGTGGCAAGAATGCAGCTAAAACACTAAAAATCTTGAAGGTCCGCGTACATGAAAATTTTCGAATTTTTGATAGTTTTCATTTTGTTATGTTTTTCGGTCTTAATAAAAGGAAATAAGCCCAAAACAACTAAGAATAACATATACACCCTTCTATAAGAAAGGAATCATTGCAAATGGCTGTGGCAAGAATGCAGCTAAAACACTAAAAATCTCGAAGGTCCGCGTACATGAAAATTTTTGAATTTTTCAAAGTCTTCATTTTGTTATTTTGTTCTGTCTAAATAAAAGGAAATAAGCAAAAAACAACTACGAATAACATATAAACCCTTTTATAAGAAAGGAAACATTGCGAACGGCTGTTGAAAGAATGCAGCTAAAACACTAAAAATCTCGACAGTCCGCGTACATGAAAATTTTCGAATTTTTCAAAGTCTTCATTTTGTTATTTTTTTCTATCCAAATAAAAGGAAATAAGCAAAAAAACAACTACGAATAACATATAAACCCTTCTATAAGAAAGGAAACATTGCAAATGGCTGTGGCAAGAAGGCAGCTAAAACACTAACAATCTTGAAGGTCCGCGTACATGAAAATTTTCAAATTTTTCAAAGTCTTCAGTTTATTATTATTTTCTGTCAAAATAAAAGAAAATAAGCAAAAAACAACTACGAATAACATATAAACCCTTTTATAAGAAAGGAAACATTGCAAATGGCTGTGGCAAGAATGCAGCTAAAACGCTAAAAATCTCGAAGGTCCGCGTACATGAAAATTTTCGAATTTTTCAAAGTCTTCATTTTGTTATTTTTTTCTGTCCAAATAAAAGGAAATAAGCAAAAAACAACTACGAATAACATATAAACCTTTCTATAAGAAAGGAAACATTGCAAATGGCTGTTGCAAGAATGCAGCTAAAACACTAAAAATCTGGAAGGTCCGCGTACATGAAAATTTTCGAATTTTTCAGAGTCTTCATTTTGTTATTTTTTTCTGTCTAAATAAAAGGAAATAAGCAAAAAACAACTACGAATAACATAAAAACCCTTCTATAAGAAAGGAAACATTGCAAATGGCTGTTGCAAGTATGCAGCTAAAACACTAAAAATCTCGAAGGTCCGCGTACATGAAAATTGTCGAATTTTTCAAAGTCTTCATTTTGTTATATTTTTCTGTCCAAATAACAGGAAATAAGCAAAAAACAACTACGAATAACATAAACAACCCTTCTATAAGAAAGGAAACATTGCAAATGGCTGTGGCAAGAATGCAGCTAAAACACTAAAAATCTTGAAGGTCCGCGTACATGAAAATTTTCGAATTTTTGATAGTTTTCATTTTGTTATGTTTTTCGGTCTTAATAAAAGGAAATAAGCCCAAAACAACTAAGAATAACATATACACCCTTCTATAAGAAAGGAATCATTGCAAATGGCTGTGGCAAGAATGCAGCTAAAACACTAACAATCTTGAAATCTGAAAATTTTTGAATTTTTCAAAGTCTTCATTTTGTTATTTTGTTCTGTCTAAATAAAAGGAAATAAGCAAAAAACAACTAAGAATAGCATATAAACCCTTTAATAAGAAAGGAAACATTGCAAATGGCTATTGCAAGTATGCAGCTAAACACTAAAAATCTCGAAGGTCCGCGTACATGAAAATTTTCGAATTTTTCAGAGTCTTCATTTTGTTATTTTTTTCTGTCTAAATAAAAGGAAATAAGCAAAAAACAACTACGAATAACATAAACAACCCTTCTATAAGAAAGGAAACATTGCAAATGGCTGTGGCAAGAAGGCAGCTAAAACACTAAAAATCTTGAAGGTCCGCGTACATGAAAATTTTCGAATTTTTCAAAGTCTTCAGTTTATTATTATTTCTGTCTAAATAAAAGGAAATAAGCAAAAAACAACTACGAATAGCATATAAACCCTTTAATAAGAAAGGAAACATTGCAAATGGCTGTTGCAAGTATGCAGCTAAACACTAAAAATCTCGAAGGTCCGCGTACATGAAAATTTTCGAATTTTTCAGAGTCTTCATTTTGTTATTTTTTTCTGTCTAAATAAAAGGAAATAAGCAAAAAACAACTACGAATAACATACACAACCCTTCTATCAGAAAGGAAACATTGCAAATGGCTGTTGCAAGAATGCAGCTAAAACACTAAAAATCTTGAAGGTCCGCGTACATGAAAATTTTCGAATTTTTCAAAGTCTTCAGTTTATTATTATTTTCTGTCTAAATAAAAGGAAATAAGCAAAAAACAACTACAAATAACATATAAACCCATCTATAAGAAAGGAAACATTGCAAATGGCTGTGGCAAGAATGCAGCTAAAACACTAAAAATCTTGAAGGTCCGCGTACATGAAAATTTTCGAATTTTTCAAAGTCTTCATTTTGTTATTTTTTTCTGTCTAAATAAAAGGAAATAAGCAAAAAACAACTACAAATAACATATAAACCCTTCTATAAGAAAGGAAACATTGCAAATGGCTGTTGCAAGAATGCAGCTAAAACACTAAAAATCTCGAAGGTCCGCGTACATGAATATTTTCGAATTTTTCAAAGTCTTCATTTTGTTTTTATTTTCTGACTAAATAAAACGAAATAAGCAAAAAACAACTACAAATAATAGAAACAACCCTTCTATAAGAAAGGAAACATTGCAAATGGCTGTGGCAAGAATGCAGCTAAAACACTAAAAATCTTGAAGGTCCGCGTACATGAAAATTTTCGAATTTTTGATAGTTTCCATTTTGTTATGTTTTTCGGTCTAAATAAAAGGAAATAAGCCCAAAACAACTAAGAATAACATATACACCCTTCTATAAGATAGAAAACATTGCAAACGGCTGTTGCAAGAATGCAGCTAAAACACTAAAAATCTCGAAGGTCCGCGTACATGAAAATTTTCGAATTTTTCAGAGTCTTCATTTTGTTATTTTTTTCTGTCTAAATAAAAGGAAATAAGCAAAAAACAACTACGAATAACATAAAAACCATTCTATAAGAAAGGAAACATTGCAAATGGCTGTTGCAAGTATGCAGCTAAAACACTAAAAATCTCGAAGGTCCGCCTACATGAAAATTTTCGAATTTTTCAAAGTGTTCATTTTGTTATTTTTTTCTGTCTAAATAAAAGGAAATAAGCAAAAAACAACTACGAATAACATACACAACCCTTCTATAAGAAAGGAAACATTGCTAAGGGCTATGGCAAGAAGGCAGCTAAAACACTAAAAATCTTGAAGGTCCGCGTACATGAAAATTTTCGAATTTTTCAAAGTCTTCATTTTATTATTATTTTCTGTCTTAATAAAAGGAAATAAGCAAAAAACAACTACGAATAACATATAAACCCTGCTATAAGAACGGAAACATTGCAAACGGCTGTGGCAAGAATGCAGCTAAAACACTAAAAATCTTGAAGGTCCGCGTACATGAAAATTTTCGAATTTTTCTAAGTTTTAATTTTGTCATTATTTTCCGTCTAAATAAAAGGAAATAAGCCAAAAACAACTAAGAAAAAAATTAAACGGTTCTATAAGAAAGGAAACATTGCAAATGCCTGTGGCAAGAATGCAGCTAAAACCCTAAAAATCTTGAAGGTCCGCGTACATGAAAATTTTCGAATTTTTCAAAGTCTTCATTTTGTTTTTTTTTCTGTCTAAATAAAAGGAAATAAGCAAAAAACAACTATGAATACAACATAAACCCTTTTATAAGAAAGGAAACATTGCAAATGGCTGTGGCAAGACTGCAGCTAAAACACTAAAAATCTTGAAGGTCCGCGTACTAAAATTTTAGAATGTTTCAAAGTCTTCATTTTGTTATTTTTTTCTGTCTAAATAAAAGGAAATAAGCAAAAAACAACTACGAATACCATAAAAACCCTTCTATAAGATAGGAAACATTGGAAATGGCTGTGGCAAGAATGCAGCTGAAACACTAAAAATCTTGAAGGTCCGCGTACATGAAAATTTTCGAATTTTTCAAAGTCTTCAGTGTATTGTTATTTTCTGTCACAATAAAAGGAAATAAGCAAAAAACAACTACGAATAACATAAAAACCCTTCTATAAGATAGGAAACATTGCAAATGGCTGTGGCAAGAATGCAGCTAAAACACTAAAAATCTTGAAGGTCCGCGTACATGAAAATTTTCGAATTTTTAAAAGGTTTGATTTTTTTATTATTTTCTGTCTAAATAAAAGGAAATAAGCCCAAAACAACTAGGAATAACATAAAAACCCTTCTATAAGATAGGAAACATTGCCAATGGCTGTGGCAAGAATGCAGCTAAAACACTAAAAATCTTGAAGGTCCGCGTACATGAAAATTTTCGAATTTTTCAAAGTCTTCAGTGTATTATTATTTTCTGTCACAATAAAAGGAAAAAAGCAAAAAACAACTATGAATACCACATAAACCCTTTTATAAGCAAGAAAACATTGCAAATGGTTGTGGCAAAAATGCAGCTAAAACACTAAAAATCTTGAAGGTCCGCGTACATGAAAATTTTTCAATTTTTCAAAGTTTTCATTTTGTTATTATTTTCTCTAAATAAAAGGAAATAAGCCCAAAACAACTCAGAAAAACATGAAAACCCTTCTATAAGATAGAAAACATTGCAAATGGCTGTGGCAAGAACGCAGCTAAAACACTAAAAATCTTAAAGCTCCGCGTACATGAAAATTTTCGAATTTTTCAAAGTTTTCATTTTGTTATTATTTTCTGTCTAAATAAAAGGAAATAAGCAAAAAACAACTACGAATAACATAAACAACCCTTCTATAAGAAAGGAAACATTGCAAATGGCTGTGGCAAGAATGCAGCTAAAACACTAAAAATCTTGAAGGTCCGCGTACATGAAAATTTTAGAATGTTTCAAAGTCTTCATTTTGTGATTTTTTTCTGTCTAAATAAAAGGAAATAAGCAAAAAACAACTATGAATACAACATAAACCTTTTTATAAGAAAGGAAACATTGCAAATAGCTGTGGCAAGAATGCAGCTAAAACACTAAAAATCTTGAAGGTCCGCGTACATGAAAATTTTTCAATTTTTCAAAGTTTTAATTTTGTTATTATATTCTGTCTAAATAAAAGGAAATAAGCAAAAAACAACTAAGAATAACATAAAAACCCTTCTATAAGATAGGAAACATTGCAAATGGCTGTGGCAAGAATGCAGCTAAAACACTAAAAATCTTGAAGGTCCGCGTACATGAAAATTTTCGAAGTTTTAAAAGGTTTCATTTTGTTATTATTTTCTGTCTAAATAAAAGGAAATAAGCCCAAAACAACTAGGAATAACATAAAAACCCTTCTATAAGATAGGAAACATTGCCAATGGCTGTGGCAAGAATGCAGCTAAAACACTAAAAATCTTGAAGGTCCGCGTAAATGAAAATTTTCGAATTTTTAAAAGTCTTCATTTTGTTTTTTTTTTCTGTCTAAATAAAAGGAAATAAGCAAAAAGAAACTACGAATAACATAAACAACCCTTCTATAAGAAAGGAAACATTGCAAATGGCTGTGGCAAGAATGCAGCTAAAACACTTAAAATCTTGAAGGTCCGCGTACATGAAAATTTTCGAATTTTTCAAAGTCTTTATTTTGTTATATTTTCTGTCTAAATAAAAGGAAATAAGCTCAAAACCACTAAGAATAACATATAAACCCTTCTATAAGAAAGGAAACATTGCAAATGGCTGTGGCAAGAATGCAGCTAAAACACTAAAAATCTTGAAGGTCCGCGTACATGAAAATTTTCGCATTTTTCAAAGTCTTCATTTTGTTATATTTTCTGTCTAAATAAAAGGAAATAAGCCCAAAACAACTAAGAATAACATATAAACACTTCTATAAGAAAGGAAACATTGCAAATGGCTGTGGCAAGAAGGCAGCTAAAACACTAAAAATCTTGAAGGTCCGCGTACATGAACATTTTCGAATTTTTCAAAGTCTTCATTTTGTAATTTTTTTCTGTCTAAATAAAAGGAAATACGCAAAAACTAACTACGAATAACATAAACAACCCTTCTATAAGACAGGAAACATTGCAAATGGCTGTGGCAAGAGAACAGCGAAAACACTAAAAATCTTGAAGATCCGCGTACATGAAAATTTTAGAATTTTTCAAAGTCTCTCGTGTATTATTATTTTCTGTCTAAATAAAAGGAAATAAGCCAAAAACAACTACGAATAACATATAAACTCTTCTATAAGAAGGGAAACATTCTAAATGGCTGGTGCAAGAATGCAGCAAAAACACTAAAAATCTTGAAGGTCCGCGTACATGAAAATTTTCGAATTTTCCAAAGTCTTCATTTGGTTATTATTTTCTGTCTAAATAAAAGGAAATAAGCAAAAAAAAACTACGAATAACATAAAAACCCTTCTATAAGAAAGGAAACATTGCAAACGTCTGTGGCAAGAATGCAGCTAAAACACTAAAAATCTCGAAGGTCAGCGTACATGAAAATTTTCGAATTTTTGAAAGACTTCAGTTTATTATTATTTTCTGTCTGAATAAAAGGAAATAAGCCAAAAACAACTAAGAAAAACATGAACACTGTTCTATAAGAAAGGAAACATTGCAAATGGCTGTGGCAAGAATGCAGCTAAAACACTAAAAATCTTGAAGGTCCGCATACATGAAAATTTTCGAATTTTTCAAAGTTTTTATTTTGTTATAATTTTCTGTCTAAATAAAAGGAAATAAGCAAAAAACAACTAAGAATAACATAAAAACCCTTCTATAAGAAAGGAAACATTTCAAAGGGCTGTGGCAAGAATGCAGCTTAAACACTAAAAATCTTGAAGGTCCGCGTACAGGAAAATTATCGATTTTTTCAAACTCTTTATTTTGTTATTTTTGTCCGTCTAAATAAAAGGAAATAAGCAAAAAACAACTACGAAAAACATATAAACCCTTCTATAAGAAAGGAAACATTGCAAATGACTGTGGCAAGAATGCAGCTAAAACACTAAAAATCTTGAAGGTCCGCGTACATGAAAATTTTCCAATTTTTTAAAGTGTTCATTTTGTTATTATTTTCTGTCTAAATAAAAGGAAATCAGCCCAAAACAACTAAGAATAACATAAACACCCTTCTATTAGATGGGAAACATTGCAAATGTCTGTGGCAAGAATGCAGCTTAAACATTAAAAATCTTGAAGGTCCGCGTACAGTAAAATTTTCGAATTTTTCAAAGTCTTCATTTTGTTATTATTCTCTGTCTAAATAAAAGGCAATAAGACCAAACCAACTAAGAATAACATATAAACCCTTCTATAAGAAAGGAAACATTGCAAATGGCTGTGGCAAGAATGCAGCTAAAACACTAAAAATCTTGAAGGTCCGCGTACATAAAAATTTATGAATTTTTCAAAGTTGTGATTTTGTTATTATATTCTGTCTAAATAAAAGGAAATAAGCCCAAAACAACTAAGAATAACATATAAACACTTCTATAAGAAGGGAAACATTGCAAATGTCTGTGGCAAGAATGCAGCTAAAACACTAAAAATCTTGAAGGTCCGCGTACATGAAAATTTTCGCATTTTTCAAAGTCTTCATTTTGTTATATTTTCTGTCTAAATAAAAGGAAATAAGCCCAAAACAACTAAGAATAACATATAAACACTTCTATAAGAAAGGAAACATTGCAAATGGCTGTGGCAAGAAGGCAGCTAAAACACTAAAAATCTTGAAGGTCCGCGTACATGAACATTTTCGAATTTTTCAAAGTCTTCATTTTGTAATTTTTTTCTGTCTAAATAAAAGGAAATACGCAAAAACTAACTACGAATAAAATAAACAACCCTTCTATAAGACAGGAAACATTGCAAATGGCTTTGGCAAGAGAACAGCGAAAACACTAAAAATCTTGAAGATCCGCGTACATGAAAATTTTAGAATTTTTCAAAGTCTCTCGTGTATTATTATTTTCTGTCTAAATAAAAGGAAATAAGCCCAAAACAACTACGAATAACATATAAACTCTTCTATAAGAATGGAAACATTCTAAATGGCTGGTGCAAGAATGCAGCAAAAACACTAAAAATCTTGAAGGTCCGCGTACATGAAAATTTTCGAATTTTCCAAAGTCTTCATTTGGTTATTATTTTCTGTCTAAATAAAAGGAAATAAGCAAAAAAAAACTACGAATAACATAAAAACCCTTCTATAAGAAAGGAAACATTGCAAACGTCTGTGGCAAGAATGCAGCTAAAACACTAAAAATCTCGAAGGTCAGCGTACATGAAAATTTTCGAATTTTTGAAAGACTTCAGTTTATTATTATTTTCTGTCTGAATAAAAGGAAATAAGCCAAAAACAACTAAGAAAAACATGAACACTGTTCTATAAGAAAGGAAACATTGCAAATGGCTGTGGCAAGAATGCAGCTAAAACACTAAAAATCTTGAAGGTCCGCATACATGAAAATTTTCGAATTTTTCAAAGTTTTTATTTTGTTATAATTTTCTGTCTAAATAAAAGGAAATAAGCAAAAAACAACTAAGAATAACATAAAAACCCTTCTATAAGAAAGGAAACATTTCAAAGGGCTGTGGCAAGAATGCAGCTTAAACACTAAAAATCTTGAAGGTCCGCGTACAGGAAAATTATCGATTTTTTCAAACTCTTTATTTTGTTATTTTTGTCCGTCTAAATAAAAGGAAATAAGCAAAAAACAACTACGAAAAACATATAAACCCTTCTATAAGAAAGGAAACATTGCAAATGGCTGTGGCAAGAATGCAGCTAAAACACTAAAAATCTTGAAGGTCCGCGTACATGAAAATTTTCCAATTTTTTAAAGTGTTCATTTTGTTATTATTTTCTGTCTAAATAAAAGGAAATAAGCCCAAAACAACTAAGAATAACATAAACACCCTTCTATTAGATGGGAAACATTGCAAATGTCTGTGGCAAGAATGCAGCTTAAACATTAAAAATCTTGAAGGTCCGCGTACAGTAAAATTTTCGAATTTTTCAAAGTCTTCATTTTGTTATTATTTTCTGTCTAAATAAAAAGAAATAAGCCGAAACCAACTAAGAATAACATATAAACCCTTCTATAAGAAAGGAAACATTGCAAATGGCTGTGGCAAGAATGCAGCTAAAACACTAAAAATCTTGAAGGTCCGCGTACATGAAAATTTTCGAATTGTTCAAAGTTTTCATTTTGTTATTATTTTCTGTCTAAATAAAAGGAAATAAGCCCTAAACAACTAAGAATAACATATAAACACTTCTATAAGATAGGAAACATTGCCAATTGCTGTGGCAAGAATGCAGCTAAAACACTAAAAATCTTGAAGGTCCGCTTACATGAAAATTTTCGAATTTTTCAAAGTCTTCATTTTGTTGTTATTGTCTGTCTAAATAAAAGGAAATAAGCCCAAAACAACTAAGAATAACATATAAACCCTTCTATAAGATAGGAAACATTGCAAATGGCTGTGGCAAGAATGCAGCTAAAACACTAAAAATCTTGAAGGTCCGCGTACATGAAAATTTTCGAATTTTTCAAAGTCTTCATTTTGTTATTATTTTCGGTCTAAATAAAAGGAAATAAGCCCGAAACAACTAAGATTAACATCAAAATCCTTCTTAAGAAAGGAAATATTGCAAATGGCTGTGGCAAGTATGCAGCTAAAACACTAAAAATCTTGAAGGTCCGCGTACATGAAAATTTTCGAATTTTTCAAAGTCTTCATTTTGTTATTATTTTCTGTCTAAATAAAAGGAAATCAGCCCAAAATAACTAAGAATAACATATAAACCCTTCTTAAGAAAGGAAACATTGGAAATGGCTGTTGCAAGAATGCAGCTAAAACACTAAAAATCTTGAAGGTCCGCGTACATGAAAATTTTCGAATGGTTCAAAGTCTTCATTTTGTTATTATTTTCTGTCTAAATAAAAGGAAATAAGCCCGAAACAACTAAGATTAACATCAAAACCCTTCTTAAGAAAGGAAATATTGCAAATGGCTGTGGCAAGAATGCAGCTAAAACACTAAAAATCTTGAAGGTCCGCATACATGAAAATTTTCGAATTGTTCAAAGGCTTCATTTTGTTATTATTGTCTGTCTAAATAAAAGGAAATGAGCCCAAAACAACTAAGATTAACATCTAAACCCTTCTTAAGAAAGGAAACATTGCAAATGGCTGTTGCAAGAATGCAGCTAAAACACTAAAAATCTTGAAGGTCCGCGTACATGAAAATTTTCGAATGGTTCAAAGTCTTCATTTTGTTATTTTTTTCTGTCTAAATAAAAGGAAATCAGCCCAAAACAACTAAGAATAACATAAAAACCCTTCTATTAGATGGGAAACATTGCAAATGGCTGTGACAAGAATGCAGCTTAAACATTAAAAATCTTGAAGGTCCGCGTACATGAAAATTTTCGAATTTTTCAAAGTTTTAATTTTGTTATAATTATCTGTCTAAATAAAAGAACATAATCAAAAAAAAACTACAGATAACATAAAGAACACTTCTAAAAGAAAGGAAACATTGCAAATTGCTGTGGCAAGAATGCAGCTGAAACACTAAAAATATGAATGTCCGCGTACATGAAAATGTTCGAATTTTTCAAAGTCTTCAATTTGTTATTATTTTCTGTCTAAATAAAAGGAAATCAGCCGAAACAACTAAGAATAACATATAAACCATTATTAAGAAAGGAAACATTGCAAATGGCTGTGGCAAGAATGCAGCTAAAAAACTAAAAACCTTGAAGGTCCGCGTACATGAAAATTGTCGAATTGTTCAAAGTCTTCATTTTGTTATTATTTTCTGTCTAAATAAAAGGAAATAAGCCCAAAACAACTACGAATAACATAAAGAACCCTTCTATTAGATGGGAAACATTGCAAATGGCTGTGACAAGAATGCAGCTTAAACATTAAAAATCTTGAAGGTCCGCGTACATGAAAATTTTCGAATGGTTCAAAGTCTTCATTTTGTTAGTATTTTCTGTCTAAATAAAAGGAAATAAGCCCGAAACAACTAAGATTAACATCAAAACCCTTCTTAAGAAAGGAAATATTGCAAATGGCTGTGGCAAGAATGCAGCTAAAACACTAAAAATCTTGAAGGTCCGCGTACATGAAAATTTTCGAATTTTTCAAAGTCTTCATTTTGTTATTATTTTCTGTCTAAATAAATGGAAATCAGCCCAAAACAACTAAGAATAACATATAAACCCTTCTTAAGAAAGGAAACATTGCAAATGGCTGTTGCAAGAATGCAGCTAAAACACTAAAAATCTTGAAGGTCCGCGTACATGAAAATTTTCGAATGGTTCAAAGTCTTCATTTTGTTATTATTTTCTGTCTAAATAAAAGGAAATAAGCCCGAAACAACTAAGATTAACATCAAAACCCTTCTTAAGAAAGGAAATATTGCAAATGGCTATGGCAAGAATGCAGCTAAAACACTAAAAATCTTGAACGTCCTCGTACATGAAAATTTTCGAATTTTTCAAAGTCTTCATTTTGTTATTTTTTTCTGTCTAAATAAAAGGAAATCGGCCCAAAACAACTAAGATTAACATCTAAACCCTTCTTAAGAAAGGAAACATTGCAAATGGCTGTTGCAAGAATGCAGCTAAAACACTAAAAATCTTGAAGGTCCGCGTACATGAAAATTTTCGAATGGTTCAAAGTCTTCATTTTGTTATTATTTTCTGTCTAAATAAAAGGAAATCAGCCCAAAACAACTAAGAATAACATAAAAACCCTTCTATTAGATGGGAAACATTGCAAATGGCTGTGACAAGAATGCAGCTTAAACATTAAAAATCTTGAAGATCCGCGTACATGAAAATTTTCGAATTTTTCAAAGTCTTCATTTTGTTATTTTTTTCTGTCTAAATAAAAGGAAATAAGCCCAAACCAACTAAGAATAACATATAAACCCTTATATAAGAAAGGAAACATTGCAAATGGCTGTGGCAAGAATGCAGCTAAAACACTAAAAATCTTGAAGGTCCGCGTACATGAAAATTTTCGAATTTTTCAAAGTTTTCATTTTGTTATTTTTTTCTGTCTAAATAAAAGGAAATAAGCAAAAAACAACTAAGAATAACATAAAAACCCTTCTATACGAAAGGAAACATTGCAAATGGCTGTGGCAAGAATGCAGCTGAAACACTAAAAATCTTGAAGGTCCGCGTACATGAAAATTTTCGAATTTTTCAAAGTTTTCATTTTGTTATAATTATCTGTCTAAATAAAAGAAAATAATCAAAAAACAACCACAGATAACATAAACAACACTTCTATAAGAAAGGAAACATTGCAAATGGCTGTGGCAAGAATGCAGCTGAAACACTAAAAATATGAATGTCCGCGTACATGAAAATTTTCGAATTTTTCAAAGTCTTCATTTTGTTATTATTTTCTGTCTAAATAAAAGGAAATAAGCCCAAAACAACTAAGAATAACATATAAACCCTTCTATAAGAAAGGAAACATTGCAAATGGCTGTGGCAAGAATGCAGCTAAAACACTAAAAATCTTGAAGGTCCGCGTACATGAAAATTTTCGAATTTTTCAAAGTCTTCATTTTGTTATTATTGTCTGTCTAAATGAAAGGAAATAAGCCCAAAACAACTAATAATAACATATAAACCCTTCTATAAGATAGGAAACATTGCAAATGGCTTTGGCAAGAATGCAGCTAAAACACTAAAAATCTTGAAGGTCCGCGTACATGAAAATTTTCGAATTTTTCAAAGTCTTCATTTTGTTATTATTTTCTGTCTAAATAAAAGGAAATAAGCCCGAAACAACTAAGATTAACATCAAAACCCTTCTTAAGAAAGGAAATATTGCAAATGGCTGTGGCAAGTATGCAGCTAAAACACTAAAAATCTTGAAGGTCCGCGTACATGAAAATTTTCGAATTTTTCAAAGTCTTCATTTTGTTATTATTTTCTGTCTAAATAAAAGGAAATCAGCCCAAAACAACTAAGAATAACATATAAACCCTTCTTAAGAAAGGAAACATTGCAAATGGCTGTTGCAAGAATGCAGCTAAAACACTAAAAATCTTGAAGGTCCGCGTACATGAAAATTTTCGAATGGTTCAAAGTCTTCATTTTGTTATTATTTTCTGTCTAAATAAAAGGAAATAAGCCCGAAACAACTAAGATTAACATCAAAACCCTTCTTAAGAAAGGAAATATTGCAAATGGCTGTGGCAAGAATGCAGCTAAAACACTAAAAATCTTGAAGGTCCGCATACATGAAAATTTTCGAATTGTTCAAAGGCTTCATTTTGTTATTATTGTCTGTCTAAATAAAAGGAAATGAGCCCAAAACAACTAAGATTAACATCTAAACCCTTCTATAAGAAAGGAAACATTGCAAATGGCTGTTGCAAGAATGCAGCTAAAACACTAAAAATCTTGAAGGTCCGCGTACATGAAAATTTTCGAATGGTTCAAAGTCTTCATTTTGTTATTATTTTCTGTCTAAATAAAAGGAAATCAGCCCAAAACAACTAAGAATAACATAAAAACCCTTCTATTAGATGGGAAACATTGCAAATGGCTGTGACAAGAATGCAGCTTAAACATTAAAAATCTTGAAGATCCGCGTACATGAAAATTTTCGAATTTTTCAAAGTCTTCATTTTGTTATTTTTTTCTGTCTAAATAAAAGGAAATAAGCCCAAACCAACTAAGAATAACATCTAAACCCTTCTTAAGAAAGGAAACATTGCAAATGGCTGTGGCAAGAATGCAGCTAAAACACTAAAAATCTTGAAGGTCCGCGTACATGAAAATTTTCGAATTTTTCAAAGTTTTCATTTTGTTATTTTTTTCTGTCTAAATAAAAGGAAATAAGCAAAAAACAACTAAGAATAACATAAAAACCCTTCTATACGAAAGGAAACATTGCAAATGGCTGTGGCAAGAATGCAGCTGAAACACTAAAAATCTTGAAGGTCCGCGTACATGAAAATTTTCGAATTTTTCAAAGTTTTCATTTTGTTACAATTATCTGTCTAAATAAAAGAAAATAATCAAAAAACAACCACAGATAACATAAACAACACTTCTATAAGAAAGGAAACATTGCAAATGGCTGTGGCAAGAATGCAGCTGAAACACTAAAAATATGAATGTCCGCGTACATGAAAATTTTCGAATTTTTCAAAGTCTTCATTTTGTTATTATTTTCTGTCTAAATAAAAGGAAATAAGCCCAAAACAACTAAGAATAACATATAAACCCTTCTATAAGAAAGGAAACATTGCAAATGGCTGTGGCAAGAATGCAGCTAAAACACTAAAAATCTTGAAGGTCCGCGTACATGAAAATTTTCGAATTTTTCAAAGTCTTCATTTTGTTATTATTGTCTGTCTAAATAAAAGGAAATAAGCCCAAAACAACTAAGAATAACATATAAACCCTTCTATAAGATAGGAAACATTGCAAATGGCTTTGGCAAGAATGCAGCTAAAACACTAAAAATCTTGAAGGTCCGCGTACATGAAAATTTTCGAATTTTTCAAAGTCTTCATTTTGTTATTATTTTCTGTCTAAATAAAAGGAAATAAGCCCGAAACAACTAAGATTAACATCAAAACCCTTCTTAAGAAAGGAAATATTGCAAATGGCTGTGGCAAGTATGCAGCTAAAACACTAAAAATCTTGAAGGTCCGCGTACATGAAAATTTTCGAATTTTTCAAAGTCTTCATTTTGTTATTATTTTCTGTCTAAATAAAAGGAAATCAGCCCAAAACAACTAAGAATAACATATAAACCCAACTTAAGAAAGGAAACATTGCAAATGGCTGTTGCAAGAATGCAGCTAAAACACTAAAAATCTTGAAGGTCCGCGTACATGAAAATTTTCGAATGGTTCAAAGTCTTCATTTTGTTATTATTTTCTGTCTAAATAAAAGGAAATAAGCCCGAAACAACTAAGATTAACATCAAAACCCTTCTTAAGAAAGGAAATATTGCAAATGGCTGTGGCAAGAATGCAGCTAAAACACTAAAAATCTTGAAGGTCCGCATACATGAAAATTTTCGAATTGTTCAAAGGCTTCATTTTGTTATTATTGTCTGTCTAAATAAAAGGAAATGAGCCCAAAACAACTAAGATTAACATCTAAACCCTTCTTAAGAAAGGAAACATTGCAAATGGCTGTTGCAAGAATGCAGCTAAAACACTAAAAATCTTGAAGGTCCGCGTACATGAAAATTTTCGAATGGTTCAAAGTCTTCATTTTGTTATTATTTTCTGTCTAAATAAAAGGAAATCAGCCCAAAACAACTAAGAATAACATAAAAACCCTTCTATTAGATGGGAAACATTGCAAATGGCTGTGACAAGAATGCAGCTTAAACATTAAAAATCTTGAAGGTCCGCGTACATGAAAATTTTCGAATTTTTCAAAGTTTTCATTTTGTTATAATTATCTGTCTAAATAAAAGAACATAATCAAAAAAAAACTACAGATAACATAAAGAACACTTCTAAAAGAAAGGAAACATTGCAAATTGCTGTGGCAAGAATGCAGCTGAAACACTAAAAATATGAATGTCCGCGTACATGAAAATGTTCGAATTTTTCAAAGTCTTCAATTTGTTATTATTTTCTGTCTAAATAAAAGGAAATCTGCCGAAACAACTAAGAATAACATATAAACCATTATTAAGAAAGGAAACATTGCAAATGGCTGTGGCAAGAATGCAGCTAAAAAACTAAAAACCTTGAAGGTCCGCGTACATGAAAATTGTCGAATTGTTCAAAGTCTTCATTTTGTTATTATTTTCTGTCTAAAAAAAAGGAAATAAGCCCAAAACAACTACGAATAAAATAAAGAACCCTTCTATAAGAAAGGAAACATTGCAAATGGCTGTGGCAAGAATGCAGCTAAAACACTAAAAATCTTGAAGATCCGCATACATGAAAATTTTCGGATTTTTCAAAGTCTTCAGTTTATTATTATTTTCTGTCTAAATAAAAGGAAATCAGCCCAAAACAACTAAGAATAACATATAAACCCTTCTTAAGAAAGGAAACATTGCAAATGGCTGTTGCAAGAATGCAGCTAAAACACTAAAAATCTTGAAGGTCCGCGTACATGAAAATTTTCGAATGGTTCAAAGTCTTCATTTTGTTATTATTTTCTGTCTAAATAAAAGGAAATAAGCCCGAAACAACTAAGATTAACATCAAAACTCTTCTTAAGAAAGGAAATATTGCAAATGGCTGTGGCAAGAATGCAGCTAAAACACTAAAAATCTTGAAGGTCCGCGTACATGAAAATTTTCGAATTTTTCAAAGTCTTCATTTTGTTATTATTTTCTGTCTAAATAAAAGGAAATCAGCCCAAAACAACTAAGATTAACATCTAAACCCTTCTTAAGAAAGGAAACATTGCAAATGGCTGTTGCAAGAATGCAGCTAAAACACTAAAAATCTTGAAGGTCCGCGTACATGAAAATTTTCAAATTGTTAAAAGTCTTCATTATGTTATTATTTTCTGTCTAAATAAAAGGAAATCAGCCCAAAACAACTAAGAATAACATAAAAACCCTTCTATTAGATGGGAAACATTGCAAATGGCTGTGACAAGAATGCAGCTTAAACATTAAAAATCTTGAAGGTCCGCGTACATGAAAATTTTCGAATTTTTCAAAGTCTTCATTTTGTTAGTATTTTCTGTCTAAATAAAAGGAAATAAGCCCGAAACAACTAAGATTAACATCAAAACCCTTCTTAAGAAAGGAAATATTGCAAATGGCTGTTGCAAGAATGCAGCTAAAACAGTAAAAATCTTGAAGGTCCGCGTACATGAACATTTTCGAATTTTTCAAAGTCTTCATTTTGTTATTATTTTCTGTCTAAATAAATGGAAATCAGCCCAAAACAACTAAGAATAACATATAAACCCTTCTTAAGAAAGGAAACATTGCAAATGGCTGTTGCAAGAATGCAGCTAAAACACTAAAAATCTTGAAGGTCCGCGTACATGAAAATTTTCGAATGGTTCAAAGTCTTCATTTTGTTATTATTTTCTGTCTAAATAAAAGGAAATAAGCCCGAAACAACTAAGATTAACATCAAAACCCTTCTTAAGAAAGGAAATATTGCAAATGGCTGTGGCAAGAATGCAGCTAAAACACTAAAAATCTTGAAGGTCCTCGTACATGAAAATTTTCGAATTTTTCAAAGTCTTCATTTTGTTATTATTTTCTGTCTAAATAAAAGGAAATCGGCCCAAAACAACTAAGATTAACATCTAAACCCTTCTTAAGAAAGGAAACATTGCAAATGGCTGTTGCAAGAATGCAGCTAAAACACTAAAAATCTTGAAGGTCCGCGTACATGAAAATTTTCGAATGGTTCAAAGTCTTCATTTTGTTATTATTTTCTGTCTAAATAAAAGGAAATAAGCCCGAAACAACTAAGATTAACATCAAAACCCTTCTTAAGAAAGGAAATATTGCAAATGGCTGTGGCAAGAATGCAGCTAAAACACTAAAAATCTTGAAGGTCCGCGTACATGAAAATTTTCGAATTTTTCAAAGTTTTCATTTTGTTATTTTTTTCTGTCTAAATAAAAGGAAATAAGCAAAAAACAACTAAGAATAACATAAAAACCCTTCTATACGAAAGGAAACATTGCAAATGGCTGTGGCAAGAATGCAGCTGAAACACTAAAAATCTTGAAGGTCCGCGTACATGAAAATTTTCGAATTTTTCAAAGTTTTCATTTTGTTATAATTATTTGTCTAAATAAAAGAAAATAATCAAAAAACAACCACAGATAACATAAACAACACTTCTATAAGAAAAGGAAACATTGCAAATGGCTGTGGCAAGAATGCAGCTGAAACACTAAAAATATGAATGTCCGCGTACATGAAAATTTTCGAATTTTTCAAAGTCTTCATTTTGTTATTATTTTCTGTCTAAATAAAAGGAAATAAGCCCAAAACAACTAAGAATAACATATAAACCCTTCTATAAGTAAGGAAACATTGCAAATGGCTGTGGCAAGAATGCAGCTAAAACACTAAAAATCTTGAAGGTCCGCGTACATGAAAATTTTCGAATTTTTCAAAGTCTTCATTTTGTTATTATTGTCTGTCTAAATGAAAGGAAATAAGCCCAAAACAACTAAGAATAACATATAAACCCTTCTATAAGATAGGAAACATTGCAAATGGCTTTGGCAAGAATGCAGCTAAAACACTAAAAATCTTGAAGGTCCGCGTACATGAAAATTTTCGAATTTTTCAAAGTCTTCATTTTGTTATTATTTTCTGTCTAAATAAAAGGAAATAAGCCCGAAACAACTAAGATTAACATCAAAACCCTTCTTAAGAAAGGAAATATTGCAAATGGCTGTGGCAAGTATGCAGCTAAAACACTAAAAATCTTGAAGGTCCGCGTACATGAAAATTTTCGAATTTTTCAAAGTCTTCATTTTGTTATTATTTTCTGTCTAAATAAAAGGAAATCAGCCCAAAACAACTAAGAATAACATATAAACCCTTCTTAAGAAAGGAAACATTGCAAATGGCTGTTGCAAGAATGCAGCTAAAACACTAAAAATCTTGAAGGTCCGCGTACATGAAAATTTTCGAATGGTTCAAAGTCTTCATTTTGTTATTATTTTCTGTCTAAATAAAAGGAAATAAGCCCGAAACAACTAAGATTAACATCAAAACCCTTCTTAAGAAAGGAAATATTGCAAATGGCTGTGGCAAGAATGCAGCTAAAACACTAAAAATCTTGAAGGTCCGCATACATGAAAATTTTCGAATTGTTCAAAGGCTTCATTTTGTTATTATTGTCTGTCTAAATAAAAGGAAATGAGCCCAAAACAACTAAGATTAACATCTAAACCCTTCTTAAGAAAGGAAACATTGCAAATGGCTGTTGCAAGAATGCAGCTAAAACACTAAAAATCTTGAAGGTCCGCGTACATGAAAATTTTCGAATGGTTCAAAGTCTTCATTTTGTTATTATTTTCTGTCTAAATAAAAGGAAATCAGCCCAAAACAACTAAGAA
Source organism: Euprymna scolopes (assembly GCF_053919585.1). Classification (NCBI taxonomy): domain Eukaryota; kingdom Metazoa; phylum Mollusca; class Cephalopoda; order Sepiida; family Sepiolidae; genus Euprymna; species Euprymna scolopes. The sequence continues at coordinate 41,785,845 of NC_136504.1, read as the reverse complement.
TAACATAAAAACCCTTCTATTAGATGGGAAACATTGCAAATGGCTGTGACAAGAATGCAGCTTAAACATTAAAAATCTTGAAGATCCGCGTACATGAAAATTTTCGAATTTTTCAAAGTCTTCATTTTGTTATTTTTTTCTGTCTAAATAAAAGGAAATAAGCCCAAAACAACTAAGAATAACATATAAACCCTTCTATAAGAAAGGAAACATTGCAAATGGCTGTGGCAAGAATGCAGCTAAAACACTAAAAATCTTGAAAATTTTGAATACATGAAAATTTTCGAATTTTTCAAAGTTTTCATTTTGTTATTTTTTTCTGTCTAAATAAAAGGAAATAAGCAAAAAACAACTAAGAATAACATAAAAATCCTTCTATACGAAAGGAAACATTGCAAATGGCTGTGGCAAGAATGCAGCTGAAACACTAAAAATCTTGAAGGTCCGCGTACATGAAAATTTTCGAATTTTTCAAAGTTTTCATTTTGTTATAATTATCTGTCTAAATAAAAAAAAATAATCAAAAAACAACCACAGATAACATAAACAACACTTCTATAAGAAAGGAAACATTGCAAATGGCTGTGGCAAGAATGCAGCTGAAACACTAAAAATATGAATGTCCGCGTACATGAAAATTTTCGAATTTTTCAAAGTCTTCATTTTGTTATTATTTTCTGTCTAAATAAAAGGAAATAAGCCCAAAACAACTAAGAATAACATATAAACCCTTCTATAAGAAAGGAAACATTGCAAATGGCTGTGGCAAGAATGCAGCTAAAACACTAAAAATCTTGAAGGTCCGCGTACATGAAAATTTTCGAATTTTTCAAAGTCTTCATTTTGTTATTATTGTCTGTCTAAATAAAAGGAAATAAGCCCAAAACAACTAAGAATAACATATAAACCCTTCTATAAGATAGGAAACATTGCAAATGGCTTTGGCAAGAATGCAGCTAAAACACTAAAAATCTTGAAGGTCCGCGTACATGAAAATTTTCGAATTTTTCAAAGTCTTCATTTTGTTATTATTTTCTGTCTAAATAAAAGGAAATAAGCCCGAAACAACTAAGATTAACATCAAAACCCTTCTTAAGAAAGGAAATATTGCAAATGGCTGTGGCAAGTATGCAGCTAAAACACTAAAAATCTTGAAGGTCCGCATACATGAAAATTTTCGAATTGTTCAAAGGCTTCATTTTGTTATTATTGTCTGTCTAAATAAAAGGAAATGAGCCCAAAACAACTAAGATTAACATCTAAACCCTTCTTAAGAAAGGAAACATTGCAAATGGCTGTTGCAAGAATGCAGCTAAAACACTAAAAATCTTGAAGGTCCGCGTACATGAAAATTTTCGAATGGTTCAAAGTCTTCATTTTGTTATTATTTTCTGTCTAAATAAAAGGAAATCAGCCCAAAACAACTAAGAATAACATAAAAACCCTTCTATTAGATGGGAAACATTGCAAATGGCTGTGACAAGAATGCAGCTTAAACATTAAAAATCTTGAAGGTCCGCGTACATGAAAATTTTCGAATTTTTCAAAGTTTTCATTTTGTTATAATTATCTGTCTAAATAAAAGAACATAATCAAAAAAAAACTACAGATAACATAAAGAACACTTCTAAAAGAAAGGAAACATTGCAAATTGCTGTGGCAAGAATGCAGCTGAAACACTAAAAATATGAATGTCCGCGTACATGAAAATGTTCGAATTTTTCAAAGTCTTCAATTTGTTATTATTTTCTGTCTAAATAAAAGGAAATCTGCCGAAACAACTAAGAATAACATATAAACCATTATTAAGAAAGGAAACATTGCAAATGGCTGTGGCAAGAATGCAGCTTAAAAACTAAAAACCTTGAAGGTCCGCGTACATGAAAATTGTCGAATTGTTCAAAGTCTTCATTTTGTTATTATTTTCTGTCTAAATAAAAGGAAATAAGCCCAAAACAACTACGAATAAAATAAAGAACCCTTCTATAAGAAAGGAAACATTGCAAATGGCTGTGGCAAGAATGCAGCTAAAACACTAAAAATCTTGAAGATCCGCATACATGAAAATTTTCGGATTTTTCAAAGTCTTCAGTTTATTATTATTTTCTGTCTAAATAAAAGGAAATCAGCCCAAAACAACTAAGAATAACATATAAACCCTTCTTAAGAAAGGAAACATTGCAAATGGCTGTTGCAAGAATGCAGCTAAAACACTAAAAATCTTGAAGGTCCGCGTACATGAAAATTTTCGAATGGTTCAAAGTCTTCATTTTGTTATTATTTTCTGTCTAAATAAAAGGAAATAAGCCCGAAACAACTAAGATTAACATCAAAACTCTTCTTAAGAAAGGAAATATTGCAAATGGCTGTGGCAAGAATGCAGCTAAAACACTAAAAATCTTGAAGGTCCGCGTACATGAAAATTTTCGAATTTTTCAAAGTCTTCATTTTGTTATTATTTTCTGTCTAAATAAAAGGAAATCAGCCCAAAACAACTAAGATTAACATCTAAACCCTTCTTAAGAAAGGAAACATTGCAAATGGCTGTTGCAAGAATGCAGCTAAAACACTAAAAATCTTGAAGGTCCGCGTACATGAAAATTTTCGAATTGTTAAAAGTCTTCATTATGTTATTATTTTCTGTCTAAATAAAAGGAAATCAGCCCAAAACAACTAAGAATAACATAAAAACCCTTCTATTAGATGGGAAACATTGCAAATGGCTGTGACAAGAATGCAGCTTAAACATTAAAAATCTTGAAGGTCCGCGTACATGAAAATTTTCGAATTTTTCAAAGTCTTCATTTTGTTAGTATTTTCTGTCTAAATAAAAGGAAATAAGCCCGAAACAACTAAGATTAACATCAAAACCCTTCTTAAGAAAGGAAATATTGCAAATGGCTGTTGCAAGAATGCAGCTAAAACAGTAAAAATCTTGAAGGTCCGCGTACATGAACATTTTCGAATTTTTCAAAGTCTTCATTTTGTTATTATTTTCTGTCTAAATAAATGGAAATCAGCCCAAAACAACTAAGAATAACATATAAACCCTTCTTAAGAAAGGAAACATTGCAAATGGCTGTTGCAAGAATGCAGCTAAAACACTAAAAATCTTGAAGGTCCGCGTACATGAAAATTTTCGAATGGTTCAAAGTCTTCATTTTGTTATTATTTTCTGTCTAAATAAAAGGAAATAAGCCCGAAACAACTAAGATTAACATCAAAACCCTTCTTAAGAAAGGAAATATTGCAAATGGCTGTGGCAAGAATGCAGCTAAAACACTAAAAATCTTGAAGGTCCTCGTACATGAAAATTTTCGAATTTTTCAAAGTCTTCATTTTGTTATTATTTTCTGTCTAAATAAAAGGAAATCGGCCCAAAACAACTAAGATTAACATCTAAACCCTTCTTAAGAAAGGAAACATTGCAAATGGCTGTTGCAAGAATGCAGCTAAAACACTAAAAATCTTGAAGGTCCGCGTACATGAAAATTTTCGAATGGTTCAAAGTCTTCATTTTGTTATTATTTTCTGTCTAAATAAAAGGAAATCAGCCCAAAACAACTAAGAATAACATAAAAACCCTTCTATTAGATGAGAAACATTGCAAATGGCTGTGACAAGAATGCAGCTTAAACATTAAAAATCTTGAAGATCCGCGTACATGAAAATTTTCGAATTTTTCAAAGTCTTCATTTTGTTATTTTTTTCTGTCTAAATAAAAGGAAATAAGCCCAAACCAACTAAGAATAACATATAAACCCTTCTATAAGAAAGGAAACATTGCAAATGGCTGTGGCAAGAATGCAGCTAAAACACTAAAAATCTTGAAGGTCCGCGTACATGAAAATTTTCGAATTTTTCAAAGTTTTCATTTTGTTATTTTTTTCTGTCTAAATAAAAGGAAATAAGCAAAAAACAACTAAGAATAACATAAAAACCCTTCTATACGAAAGGAAACATTGCAAATGGCTGTGGCAAGAATGCAGCTGAAACACTAAAAATCTTGAAGGTCCGCGTACATGAAAATTTTCGAATTTTTCAAAGTTTTCATTTTGTTATAATTATCTGTCTAAATAAAAGAAAATAATCAAAAAACAACCACAGATAACATAAACAACACTTCTATAAGAAAGGAAACATTGCAAATGGCTGTGGCAAGAATGCAGCTGAAACACTAAAAATATGAATGTCCGCGTACATGAAAATTTTCGAATTTTTCAAAGTCTTCATTTTGTTATTATTTTCTGTCTAAATAAAAGGAAATAAGCCCAAAACAACTAAGAATAATATATAAACCCTTCTTAAGAAAGGAAACATTGCAAATGGCTGTGGCAAGAATGCAGCTAAAACACTAAAAATCTTGAAGGTCCGCGTACATGAAAATTTTCGAATTTTTCAAAGTTTTCATTTTGTTATTTTTTTCTGTCTAAATAAAAGGAAATAAGCAAAAAACAACTAAGAATAACATAAAAACCCTTCTATACGAAAGGAAACATTGCAAATGGCTGATGCAAGAATGCAGCTAAAACACTAAAAATCTTGAAGGTCCGCGTACATGAAAATTTTCGAATTTTTCAAAGTTTTCATTTTGTTATAATTATCTGTCTAAATAAAAGGAAATAATCAAAAAACAACTACAGATAACATAAACAACACTTCTATAAGAAAGGAAACATTGCAAATGGCTGTGGCAAGAATGCAGCTGAAACACTAAAAATATGAATGTCCGCGTACATGAAAATTTTCGAATTTTTCAAAGTCTTCATTTTGTTATTATTTTCTGTCTAAATAAAAGGAAATAAGCCCAAAACAACTAAGAATAACATATAAACCCTTCTTAAGAAAGGAAACATTGCAAATGGCTGTGGCAAGAATGCAGCTAAAACACTAAAAATCTTGAAGGTCCGCGTACATGAAAATTTTCGAATTGTTCAAAGTCTTCATTTTGTTATTATTTTCTGTCTAAATAAAAGGAAATAAGCCCAAAACAAATAAGAATAACAGTTAAACCCTTCTATAAGATAGGAAACATTGCAAATGGCTGTGGCAAGAATGCAGCTACAACACTAAAAATCTCGAAGGTCCGCGTACATGAAAATTGTCGAATTTTTCAAAGTCTTCATTTTGTTATTATTTTCTGTCTAAATAAAAGGAAATAAGCCCAAAACAACTAAGAATAACATATAAACCTTTCTATAAGAAAGGAAACATTGCAAATGGCTGTGGCAAGAATGCAGCTAAAACACTAAAGATCTTGAAGGGTACATGAAAATTGTCGAATTTTTCAAAGTTTTCATTTTGTTATTTTTTTCTGTCTAACTAAAAGGAAATAAGCAAATAACAACTTAGAATAACCTAAAAACCTATCTATAAGAAAGGAAACATTGCAAATGGCTGTGGCAAGGTTGCAGCTAAAACACTAAAAATCTTGAAGATCCGCGTACATGAAAATTTTCGAATTTTTCAAAGTCCTGATTTTATTATAATTTTCTGTCTAAATAAAAGGAAATAAGCAAAACACAACTAAGAATAACACAAAAACTTTTTTATAAGAAAGGAAACATTGCAAATGGCTTTGGCAAGAATGCAGCTAAAACACTAAAAATCTTGAAGGTCCGCTTCCATGAAAATTGTCGAATTTTTCAAAGTGTTAATTTTGTTATTTTTTTCTGTCTAAATAAAAGTAAATAAGCAAAAAACAACTAAGAATAACATAAAAAACCTCCTATAAGAAAGGAAACATTGCAAAAGGCTGTGGCAAGAATGCAGCTAAAACACTAAAAATCTTGAAGGCTTAAAATTTTCAAATTTTTCAAAGTTTACATTTTGTTATGTTTTTCTGTCTAAATAAAAGGAAAGAAGCAAAAAACAACTACACATAACATAAACAACCCTTCTATAAGAAAGGAAACATTGCTAATCGCTGTGGCAAGAATGCAGCTAAAACACTCAAAATCTTGAAGGTCCGCGTACATGAAAATTTTCGAATTTTTCAAAGTTTTCATTTTGTTATTATTTTCAGTCTAAATAATAGGAAATAAGCAAAAAACAACTACGAATAACATAAAAAACCTTCCATAAGAAAGGAAACATTGCAAATGGCTGTGGCAAGAATGCAGCTAAAACACTAAAAATTGAAGGTCAGCGTACATGAAAATTTTCGAATTTTTCAAAGTCTTCATTTTGGTATTATTTTCAGTCTAAATATATGGAAAAAGCGAAAAATAACTAAAAGTAACATAAAAACCCGTCTAGTAGAAAGGAAACATTGCAAATGGCTACGGCTAGAATGCATCAAAAACACTAAAAATCTTGCAGGTCCGCGTACATGAGAATTTTCAAATTTTTCAAAGTCTTCATTTTGTTATTATTTTCTGTCTAAATAAAAGGAAATAACCCCAAAAAACTAAGAACAACATAAAAACCCTTCTATAAGAAAGGAAACATTGCAAATGGCTGTGGCAAGAATGCAGCTGAAACACTAAAAATCTTGAAGGTCCGCGTACATTAAAATTTTCAAATTTTTCAAAGTGTACATTTTGTTATTTTTTTCTGTCTAAATAAAAGGAAAGAAGCAAAAAACAACTACGCATAACATAAACAACCCTTCTATAAGAAAGGAAACATTGCAAATCGCTTTGGCAAGAATGCAGCTAAAACAACCTGAATTAGCGCCCATACTTACAAAACTGTTTAAACGTTGTCTTAAGGAGAATAGTTCCCATCTCCCTGGAAAATCTCATCAGTATGCCCTGTATTTAAGAATGCAGGTGATCGCTCATCCCCCTCTCAGTACAGGCCAATAAGTCTCCTGTGCGTCATGAGTAAGTTGCTAGAATCTGTGTTAAATACAGATGTAATCAAACATCTCAACAAAAATAACCTTCTTAGTGACACTCAATATGGTTTACGTTCTTCTAGATCTACAGCAGATGTCCTTACAGTTATATCGCATAGGATTAGCAAATCTCTCGACGGTGGCAATCTTTCTAGGGCAATTGCTCTTGACATATCTAAAGCCTTTGATAGGGTATGGCATAAAGGTTTACTTCATAAGATCGCTAGCTATGGTATAGCTGGAAAAGTCTTCTCAATTATTAAATCATTTCTTTCTGATAGGTTCATAAGAGTAGTAGTTGAGGGGCAAAAATCAGAAGCTCACAGTATTAATGCCGGTGTCCCTCAGGGATCCATCCTGGGCCCAACTCTTTTCTTGATCTACATTAATGGTCTTCCAAATCATATCCTTACATCATTTGTAGACATTTATGCTGACGACACTACCATTTATGGTACCACATCTAAGACAGTAAACGAGCAAGTTCTCTCCAATTCTCTCTCCTCTGATCTTGAGCACGTAGTACAATGGGGAAAGAAGTGGCTGGTTACTTTTAATGCATCTAAAACCAAGCTTCTCTCTTTACATCATCAACATTCTAATCCACATTTGTCATCAATTGAAATGAATGGCTCTCGTCTTCAGGAGGCGTCAAGTTTTGACAAGCTTCTGGGCTTGACCATTACTCCTGATCTTAAATGGAACACGTATATCAAATCTGTTGCCAAGGCCGCTGGAAAAATGGTGGGATCTTTCTATCGATCCAGTAGATATCTCACTGCTGATGCTATTCTCTACCTATATAAGAGCCAGGTACGTCCAAGGATGGAATACTGTTGCCACATCTGGGCAGGAGCTGCTAGAAAGGACTTGTCCTGCCTTGATAGAGTTCAAAATAGACTTCGTAGCCTCGTAGGAGATGTCCTTTTCTCCTCCTTGCAACCTCTATCTCACAGAAGAGATGTTGCGAGTTTGTCTCTGATGTATCGTTATTTTCATGGAAAGTGTTCAACATAAAAACCCTTCAAGTAGAAAGGAAACATTGCAAATGGCTACGGCAAGAATGCAGCAAAAACACTAAAAATCTTGAAGGTCCGCGTACATGAAAATTTTCAAATGTTTCAAAGTCTTCATTTTGTTATTATTTTCTGTCTAAATAAAAGGAAATAAGCAAAAACCAACGAAGAATAACATATAAACCCTTCTATAAGAAAGGAAACATTGCAAATTGTTGTGGCAAGAATGCAGCTGAAACACTAAAAATCTTCAGGTCCGCGTACATGAAAATTTTCGAATTTTTCAAAGTCTTCATTTTGTTATTATTTTCAGTCGAAATATAAGGAAAAAGCGAAAAATAACTAAAAGTAACATAAAAACCCTTCAAGTAGAAAGGAAACATTGCAAATGGCTACGGCAAGAATGCAGCAAAAATACTAAAAATCTTGCAGGTCCGCGTACATGAAAATTTTCAAATTTTTCAAAGTCTTCATTTTGTTATTATTTTTTGTCTAAATAAAAGGAAATAAGCAAAAACCAACGAAGAATAACACCGAAACCTTTCTATAAGAAAGGAAACATTGCAAATTGTTGTGGCAAGAATGCAGCTAAAACACTAAAAGTCTTGAAGGTCCGCGTACATGAAAATTTTCAAATTTTTCAAAGTCTTCATTTTGTTATTATTTTCTGTCTAAATAAAAGGAAATAAGCAAAAACCAACGAAGAATAACACCGAAACCCTTCTATAAGAAAGGAAACATTGCAAATTGTTGTGGCAAGAATGCAGCTGAAACACTAAAAATCTTACAGGTCTGCGTACATGAAAATTTTCGAATTTTTCAAAGTCTTCATTTTGTTATTATTTTCAGTCTAAATATAAGGAAATAACCCCAAAAAACTAAGAATAACATAAAAACCCTTCAATAAGAAAGGAAACATTGCAAATGGCTGTGGCAAGAATGCAGCTAAAAACACTAAAAATCTTGTATGTACATGAAAATTTTCGAATATTTCAAAGTTTTCATTTTGTTATTATTTTCAGTCTAAATAAAAGGAAATAAGCAAAAAACAACTACGAATAACATAAAAAATTTACTATAAGACAAGAAACATTGCAAATGGCTGTGGCAAGAATGCAGCTAAAACACTAAAAATCTTTAAGGTCCGCGTACATGAAAATTTTCGAATTTTTCAAAGTTTTCAATTTTGTTATTTTTTTCTGTCTAAATAAAAGGAAATAAGCAAAAAACAACTACAAATAACATAAAAACCCTTCTATAAGAAAGGAAACATTGCAAATTGCTGTGGCAAGAATGCAGCTAAAACACTAAAAATCTTGCAGGTCCGCGTACATGAGAATTTTTTAATTTTTCAAAGTCTTCATTTTGTTATTATTTTCTGTCTAACTAAAAGGAAATAAGCAAAAAAAAACTAAGAATAAAATAAACAACCCTTCTATTAGAAAGGAACCATTGCAAATGGCTGTGGCAAGAATGCAGCTAAAACACTAAAAATCTTGAAAGTCCGCGTACATGAAAATTTTCGAATTTTTCAAAGTCTTCATTTTGTTATTATTTTCTGTCTAAATAAAAGGAAATAAGCCCAAACCAACTAAGAATAACATAAAAAACTTTCCATAAGAAAGGAAACATTGCAAAAGTGCTGTGGCAAGAATGCAGCTAAAACACTACAAATCTTGCAGGTCCGCGTACATGAAAATTTTCGAATTTTTCAAAGTCTTCATTTTGTTAATATTTTCTGTCCAAATAAAAGGAAATAAGCCCAAAAAACTAAGAATAACATAAAAACCCTTCTATAAGAAAGGAAACATTGCAAATGGCTGTGGAAAGAATGCAGCTAAAACAGTACAAATCTGGCAGGTCCGCGTACAGGAAAATTTTCGAATTTTTCAAAGTCTTCATTTTGTTATTATTTTCAGTCTAAATATAAGGAAAAAGCGAAAAATAACTAAAAGTAACATAAAAACCCTTCTAGTAGAAAGGAAACATTGCAAATGGCTGTGGCAAGAATGCAGCTAAAACACTAAAAATCTTGCAGGTCCACGTACATGAAAATTTTCAAATTTTTGAAAGTCTCAATTTTGTTATCATTTTCAGTCTAAATATAAAGAAAATAAGCCCAAAACAACTAAGAATAACACAAAAACCCTTCTATAAGAAAGGAAACATTGCAAATGGCTGTGGCAAGAATGCAGCTAAAACACTAAAAATGGAATGAGAGACGCTCAAGGGTACAAGAATAAGAATTGTCCCAGTCGTGAAAGATTTCTCCTCCACCGAAAGAGAACAAGAAATGGAAGTGCGACATCCGAAGAACAGATGCTGCACTTTGATCCTGATTAAAAAGCCAAGAGTAGCGGTGAACCCGTGGAAAAAGAAAAGGAAAAAAGGCAGCTGTAAACGACGAAAGGAAGAGAAAGAAAGACAGAGAAAAAAAAGATAAGATCATAGCTTATGGTGGGAGAACGTGATGACGTTAAATTGGCCATGACAGCCCGTGGGTGGCGAGGATACCAATGAAATTCCGATGTACAAAGCAAACAGTCGACGAACAGCGGGGCGATAAGTGACCCTATTGAAAAGACACGTGGCCTTTGTGGAATCGGATTCAGCTGTTTTTATGTCCTCTCAAAAATAATTAAGTAAGACATCTCTGTTTTTACGACCTGTCAAGTTTCATTAGGCCGCATCGGTCGAAATTGAGAACACCCGAATGCCAACAGAGGAAGAAAGACAGCTCCTTTTTGGGGTATAGGCCGCCTGGCGAAGATTTGACGGACAGTGATCCCTTAATTCTGATTGGCCAACGACCTGAAACGGGAAGAGACTCAGTCCACGCCCCCACAATATAAGCAGCGAGCCTTGAGAGATTGACAGTTAGTGAGAGAGAGAGAGAGAGCTTTGCTTCCTTGGGTCCGACGAACGAAGATTCCCCCATCGATTGACCCTGTCACGTAGATAATTGAGTTTTCTGTCGGAGAGAGAAGAGAAAACCTCGCAGTTAACAAGTGGCCAGTCCCTAACTGAACAGTTAACTGCGATTGTACTGTTGTTGAAATACAAGGAAGTTTGTACAAAAGGAAACGCTTGTTGACTTGGTCCTTTCAATTGTTTTGCATGACAAATCTGTTTCAGGAAACCGACTGTTGACATCATCGCCGAGGAAACACCAGAACCGACAACCGGGGTCATTCCACCACTGGACGACGCGCAGGTGACGTAAGTGTCACATAACTGGTGCCGACGACCTGTGATACCTCGTTTCGGTAGGAAACGTGCGAACGAATTTCCACGGGCACACAATTTTTTTTCTTTTCTCTCTCGAAGGCACAAGATCTCCCTGTGAGAGTGGGAAGGGAAAGTTGAAAAAAACGAAAGAGAAAACGAACAAAACAAGGAGGGAGAAAAAGAGAGAAAGTCAAAATTGAAAAAAAAAAGAAAAAAAGGAAAGAAAGTAAACTCGAAACCAAAGCGCATCTTGAAAAAAAAAAGAAAAAAGAAGAAGGAAAAAAAAAACGCCACGAGTGAAGCCAGACGACGAACTTTAATCAACTGATTATAAAGTCTGAACAGCTCGTTAGTCATTCTCATCCACCAGTCGCAGAAGAACACAAGTGCATCAGACCGGGTAAGTCCATTTTTTTTGCTGGTTCCCTCTTTTGTATTCTTTGCTTTCAGCGGCTGTCTGTGTTTTGTGTTGGGCGCTGTTACACCTTGGAGGGGGCGAGGAGTAGTAGGAGTGAAAAAAATAGATAATAACATAATGTATTCTCAGGGAGGATTCGGGGCGGGTCAGTCGATGGGGGAAGGGTCAGAGCAGACTGTTGAGCTGCAGATGACCATGGAGCGGCCACTGTGGGGAATTAGCGTACCCGCATATGGGGGAGACCCGAGGGGAATCAAGGAGTGGTTGGCGATAATAGAAAAAAAAAGATTAGTATATGGGTTGACCGATAGAGAAATGGTGCTGCTTGCCTGTGACGGAGCAGTCGCAGCGGCCTCAGAATATATATGCAAATGCCTGGAAAGTAACCCGGGCATAGCCTGGTCTGATTTTCGCGATCAGGTGAAGAGGAAATTCGCCGGCGAAAAGACCACAGTGCAGGCGGTGCGCGAGCTGTCTCGAATAGAGATGGCCGACGGGGAAGACGTGGATAGACTGGTCGACCGCATGCAAGAACTGGCGGTCCTGGCGTATCCGGTGACCGAACACCGCGATATGCCCACGACCCAAGCAATGCTAGTTGACACGATGGTGGATGCATTGCGGGACGAAGCGACCAAGATAGAGGTGCTAAAGAGTTGCCCAGACACTCTAGAAGAAGCACGCAAAATAGCTAAGAACTATGCGTGGTTGCAGAAAAGAATAATGGGGGAGGAGTCGCGAAATAGGAGCGGGGAACTGGGGAACAGAATGAGATATGGGGCCGGAGGACTCGCCCGGGGCCAGCCTGGATTGGTGTACTGGAACTGTGGCGGCGAGGGCCACAGGTCGAGAGAGTGCCCCACTATCCACGAGAAGACACCCCGACAGAATGGGAGAGTAAGAGTGGGCATCGTAAAGACCGAACTGAACGCGTGTCAGAGAGGAGGTAAAATTGACGGTTTCTCCTACAGCCACCAGTCCTACAGGTGTTGGCGGTGTGGAGACCTGAGACATATTAGGAGGGACTGTCCTGACCGAGGAAAAAGCCACCCGAGGGCGAAAGATCCTCTGGAGAGAGGGAATCAAAACCAACCCCCACCCCCTCGGCGAATCTGTAGAGAAAGAGAGGTAGGGCAGACAGGTAGGGTTGGAAAGAAACCACTGTCACAAGTTGCGATGCTCACGGGAGCGGGGTACCAGGAGAGAACCCTGAAACAGGAAAAGAGGAGAGCCCAGGTGTTCCCTCCGCTCACAAAAAAGGGAGAACTCACCTGTAATGTGACGATAGGAGCCACGCAGGTGAAGGCTCTGGTTGACACCGGAGCGATAATATCCCTAATAGACGCGGACGTCTGTCGGACTGTGGTAGGGAGGAGAAGGTTGTACCCGTCGGATGTGGGGCTCAGTCAGGCCGACGGTAGCTGGATGTCGGTGACAGGGAAGGTATGGCTACCCGTACGAGTGGCCGGAAAGAAAGAGAATTTCCCCCTGTATGTGGTACCCGGCCTATGCAACGAAATGATTCTGGGGGAGGATTGGCTCCGAGCGAGGGGAGCCACTCTGAGTTTTAATCCAGACGCGCTAACGGTGAGAGGGGTGAAGATACCACTAGGTGACACAAGGTCTGTCCCCCTCCCTATGGGAGCTGACAGCAACAGGAAGCTTTCCCCAAGAACGGTCGGGGCCTGTATGGGCAAGGTGGATAGCACCAAGGAACAGGGAGGAAAATTGTCCCAAGTCAAACGGGTAGCGACGTATAAGTTAATAAGAAGGGAGTAACTCCTACAGATCCAGTAGTCCGAGAATCAGGGACGGTCCTCAAGGCGACGGCCGATAGGACGAATAGGACCAGGAAGGTCAAGAAGAAAAAAAAGGCAGCGTTTACTAGAGAGTTAAGACAGGGTGACCAAGTTTGGATGAAGGAGACGGGTGAAAAGATAAAGAACCCCGGGGGTAGTCAAACGCGAGATGAGGACAGAGTTCCGGACGACTATAGGGACGACACTAAGCGACGGTTTAAGACGAGAGAGACGACCTCTATAGAGCCTAGAAATATAGAGACGGACGGAAGGTTGGAACGGGAAATTTCAGGGTTCCACTCCACCAGCTATAGGAGGTCACGAAGAGTAGGCGCGGCTCGTGAAGAAAAGAGAGTGGAATGGCAGTTGACCACAGAGTCAGCTGAGGAGTCGAACGAAGGGGATGAAGAGTATCCAATACCCATCTCCTGGCTCCAGCAAATGGGGAGAGGTGAACCGAGACTGCCGTTGAGGGGAGCAAGGGACTCCCTGTCCCAGGAATAGTGTGACGTCCTTCAACCAAGGACCAGTGGGGGTCAGTAGGACAGAGACGGGAGGTTGGAGCGACATCTCCAGGTTTAAATGTGGTGCAGCTGTTTTCTCTGTGGATGCATGGAGGGCCCCCATGTGTTCGCACTGTTGGCAGATTGTGTCGCGGACTGACCTTGGAGGTAGCTAGGGACTAAAACGGAAGGCTTCAGGGGGAGGGGCGCCGTAAATAGCAGGAAAGAACTATAAGTAATTGAGAAGTATGTTGCAGTGAGTAAATTGGCCAATGGGGAGAGTAACTTAGCACGAAAAAGTCGCGTATTGAGCGAGGGTGTCTTGGGGGAATTTAAACTGTCGAGTAGAATATCTTAAAGAAACTAACGGTGCTGATATTGTTCTGTTTTGAAAAAAAAAAGAAAAGAAAAAAGGAACAGCTTAGTTGAGGATGGACCAGATTAGGAAAGGAAGGGGAGTATCAAAAAAAAAAAAAAATAAAGGGGGGGAAGGAAAGGGAAAAGAAAAAGAAAGAAAGATGGATATGTGGGTAGGATCTGTTCAATGAGGTGTGAGAAAAGAAAATCTGGAGAGTGTTTTTAATTTGCAGATAGCTGGATAAGGATATGAGGGGGGGATCTGATGAAGATGAGAATAACAACGGCCAGCCACGGGAAGGTTGAGACACGGGTTATTGAAAATGTACGCGGAGCTGCGAGATTTGTAGTGTTTTAGCTGCATTCTTGCAACAGAACTTTTGCAATGTTTCCTTTCTGATGGAAAGTTTTTTATGTTATTCTTAGTTGTTTTTTGCTTATTTCCTTTTATTTAGACAGAAAATAATAACAAAATGAAGACTTTGAAAAATTCTAAAATTTTCTTGTACGCGGACCTGCAAGATTTTTAGTGCTTTAGCTTCATTCTTGCCACAGCACTTTTGCAATGTTTCCTTTCTTATAGACGGGTTTTTATGTTATTCTTAGTTTTTCTTTGCTTATTTCCTTTTATTTAGACAGAAAATAACAAAATGCAGACTTTGAAAAATTCGAAAATTTTAATGTACGCGGACCTTCAAGATTTTTAGTGTTTTAGCTGCATTCTTGCCACAGCCATTTGCAATGTTTCCTTTCTTATAGACGGGTTTTTATGTTATTCTTAGTTGTTTTAGGCTTATTTCTTTTTATTTAGACAGAAAATAATAACGAAATGTTGACTTTGAAAAATCCGAAAATTTTCATGTATGCGGACCTTCAAGATTTGTAGTGTTTTAGCTGCATTCTTGCCACAGCCATTTGCAATGTTTCCTTTCTTATAGACGGGTTTTTATGTTATTCTTAGTTGTTTTTGGCTTATTTCCTTTTATTTAGACTGAAAATAATAACAAAATGAAGACTTTGAAAAATTCGAACATTTTCATGTACGCGGACCTGCAAGATTTTTAGTGTTTTAGCTGCATTCTTGCCACAGCCATTTGCAATATCTCCTTTCTTATAGAAAGGTTGTTGTGTTATTCTAACATTTTTTGGGCTTATTTCCTTTTATTTCGACAGAAAATAATAACAAAATGAAGACTTTGAAAAATTCGAAAATTTTCATGTACGCGGACCTGTAAACATTTTAGTGTTTTAGCTGCATTCTTGCCACAGCACTTTTGCAATGTTTCCTTTCTTATAGAAGGGTTGTTATGTTATTCTTAGTTGTTTTTTGCTTATTTCCTTTTATTTAGACAGAAAATAATAACAAAATGAAGACATTGAAAAATTCGAAAATTTTCATGTACGCGGATCTGCAAGATTTTTAGTGTTTTTGCTGCATTCTTGCCACAGCCATTTGCAATGTTTCCTTTCTTGTAGAAGGGTTGTTGTGTTATTCTTAGTTGTTTTTGGCTTATTTCCTTTTATTTAGACAGAAAATAATAAAAATGTTGACTTTGAAAAATTCGAAAATTTTCATGTACGCGGACCTTCAAGATATTTAGTGTTTTAGCTGCATTCTTGCTCAAGCCATTTGCTATGTTTTCTTTCAAATAGAAGCGTCTTTATGTTATTCTTAGTTTTTTTTGGATTGTTTCCTTTTATTTAGACAGAAAATAATAACAAAATCAAGACTTTGAAAAATTCGAAAATTTTCATGTACGCGGACCTGTAAACATTTTAGTGTTTTAGCTGCATTCTTGCCACAGCCATTTGCAATGTTTCCTTTCTTATAGACGGGTTTTTATGTTATTCTTAGTTTTTTTTTGATTATTTCCTTTTATTTAGACAGAAAATTATAACATAATGAAGACTTTGAAAAATTCGAAAATTTTCATGTACGCGGACCTGCAAGATTTTTAGTGTTTAAGCTGCATTCTTGCCACAGCCATTTGCAATATCTCCTTTCTTATAGAATGGTTGTTGTGTTATTCTTAGTTGTTTTTGGCTTATTTCCTTTTATTTAGACAGAAAATAATAACAAAATGTGGACTTTGAAAAATTCGAAAATTTTCATGTACGCGGATCTTAAAGATTTTTAGTGTTTAAGCTGCATTCTTGCCAATGCCATTTGCTATGTTTTCTTTCTAATAGAAGGGTTTTTATGTTATTCTTAGTTTTTTTTGTATTGTTTCCTTTTATTTAGACAGAAAATAATAACAAAATCAAGACTTTGAAAAATTCGAAAATTTTCATGTACGCGGAACTTCAAGATTTTTAGTGTTTTAGCTGCAATCTTGCCACAGCCAATTGCAATGTTTCCTTTCTTATGGACGGGTTTTTATGTTATTCTTAGTTTTTTTTTGGATTGTTTCCTTTTATTTAGACAGAAAATAATAACATAATGAAGACTTTTAAAAATTTGAAAATTTTCATGTACGCCGATCTGCAAATTTTTAGTGTTTAGCTGCATTCTTGCCACAGCCATTTCCAATATCTCCTTTCTTATAGAAGGGTTGTTGTGTTATTGTTAGTTGTTTTTGGCTTATTTCCTTTTATTTAGACAGAAAATAATAACAAAATGTTGACTTTGAAAAATTCGAAAATTTTCATGTACGCGGACCTTCAAGATTTTTAGTGTTTTAGCTGCATTCTTGCCAAAGCCATTTGCTATGTTTTCTTTCTAATAGAAGGGTTTTTATGTTATTCTTAGTTTTTTTTTGATTGTTTCCTTTTATTTAGACAGAAAATAATAACAAAATGAAGACTTTGAAAAATTCGAAAATTTTAATGTACGCGGACCTTCAAGATTTTTAGTGTTTTAGCTGCATTCTTGCCACAGCCATTTGCAATGTTTCCTTTCTTATAGACGGGTTTTTATGTTATTCTTAGTTGTTTTAGGCTTATTTCTTTTTATTTAGACAGAAAATAATAACAAAATGTTGACTTTGAAAAATCCGAAAATTTTCATGTATGCGGACCTTCAAGATTTGTAGTGTTTTAGCTGCATTCTTGCCACAGCCATTTGCAATGTTTCCTTTCTTATAGACGGGTTTTTATGTTATTCTTAGTTGTTTTTGGCTTATTTCCTTTTATTTAGACTGAAACTAATAACAAAATGAAGACTTTGAAAAATTCGAACATTTTCATGTACGCGGACCTGCAAGATTTTTAGTGTTTTAGCTGCATTCTTGCCACAGCCATTTGCAATATCTCCTTTCTTATAGAAAGGTTGTTGTGTTATTCTAACATTTTTTGGGCTTATTTCCTTTTATTTCGACAGAAAATAATAACAAAATGAAGACTTTGAAAAATTCGAAAATTTTCATGTACGCTGACCTGTAAACATTTTAGTGTTTTAGCTGCATTCTTGCCACAGCACTTTTGCAATGTTTCCTTTCTTATAGAAGGGTTGTTATGTTATTCTTAGTTGTTTTTTGCTTATTTCCTTTTATTTAGACAGAAAATAATAACAAAATGAAGACATTGAAAAATTCGAAAATTTTCATGTACGCGGATCTGCAAGATTTTTAGTGTTTTTGCTGCATTCTTGCCACAGCCATTTGCAATGTTTCCTTTCTTGTAGAAGGGTTGTTGTGTTATTCTTAGTTGTTTTTGGCTTATTTCCTTTTATTTAGACAGAAAATAATAAAAATGTTGACTTTGAAAAATTCGAAAATTTTCATGTACGCGGACCTTCAAGATATTTAGTGTTTTAGCTGCATTCTTGCTCAAGCCATTTGCTATGTTTTCTTTCAAATAGAAGCGTCTTTATGTTATTCTTAGTTTTTTTTTGGATTGTTTCCTTTTATTTAGACAGAAAATAATAACAAAATCAAGACTTTGAAAAATTCGAAAATTTTCATGTACGCGGACCTGTAAACATTTTAGTGTTTTAGCTGCATTCTTGCCACAGCCATTTGCAATGTTTCCTTTCTTATAGACGGGTTTTTATGTTATTCTTAGTTTTTTTTTTTGATTATTTCCTTTTATTTAGACAGAAAATTATAACATAATGAAGACTTTGAAAAATTCGAAAATTTTCATGTACGCGGACCTGCAAGATTTTTAGTGTTTAAGCTGCATTCTTGCCACAGCCATTTGCAATATCTCCTTTCTTATAGAATGGTTGTTGTGTTATTCTTAGTTGTTTTTTGCTTATTTCCTTTTATTTAGACAGAAAATAATAACAAAATGTGGACTTTGAAAAATTCGAAAATTTTCATGTACGCGGATCTTAAAGATTTTTAGTGTTTAAGCTGCATTCTTGCCAATGCCATTTGCTATGTTTTCTTTCTAATAGAAGGGTTTTTATGTTATTCTTAGTTTTTTTTGTATTGTTTCCTTTTATTTAGACAGAAAATAATAACAAAATCAAGACTTTGAAAAATTCGAAAATTTTCATGTACGCGGAACTTCAAGATTTTTAGTGTTTTAGCTGCAATCTTGCCACAGCCAATTGCAATGTTTCCTTTCTTATGGACGGGTTTTTATGTTATTCTTAGTTTTTTTTTGGATTGTTTCCTTTTATTTAGACAGAAAATAATAACATAATGAAGACTTTTAAAAATTTGAAAATTTTCATGTACGCCGATCTGCAAATTTTTAGTGTTTAGCTGCATTCTTGCCACAGCCATTTCCAATATCTCCTTTCTTATAGAAGGGTTGTTGTGTTATTGTTAGTTGTTTTTGGCTTATTTCCTTTTATTTAGACAGAAAATAATAACAAAATGTTGACTTTGAAAAATTCGAAAATTTTCATGTACGCGGACCTTCAAGATTTTTAGTGTTTTAGCTGCATTCTTGCCAAAGCCATTTGCTATGTTTTCTTTCTAATAGAAGGGTTTTTATGTTATTCTTAGTTTTTTTTTGATTGTTTCCTTTTATTTAGACAGAAAATAATAACAAAATGAAGACTTTGAAAAATTCGAAAATTTTAATGTACGCGGACCTTCAAGATTTTTAGTGTTTTAGCTGCATTCTTGCCACAGCCATTTGCAATGTTTCCTTTCTTATAGACGGGTTTTTATGTTATTCTTAGTATTTTTTGGATTGTTTCCTTTTATTTAGACAGAATATAATAACAAAATCAAGATTTTGAAAAATTCGAACATTTTCATGTACGCGGACCTGAAAGATTTTTAGTGTTTTAGCTGTATTCTTGCCACAGCCATTTGCAATGTTTCCTTTCTTATAGAAGGGTTTTTATGTTATTCTTAGTTCTTTTTTGGATTGTTTACTTTTATTAAGACAGAAAATAATAACAAAAGTAAGACTTTGAAAAATTCGAAAATTTTCATGTACGCGGATCTGCAAGATTTTTAGTGTTTTAGCTGCATTCTTGCCACAGCAATTTGCAATGTTTCCTTTCCTATAGAAGTGTGTTTGTGTTATTCTTAGTTGTTTTTGGCTTATTTCCTTTTATTTAGACAGAAAATAATAACAAAATGAAGACTTTGCAAAATTCGAAAATTTTCATGTACGCGGACCTGTAAACATTTTAGTGTTTTAGCTGCATTCTTGTCACAGCACTTTTGCAATGTTTCCTATCTTATAGAAGGGTTTTTATGTTATTCTTAGTTGTTTTTTGCTTATTTCCTTTAATTTAGACAGAACATAATAACAAAATGAAGACATTGAAAAATTCGAAAATTTTCATGTACGCGGACCTGTAAACATTTTAGTGTTTTTGCTGCATTCTTGCCACAGCCATTTGCAATGTTTCCTTTCTTGTAGAAGGGTTTTTGTGTTATTCTTAGTTATTTGGGCTTATTTCCTTTTATTTAGACAGAAAAAAATAACAAAATGAAAACTTTGAAAAATTCGAAAATTTTAATGTACGCGGACCTTCAAGATTTTTAGTGTTTTAGCTGCATTCTTGCCAAAGCCATTTGCTATCTTTTCTTTCTAATAGAACGGTTTTTATGTTATTCTTAGTTTTTTTTGGATTGTTTCCTTTTGTTTAGACAGAAAATTATAACAAAATCCAGAATTTGAAAAATTCGAAAATTTTTATGTACGCGGACCTTCAAGATTTTTAGTGTTTTAGCTGCATTCTTGCCACAGCCATTTGCAATGTTTCCTTTCTTATAGACTGGTTTTCATGTTATTCTTAGTTGTTTTTTATTGTTTCCTTTTATTTAGACAGAAAATAATAACATAATGAAGACTTTGAAAAATTCGAAAATTTTCATGCACGCGGACCTGTACACATTTTAGTGTTTTTGCTGCATTCTTGCCACAGCACTTTTGCAATGTTTCCTTTCTTATAGACGGGTTTTTATGTTATTGTTAGTTGTTTTTTGCTTATTTCCTTTTATTTAGACAGAAAATAATAACATAATGAAGACTTTTAAAAATTCGAACATTTTCATGTACGCGGACCTGCAAGATTTTTAGTGTTTAGCTGCATTCTTGCCACAGCCATTAGCAGTATCTCCTTTCTTATAGAAGAGTTGTTGTGTTATTCTTAGTTGTTTTTGGCTTATTTCCTTTTATTAAGACAGAAAATAATAACAAAATATTGACTTTGAAAAATTCGAAAATTTTCATGTACATTTTAGTGTTTTTGCTGCATTCTTGCCACAGCACTTTTGCAATGTTTCCTTTCTTATAGAAGGGTTTTTGTGTTATTCTTAGTTGTTTTTTGCTTATTTCCTTTTATTTAGACAGAAAATAATAACAAAATGGAGACATTGAAAAATTCGAAAATTTTCATGTACGCGGACCTGCAAGATTTTTAGTGTTTTAGCTGCATTCTTGCCACAGCCATTTGCAATTTTTTTTTCTTGTAGAAGGGTTTTTGTGTTATTCTTAGTTATTTGGGCTTATTTCCTTTTATTTAGACAGAAAAAAATAACAAAATGAAGACTTTGAAAAATTCGAAAATTTTCATGTACGCGGACCTGCACGATTTTAATGTGTTAGCTTCATTCTTGCCACAGCCATTTGCAATGTTTCATTTCTTATAGAAGAGTTTTTATGTTTTTTATAGTTGTTTTTTGCTTATTTCCTTTTATTTAGACAGAAAAGAATAACATAATGAAGACTTTGGAAAATTCGAAAATTTTCATGTACGCGGACCTGCAAGATTGTTAGTGTTTTAGTTGCATTCTTGCCACAACAATTTGCAATATCTCCTTTCTTATAGAAGGGTTGTTGTGTTATTCTTAGTTGTTTTTGGCTTATTTCCTTTTATTCAGACAGAAAAAAATAACAAAATGTTGACTTTGAAAAATTCGAAAATTTTAATGTACGCGGACCTGCAAGATTTTTAGTGTTTTAGCTGCATTCTTGCCAAAGCCATTTGCTATGTTTTCTTTCTAATAGAAGGGTTTTTATGTTATTCTTAATTGTTTTTGGCTTATTTCCTTTTATTTAGACAGAAAATAATGACAAAATCAAGACTTTTAACAATTGGACAATTTTCATGGACGCGGACCTTCAAGATTTTTAGTGTTTTAGCTGCATTCTTGCCACAGCAATTTTTAATGTTTCCTTTCTAATAGAAGGGTTTTTATGTTATTCTTAGTTTTTTTTGGATTGGTTCCTTTTATTTAGACAGAAAATAATAACATAATAAAGACTTAGAAAAATTCGAAAATTTTCATGTATGCGGACCTGTCAGATTTTTGTGTTTTAGCTGCATTCTATCCACAGCCATTTGCAATGTTTCCTTTCTAATAGACGGGTTTTTATGTTATTCTTAGTTTTTTTTTTGATTGTTTCCTTTTATTTAGACAGAAATAATAACATAATTAAGACTTTGAAAAATTCGAAAATTTTCATGTACGCGGACCTGCAAGATTTTTAGTGTTTTAGCTGCATTCTTGCAACAGCCATTTGCAATATCTCCTTTCTTATAGAAGGGTTGTTGTGTTATTCTTAGTTGTTTTTGGCTTATTACATTTTATTTAGACAGAAAATAATAACAAAATGTTGACTTTGAAAAATTCGAAAATTTTCATGTACGCGGACCTTCAAGATTTTTAGTGTTTTAGCTGCATTCTTGCCAAAGCCATTTGCTATCTTTTCTTTCTAATAGAATGGTTTTTATGTTATTTTTAGTTTTTTTGGATTGTTTCCTTTTATTTAGACAGAAAATAATAACAAAATCCAGACTTTGAAAAATTCGAAAATTTTCATGTACGCGGACCTTCAAGATTTTTAGTGTTTTAGCTGCATTCTTGCCACAGCCATTTGCAATGTTTCTTTTCTTATAAACTGGTTTTCATGTTATTCTTAGTTGTTTTTTATTGTTTCCTTTTATTTAGACAGAAAATAATAACATAATGAAGACTTTGAAAAATTCGAAAATTTTCATGTACGCGGACCTGCAAGATTTTTAGTGTTTAGCTGCATTCTTGCCACAGCCATTAGCAGTATCTCCTTTCTTATAGAAGGGTTGTTGTGTTATTCTTAGTTGTTTTTGGCTTATTTCCTTTTATTTAGACAGAAAATCATAACAAAATGTTGACTTTGAAAAATTCGAAAATTTTCATGTACGCGGACCTGTAAACATTTTAGTGTTTTTGCTGCATTCTTGCCACAGCACTTTTGCAACGTTTCCTTTCTTATAGAAGGGTTTTTATGTTATTCTTAGTTGTTTTTTGCTTATTTCCTTTTATTTAGACAGAAAATAATAACAAAATGAAGACATTGAAAAATTCGAAAATTTTCATGTACGCGGACCTGTACACATTTTAGTGTTTTTGCTGCATTCTTGCCACAGCACTTTTGCAATGTTTCCTTTCTTATAGACGGGTTTTTATGTTATTCTTAGTTGTTTTTTGCTTATTTCCTTTTATTTAGACAGAAAATAATAACATAATGAAGACTTTTAAAAATTCGAAAATTTTCATGTACGCGGACCTGCAAGATTTTTAGTGTTTAGCTGCATTCTTGCCACAGCCATTAGCAGTATCTCCTTTCTTATAGAAGGGTTGTTGTGTTATTCTTAGTTGTTTTTTGCTTATTTCCTTTTATTTAGACAGAAAATCATAACAAAATGTTGACTTTGAAAAATTCGAACATTTTCATGTACGTGGACCTGTAAACATTTTAGTGTTTTTGCTGCATTCTTGCCACAGCACTTTTGCAATGTTTCCTTTCTTATAGAAGGGTTTTTATGTTATTCTTAGTTGTTTTTTGCTTATTTCCTTTTATTTAGACAGAAAATAATAACAAAATGAAGACATTGAAAAATTCGAAAATTTTCATGTACGCGGACCTGCAAGATTTTTAGTGTTTTAGCTGCATTCTTGCCACAGCCATTTGCAATTTTTTTCCTTGTAGAAGGGTTTTTGTGTTATTCTTAGTTATTTGGGCTTATTTCCTTTTATTTAGACAGAAAATAATAACAAAATGAAGACTTTGAAAAATTCGAAAATTTTCATGTACGCGGACATGCACGATTTTAATGTGTTAGCTTCATTCTTGCCACAGCCATTTGCAATGTTTCCTTTCTTATAGAAGGGTTTTTATGTTTTTCTTAGTTGTTTTTTGCTTATTTCCTTTTATTTAGACGGAAAAGAATAACATAATGAAGACTTTGGAAAATTCGAAAATTTTCATGTACGCGGACCTGCAAGATTGTTAGTGTTTTAGCTGCATTCTTGCAACAGCCATTTGCAATGTTTCCTTTCTTAAGAAGGGTTATTGTGGTATTCTTAGTTGTTTTTGGCTTATTTCCTTTTATTTAGACAGAAAAAAATAACAAAATGTTGACTTTGAAAAATTCGAAAATTTTAATGTACGCGGACCTGCAAGATTTTTAGTGTTTTAGCTGTATTCTTGCCAAAGCCATTTGCTATGTTTTCTTTCTAATAGAAGGGTTTTTATGTTATTCTTAATGGGTTTTGGCTTATTTCCTTTTATTTAGACAGAAAATAATGACAAAATCAAGACTTTGAAAAATTCGAAAATTTTCATGTACGCGGACCTTCAAGATTTTTAGTGTTGTAGCTGCATTCTTGCCACAGCCATTTTTAATGTTTCCTTTCTAATAGAAGGGTTTTTATGTTATTCTTAGTTTTTTTTGAATTGGTTCCTTTTATTTAGACAGAAAATAATAACATAATAAAGACTTAGAAAAATTCGAAAATTTTCATGTATGCGGACCTGTAAGATTTTTGTGTTTTAGCTGCATTCTATCCACAGCCATTTGCAATGTTTCCTTTCTAATAGACGGGTTTTTATGTTATTCTTAGTTTTTTTTTGATTGTTTCCTTTTATTTAGACAGAAATAATAACATAATGAAGACTTTGAAAAATTCGAAAATTTTCATGTACGCGGACCTGCAAGATTTTTAGTGTTTAAGCTGCATTCTTGCAACAGTCATTTGCAATATCTCCTTTCTTATAGAAGGGTTGTTGTGTTATTCTGAGTTGTTTTTGGCTTATTACCTTTTATTTAGACAGAAAATAATAACAAAATGTTGACTTTGAAAAATTCGAAAATTTTAATGTACGCGGACCTGCAAGATTTTTAGTGTTTTAGCTGCATTCTTGCCAAAGCCATTTGCTATCTTTTCTTTCTAATAGAACGGTTTTTATGTTATTCTTAGTTTTTTTGGATTGTTTCCTTTTATTTAGACAGAAAATATTAACAAAATCCAGACTTTGAAAAATTCGAAAATTTTCATGTACGCGGACCTTCAAGATTTTTAGTGTTTTAGCTGCATTCTTGCCACAGCCATTTGCAATGTTTCCTTTCTTATAGACTGGTTTTCATGTTATTCTTAATGGGTTTTTGCTTATTTCCTTTTATTTAGACAGAAAATAATAACATAATGAAGACTTTTGAAAATTCGAGAATTTTCATGTACGCGGACCTTCAAGATTTTTAGTGTTTTAGCTGCATTCTTGCCAAAGCCATTTGCAATATCTGCTTTCTTATCGAAGGGTTTTTATGTTATTCGTAGTTGTTTTTTGCTTATTTCTTTTTATTTAGACAGAAAATAATAACAAAATGAAGACTTTGAAAAATTCGAAAATTTTAATGTACGCGGACCTGGAAGATTTTTAGTGCTTTAGCTGCATTCTTGCCACAGCCATTTGCAATGTTTGCTTTCTTATAGAAGGGTTTTTATGTTATTCTTAGTTTTTTTTGGATTGTTTCCTTTTATTTAGACAGAAAATAATAACAAAATGAAGACTTTTAACAATTGGACAATTTTCATGGACGCGGACCTTCAAGATTTTTAGTGTTTTAGCTGCATTCTTGCCACAGCCATTTGCAATGTTTCCTTTCTTCTAGACGGGTTTATATGTTATTTTTAGTTGTTTTGGGCTTTTATTCTTTATATTTAGACAGAAAATAATAACAAAATGAAGAGTTTGAAAAATTCGAAAATTTTCATGTACGCGGACCTTCAAGATTTTTTGTGTTTTAGCTGCATTCTTGCCACAACCATTTGCAATGTTTCCTTTCTAATAGACGGGTTTTTATGTTATTCTTAGTTTTTTTTGGATTGTTTCCTTTTATTTAGACAGAAATAATAACATAATGAAGACTTTGAAAAATGCGAAAATTTTCATGTACGCGGACCTGCAAGATTTTTAGTGTTTTAGCTGCATTCTTGCCACAGCCATTTGCAATATCTGCTTTCTTATAGAAGGGTTGTTGTGTTATTCTTAGTATTTAGCTTATTTCCTTATATTAAGACAGAAAATAATAACAAAATGAAGACTTTGAAAAATTCGAGAAAAATGGCTGTGGCAAGAATGCAGCTAAAACAGTAAAAATCTCACTGGTCCGCGTACATTAAAATTTTCGAATTTTTCAAGTCTCCATTTTTTGATTAATTTCTGTCTAGATAAAAGCAAATAAGCCAAAAACAACTAAGAATAACATAAAAACCCTTCTATACGACAGAAAACATTGCAAATGGCTATGGCATTCATAGAGCTTAAACACTTACAATCTTACAGGTCCGCGTGCATGACAGTTTTCGAATTTTTGAAGCTTTTCATTGTGTTATTATTTTCTGTCTAAATAAAAGGAGATAAGCTCAAAACAACTAAGAATAACATCAAAACCCTTCTATTAGCAAGGAATCACTGCAAATGACTGTGGCAAGAATGCAGCTTAAACACTACAAATCTTTTCAAAGTCTTTATATTGTTATTATTGTCCGTCTAAATAAAAGGAAATAAGCCCAAAACAACTAAGACTAACATAAAAACCCGTCCATAAGACAGGAGACATTGCAAATTGCTGTGGCAAGAATGCAGCTAAAACACTTAAAACCTTACAGGTCCGCGTACATGAAAATTTTCGAATTTTTCAAAGTCTTCATTTTGTTATTATTTTCTGTCTAAATAAAAGGAAATAAGCCAAAAACAACTAAGAATAACATAAAAACCCGTCTATAAGAAAGGAAACATTGCAAATTGTTGTGGCAAGAATGCAGCTAAAACACAAAAATCTTACAGGTCCGCATACATCAAAATTTTCGAATTTTCCAAAGTCTACATTTTGTTATTATTTTCTGTCTAAATAAAAGGAACTAAGCCCAAAACAACTAGGAATAACATAAAAACCCTTCTATTAGCAAGGAATCATTGCAAGTGGCTGTGGCAAGAATTCAGCTAAAACACTAAAAATCTTACTGGTGCGCGTACATGTAAATTTTCGAATTTTTCAAAGTCTTCATTTTTTGATAATTTTCTGTCTAGATAAAAGGAAATAAGCCCAAAACAACTAAGAATAACATAAAAACCCTTCTATAAGAAAAGAATCATTGCAAATGGCTGTGGCAAGAATGCAGCTAAAACACTAAAAATCTTCCAGGTCCGCGTACATTAAAATTTTCGAATTTTTCAAAGTCTTCATTTTGTTATTATTTTCTGTCTAAATAAAAAGAAATAAGCAAAAAACAACTACGAATAACATAAAAACCCTTCTATAAGAAATGAATCATTGCAAATGGCTTTGGCAAGAATGCAGCTTAAACACTAAAAATCTTACAGGTCCGCGTACATGAACATTTTCGAATTTTTCAAAGTCTTCATTTTGTTATTATTTTCTGTCTAAATAAAAGGAAATAAGCCAAAACAACTAAGAATAACATAAAAACCCTTCTTTAAGACAGGAGACATTGCACATGGCTGTTGTAAGAATTCAGCTAAAACACTTAAAATCTTACAAGTCCGCGTACATTAAAATTTTCGAATGTTTCAAAGACTTCATTTTGTTATTATTTTCTGTCTAAATAAAAGGAAATAAGCAAAAAACAACTAAGAATAATATAAAACCCCTTCTATAAGAAAGGAAACATTGCAAATGGCTGTGGCAAGAATTCAGCTAAAACACTAAAAATCTTGAAGGTCCGCGTACATGAAAATTTTCGAATTTTTCAAATCTTTATTTTGTTATTATTTTCTGGTTAAATAAAAGGAAATAAGCAAAAAACAACTACGAATAACATATAAACCCGTCTATTAGCAAGGAAACATTGCAAATGGCTGTGGCAAGAATTCAGCTAAAACACTAAAAATCTCGAAGGTCCGCGTACATGAAAATTTTCGAATTTTTCAAAGTCTTCATTGTGTTAATTTTTTCTGTCTTGATAAAAGGAAACAAGCCCAAAACAACTAAGAATAACATAAAAACCCTTCTATAAGACAGGAAACATTGCAAATGGCTGTGGCAAGCATACAGCTAAAACACTAAAAATCTTACAGGTCCGCGTACATTAAAATTTTCGAATTCTTCCATGTCTTCATTGTGTTATTTTTTCATGTCTTAATGAAAGGAAATATGCAAAAAATAACAAAGAATTACATTAAAACCCTGCTATAACAAAGGGACATTGCCAATTGTAGGGCGAGAACGTACCTAAAACACTAAAAATGTGACAGGTCCGCGTATAGAAAAATTTTTTTATTTTTCAATGTGTTACTTATCTGATATTTTATGTCTAAATCAAAGAAAATATGAATAAAATAACTCAGAATAATATTAACACCTTTCTATAAGAAAGGAAACATTGCAAATGGCAGCAGCGAGAACTTAAATATAACCATAAAAACTTTACATGAAAATTTTCGGATTTGTAAGTGTGAATTTTTATCTAATTTCATGTCTGAATCAAAGGAAATATGATGAAAATTACTAAAAAATAACCTTGCAACCATTCTTTCAGGAAGGATACGTTGCCAATGGCATTGGAGAGAACTTTGGAAAAACCCTAAAAATCTGACAAACCTGCGTACTTGGAAATTGCCGCGTTTTTCAAAGTGTTAATTTTGACATTATTTTATGTCGTAATGAGAGAACATATAATAAAAATAAAGACGAATAACATTAAATCCATCTATAATAAAGGAAACATCCCAAATGCCAGCGGCGAGAACATACCTAAAACACTAAAAATCTGACAGGTCCGCGTACATTAAAATTTTCGAATTTTTCAAACTGTTAATTTTAACATAGGTTGTACCTCAATCAAAGAAAATATGACAAAAATGAATAAGAATACCATTACAACCATTCAAAAGAAAGGAAACATTTCAAATTGCTTTGGCGAGAACTTACCTAAAACACTAAAAATGTGACAGGTCCGTGTAGAGGAAAATTTTCGAATTTTTCGATCTTCATTTTGACAGTATTTTATGTCTAAATTAAAGAAATTATACAAAAAAAAACTAAGAATAACATTAAAACCCTTATATAAGAAAGGAAACATTGCAAATGGCAGCGGCTAGAACGCACTTAAAACACTAAAAATCTGACGTACATGAACATTTTCGAATTTTTCAGAGTCTTCATTTTGTTATTTGTTTATGTCTAAATGACAGAAAACATGCCAAAAATAACTAAGAATAACATTACGAGGGGCGTGCAATAAGTAATGCCCCTGACCTTATTCCAGTTGGCTTATCTAGCTGAAATTTTGCACGTGCAATTATTTATATCTCCACGGGTTATGTGGCTAATTACAGCTCAAAACTAATTGTGGTTTCTGTTTTACAGGTGTTTGAACTTATCCAGGTGTGAAATGGAGCCTGGTGAATGTCGAGCAGTGATCCGGTTTTTGTATTTGAAAGGACGCATACAACAGGAGACTTTTGATGAAATGAAAGAAACTTATCGTGATAATGCCCCATCATATGACCTTGTAAAACGCTGGCATCGTGAATTTAAACATGGGTGGAAGTTGGTGGAAACAGCTCCCAGACCTCGTCGCCCCTTTCTGCCATTGATGAGGCATCTGTCCGTCAAGTTGAGGCTGCCATTTTGGAAGATCGGCGCATTACTATTCGTTAAATAGCCCAAGATATCAAAATTAGTACAGAGTCTGTGGAAACTATTATTCATGACCATTTTCATAGGCATAAGGTTTCTGCCAGATGGATTCACAGGTTGCTCACACCATTTCAGAAGCGAGAACGCGTCGAGTGCTCGAGGATGGAGTTGAAGATGTGCCAAGAAGAATCCATGAATATTTTTGAATTTTTCAAAGGGGTTATTTTGACATAATCTCATGTCTAAATGAAAGAAAATATGACAAAATTAACTAAGTATAACATTAAAACCCTACTATAAGAAAGGAAACATCGCCAATGGAACCAGCAAAACTTATTTATAACCCAGAAAATCTGACAGGTTCGCGTACATGAAAATTTTCAAATTTTTCAAAGTGTGAATTGTGACATTGTTTTATTTCTTAATGAAAGAAAATGTGCAAAAAACAACTAAAAATACCATTTAACTTTCTACAAGAAAGGAAACATTGCAAATGGCATAGACGAAAAATTACCTATAGCCTTGAACATCTGACAGGTCCACGTACATGAAAATTTTCCAATTTTTCAAAGTCTTCATTTTGTTATTATTTTATGTCTAAATCAAAGAAAATATGCCAAAAATAACTAAGAATAACATTAAAACCCTTCTATAAGAAATGAAACATTGCAAATGGCAGCAGTGAGAACTTAAATAAAAGCATAAAAAGCTGACATGTCAGCGTACATGAAAATTTTTGAACTTTTAGTTTTAGTTTTTACATATATTTTTGTTTAAATCAAAGAAAATATGACGAAAATAACAAAACAATAACATTAAAACACTTCAATAAGAAAATAACTAAGAATAACATTACAAACCTTCTATAAAAAAAAACATTGCAAGTGGCAGAGGCGTGAACTTCTTTAAAACCCTAAAAATCTGAAAAACATACAAATTTTCGAATTCTTAATGAGAGAACAGTAATAAAATTAAAACCCTTCTATAAGACAGG
Organism: Euprymna scolopes; assembly: GCF_053919585.1. Taxonomy (NCBI): domain Eukaryota; kingdom Metazoa; phylum Mollusca; class Cephalopoda; order Sepiida; family Sepiolidae; genus Euprymna; species Euprymna scolopes. The sequence continues at coordinate 41,755,403 of NC_136504.1, read as the reverse complement.
AAACATTGCAAATGGCTGCGGCAAGAACGCAGCTAAAACACTAAAAATGGCAGCGGCGAGAACTTAAATTAAACCTTAAAAATCTTACAGGTCCATGTACATAAAAATTTGTACAAGTGGTTATTTTGCATTCTTTTATGTCTCAATCAAAGAAAATATGACAAAAATAACAAAACAATAACATTAAAACACTTCAATAAGAAAGGAAACATTGCAAATGGCATAGACGAAAAATTAACTTCAATCCTGAACATCTGACAAGTCCACGTACATGAAAATTTTCCAATTTTTCAGTCTTCATTTTGGTGTTATTTTATGTATAAATCAAAAAAATATGCCAAAAATAACTAAGAATAACATTAAAACACTTCAATAAGAAAAGAAACGTTGCAAATGGCAGAAGTGAGAACTTAACTAAAACCCTACAAATCTGACATGTCCGCGTACATGAAAATTTTCCAATTTTTCAAAGAGTTAATTTTGACATTGTTTCATGTCTAAATCAAAGAAATTGTGACAAAAATAACTGAGAACAAAATTAAAATCCTTCTATAAGAAAGGAAACATTGCAAATGGTTGCAGCGAGAACATAACAACAACCCTAAAAATCTAACAGGTTCGAGTACATTAAAATTTTCGAATTTTTCAAACTGTTAATTTTTACATTTAGAAAATATGACAAAATTTGTACATTTAGAAAATATGACAAAATGACTAAGAATAACATTACAACCCTTCTATAAGAAAGGAAACATTGCAAATGGCAGCAGGAAAAACTACTTTAAAACCCTAAAAATCTGATAGGTCCGCGTACATGGAAATTTTCCAATTTGTCCAAGTGTTTATTTTTACATTATTTTCTGTCTTACTCAAAGAAAATATTCAAAAGATAACTAAGAATAACATTAAAAACCTTCTATAAAAAGAAGCATTGCAAACAGCAGCAGCGATATCTTCTTTCAAACTCTAAAAATCTGACAGGTCCGCGTACATGGAAATTTTTGAAATTTCCAACTGTTAATGTTGGCATTATGTTTTGGTCTAAATCCAAGAAAACATGACAAAAATAACTAGGAATAACATTACAACTATTCTATAAGAAAGGAAACATTCCTAATTGCAGCAGAGGGAACGTAACTAAAACCCTAAATATCTTACATGTTCGCGTACATGGAAATTTTATGTCTCAATCACAGAAAATATGACAAAATTACTAATAATAACAGTAAAACCCTTCTATAAGAAAATAAACAGTGTGAATTCCAGCGGAGATAACTTAATTAAAACCCTACAAATCTGACAGGTCGGCGTTCATGAAATTTTTCGAACTTTTCAAAGTGTTATTTTGACATTATTGTATGTCTAAATTACAGAAAATATGACAAAAATAACTAACAATCACATTAACTACATTCTATGAGAATGGAACCATTGCAACAATTAAACTAAAACACTACAGATCTGACAGGTTCGCGTACATGAAATTTTCGAATTTTTTAAAATGTTCATTTTGAGATTATTTTATGTCTAAATCAAAGAAATTATGCCAAAAATTACTCAGAATAACATTAACTTGGCCTTCGGGACAAGATCAAAGATTAGTATCTGTTCCGGCAGACACTGAAAGCAAAGACCATATGTGGGGGCAACCCCACATATAAGACCTTCATACCAATTGTCACTATCCAGCTCCCCTACTCCCCGGGGAGTTGGTCCCCATTTCCCCTTCACTCCTCACTTTAAAAATCGTCCTTGTGCCTAATTTGCTCAGTGGGGGAGCAAATAAATACCTCAAAGTGTAGTATCTGTTCTTCGGATGCTGCACTTCAATTTCTTGTTGTCTGTCAGTGGAGGAGAAATCCTTCAGTACCGAGACAATTTTTATTTTTGTTCCTTTTCTCCACGTTAAAAAAAGACCCTGGTGTCTAACTCTGTCTCGTGGGGAGGCATTGTAAATAGGAACATTAAAAACTTCATATAAGAAAGGAAACATTGCAAATAGCAGCGGCGAACACTTAACTACATTCCTAAAAATCTGACAGGTCCGCGTACATAAAAATTTTCAAAATTTTCTAAAGTGTTAATTTTGTTATTATTTTATGTGTTAATCAAAGAAAATTTAATAAAAATTACTTAGAATAACATTAACACCATATTATAATGAAGGAAACATTGGAGATGGCAGCGGCGAACACTTAAATAAAACCCTAAAAATCTGACAGGTCCGCGTACATGAAAATTTTCGAATTTTTCAAAGTGCTTATTTTGTTAAGTTTTATGTCTAAATCAAAGAAAATATGACAGAAAAACTAAGAAAAACCTTAAAACCCATCTATAAACATTGCAAATTGCAGCAGCGGGAAGTTCTTTAAACCCCTAAAAATATGACAGGTCTGCGTACATGGAAATTTTCCAATTTTTCAAACTGCTAATTTCGACATTCTTTTATGTCTAAATCAAAGAAAATACGACAAAACATAAATAAGAATAACATTAAAACCCTTCTATAAGAAAGGAAACATTGCAAATGGCAGCGGTGGGAACTTAACTAAAACACAAAAAATCTGACAGGTCCGCGTACTTGAAAATTTTCCAATTTCTCAAAGTGTTAATTTTGACATTATCTTTTGTCTGTATCAACGAAACTATGCGAAAAATAACCAAGGATAACATTTAAACCCTTCTTTAAGTAAGGAAACATTGCAAATGACAGCAGGGAGAATTAACCTAGAACCCTAAAAATATGACAGGTATGCGTACATGAAAAATTTTGACTGTTTCAAATGTTAATTTTGTTATTATTTTCTGTCTAAACCAAAGAAAATATGGCAAAATAACTAAGATTAAAACCCTTCTATAAGAAAGGAACAATTGCGAATGGCAGGGGCGGCGACTAAACAAACCCCAAAAGATCTGACAGGTCCGTGTGCATGAAAATTTTCGAACTTTTTAAAGTGTAATTTTTTACGTTATTTTATGTCTAAATTAAAGAAAAGATGTAATAAATAATTAAGAATAATAATTAAACCCTCCTATTAATTTGAAACCTTTGCAAATGGCAGCGGCGAGAACTTAACAAAACTCCAAAATCTGACAGGTCCGTGTACATGAAAATATTCGAAATATTCAAATTTCTAATGTCGGTATTTTGATATTATTTAATGTCTAAATCAAAGAAAATATGACAAAAATAACAACGAATCAAACTAAAACCCTTCTATAAGAAAGGAAACATTGCAAATGGCAGCGGCAAGAACTAAAGTAATACCCTAAAAATCTGACAGGTCCGCGAATATTTCAAAGTGTTAATTTTGATATTGTTTTATGTCTTAATAATAAAAATGACAAAAATAATTAAGAATAACATTAAAACCCTTCTATAAGAAAGGAAACATTGCATCTGCGGTTATGAAAATATTCGAATTTTTGAAAGTCTTAATTTTTTTAATTATCTCATGTTTAAAATTAAGAAATGAAAGAAAATATGCCAAAATAACTGAGAAGACCATGAAAACCCTTCTATATGAAAGGATTATTGCAAATTGCAGCGGCGAGAACTAAAATAAAACCATAAATATCTGACAGAGCAGCGTACATTATAATTCTTTAAAGTGTTAATTTTATTTCATTCAGAGAAAATACGACAAAAATAACTAAGAATAACATTAAAACCCTTCTACAATAAAGGAAACATTGCAAATCGAAGCGGCAAGAACTAAATTTAAATCCTACAAATCTGACAGGTCCGGGTACATGAAAATTTTCGAATTTTTCAATGTATTAATTTTGACATTGGTCTTAATCACACAAAAAAAATGACCAAAATAATTAAGAATAACATTCAACCCCTTTTATAAGAAAGGAAACATTGGATCCGCGTACATGAAAAATTAGAATTTTTCAGTGTTAATTTTGTTAGTATTTTATTTCTTAATAAAAGAAGATAGGCCAATAATAACTAAGAATAAAAATTTCCCCCACTCTTTATCTGTGCCTAAATCAATGAACAAAGCTTCTTTCTTAGAACTGCACGCCTGTGGAACTCTGTTCCGTCTGCCTGCTTCCCACCGAACTACAACTTGGATGTCTTCAAGTCCAATGTTAACAAATTCCTAATGAACCGCCCCCTTAAGTAAACACTTCATCAAATCTCCACACTAACGTAATGTACTTGCAATAACCCTTATCTCTGAGTCGCTTCCGGGCCTTGATAAGTGGTGATCACTGTGTAAAAAAAAAAAAAAGAATAACATTAAAGTCCTTTTATATGAAAGGAAACATTCCTAATATATTCGATGACAAGTAAACTAAAAGTCTTAATACCTAACAGGTCCGCGTGCATAAAAACTCTCGAATTTTTCAAAGTGTTAATTTTGTTTATATTTTATCTCTAAATCAAAGAAAATATGCTTAAAATACCTAAGAATAACTTTAAAACTCTTCTATATGAAAGGAAACATTCAAAATGTATGCGACGACAATTAAACTAAAACCCTAAAAATCTGGCGGACCTGGGTACATGAAGATTTTCAAATTTTTCAAAGTGTTAATTATTGTTTTCTGTCTAAATCAAAGAAAATATTACAAAAATAACTAATAATAACATTGAAACCCTTTCTGTAAGAAACAAAGATTGCAAATTGCAGCGGCGAATAACCTAAAACTGTTAAAATCTGACAGGTCCACATATATGAAAACTTTTGACTTTTTTAAAGTGTTAATTTTGTAATTATTTTATATTGAAATCAATGAAAATATGACAAAAATAAATAAGAATGACATTAAAACCTTTCAACAAGAAAGGAAACATTGCAAATGGCGGCACAGATAATTAAACTATTTGGACTGGGTAATCTTCACGTACATCAAGTCTGTTGCCAAGGTCGCTGAAAAGATGGTGGGATCTTTCTACCGCTCCAAAAGATATCTCACTACTGATGCAATTCTCTATCTATATAAAAGCCAAGTACGTCCAAGGATGGAATACTGCTGCCATATCTGGGCAGGGGCTGCTATAAACAGCCTATCCTGCCTTGACAGAGTACAAAATAGACTTCGTGGCTTAGTGGGGAATGCCCTTTTCTCTACCCTGCAACCTCTCTCCCACAGAAGAGACGTTGCGAGCCTATCCTTGTTTTATCGTTATTTCCATTGCAGGTGCTCGTCTGAACTCTAATCTCTGGTCCCCCCCCCTCGCCAATCTTTCACAAAAAACACCCGTCTAGCTAAATCCACTGTGAAAAATTTCCCCCACTCTTTATCTGTGCCTAAATCAAAACGTGGATTCCATGAACAAAGCTTCTTTCTTAGAACTGCACGCCTGTGGAACTCTGTTCCGTCTGCCTGCTTCCCACCTGACTACAGCTTGGATGTGTTAAAGTCCAACATAACAAATTCCTAATGAACCGCCCCCTTAAGTAAACAATTCATCAAATCTCCACACTAACGTAATGTACTTGCAATAACCCTTACGCCTGAGTGGCTTCCGGGCCTTGATAAGTGGTGACCGCTGTGTAAAAAACAAAAAATACTCTCTTATTCCTGAACAGCGTTTTAAAGCAAGAGATTTTCTTTAAAACGCTGTTAAGGAATAAGATTCGTTCTTAACTGTCAACTTACTTTCAACTACTTTCCCGTCAACGAAATGTTGCATCGTTCTTCCTGTTTTACAAATATTGTAATCGTGTATTTCCGACGAAATATAAGCACTTGTACCCTTTCGACGTAAATACCTTCGACAAACCCGACAAGCAGCAAAGTTCCACCCCTACACAGTAATCATACCTTGATGTAAGAAAGCCTTCTACTCTAATAGTTTCTTTCCCAGAACCGTTAAACTTTCCAGGTTCCTGCTTCCCCAACTGTACTGATATGCAGAAGTGCAAGTGTAACGTGAACAGACATCTTGCTGCTCTACTTATTACATAGTGTCCCTGCAACTTTTGTCCCTAATGGTAGCCCCCTTTATCAAAGTGACACTGTGTAATGTTTGGTGTGAAAATGGAATTAAACAATTATAATCTCTTGAATGATGAATAATTATTTTAATTTATTCAATTTTTTATTTTCATCATTATTTCATGCTGTTTACCTTCCCTCTTTCTCTCTCTCTCTCTCTCTCTCTCACACACACACACACACACACAAACATATATATATGTTTGTGCGTGTAAGAGAGAGAGAGAGAGAGAGAGAGAGAGAGAGAGAGAGAGAGAGAGAGCGGAGATGTAATCGGCATAAATTAATGATGAAACTAAAAAACTTAATAAATCAATACATATATATATATATGCATATATATATATATATATATATATATATATATATATATATATATATATACATACATACATACATACGTACGTACATATATATATATATATATATATATATATATATATATATATATATATATATATATATATATATATATATATATAAAGTAATGTCCGGTTCGTGAATTTCTGTTTCTTTTTCTTCATTTTGGTGTTATGGCGAGAAGACGAGAATTTAAGTGTTGGTCCGTGATTTCAAGTGTATAATGCTCCAGTTTCGAGCTGGATTTAAAGTAAAAGATGGTCACACATTTTTTTCAAGGCACTTTTTTTAAAGTAAAATTTGAGAAATTTTTGAAAACTTTGAAGTGTCGAATATAATGATAAAATCATTTTTGTTTATTGCTTTTTTTTTTGTAATTCCTATATTTCGCTAATACATAGCCTCATCAGGGTCGAAAGTCCGGTTCGTGAATTTCTTTTGAATTCGCGCATAAGCCTGAAGAGTCCGAGAGTGGATGAAATGCGGAATATTCAGTGTAGCTTAATCGCCATATATTATATATATATATATATATATATATATATATATATATATATATATATATATATATATCGACTAAAACGATTCATAATTGTAAATTAAAAATCAGTTTTAAAAGGAAAAAAGATCATTTAATTTTGTTTGTTTTTTCTTTTTGAAACTGATTTTTAATTTGCAATTATTAATCGTTTTACTCAATATTAATATAGCTCTAGGATATTTATACATATTGAACTTATTATATATCTACAGAACAATGGGCACTCTTTTATTTCAAAATAATAACGCATTTAATAATACTGTGGCATGACCACCGCCGGGAGTGGCAAGGTCCCCCATTGGTGGGGAATTAAGACTCCTGAAACACTAAAGACTACCGGGCAACAATACTTATATTAATTGTTAAGCTTTATTGCGTGCCCGGGCAGCGACGGCCGACCTTGCTGAAAGGAAGAGTTAAGTTATGGATTTTATTATTTTTGTGAGACCGACATATACATTTTATTGTTTGGTGGAAAAGTGACAATTTGAGATCGTTTTGGAGAACATAACGATTATAATTTCGTTTTTGAGACCAGACGAGGGGTCACGGGAGTTAACCACCCTGATCGTGGGAACCGAAACTGCGAGCGTTCGCAGTATCACAAGCACACACGCAGGGAATCGGGAATTCCACTGCGATGACGTAACCAGCGGCGATTGGTTTAGGCGGCAGCCCTACCTAACCCATCACCTCACTATATAAGCGAATCCCCGAACAAAATGGCAATCAATTGGAGAGAGTTGAAGCGGAGTTTTGAGCGAATCTGATCCTAATCGAAGAATCGTCGCCACACCCCTTCTCTAACCGTCCATCGCTACCGCTAAAACTGAAAGAGATTAAATCTAATTGGGACTCAGTAGTGTTTATTGAAGATCAACAACTGAACAAATGTATATAAGTGTATATCATATTTTTGTATAATGGAATTTGAATTAACCAAATAGAATAGATATATCTGAGTCCATCTTTCTTATACGTGCATAAAAATCTATTCCCTTCCAGCGTGACACGGCATATCAACCGGACAGTGAAATCGACACTGACTAACTTTACCAAGGAGATTCTGCAGCGCCGAGAGAACTTGTGGAGAATTTCATGTGAAGGACGATCACGGAGCGTAGGTGACAAGGGATCCCTATTTATGGATCGCTGAGGGTTCAACTCTGGTTGCTGGTGACTCGGAAAAGTCACATTAAATGACCTGTGATTAGGACCCCTTCACAATACATTTAAATTCACTCTGCTCTTTAGACTCCAAGTTGAATTCCCTCTAATATATATATATATATATATATATATATATATATATATATATATATATATATATATATATATATATATATATATAAAGTGCCGGCGAAAAGAAAGTTCGCACTCGTAATTTTTTAAAAAACTGCTAATTTAAGCTAAATTTAATATAACTGTTTAAACAATCTATATATCATTTGATTCGCCTTTTATTCCTCTATAATTTTACCTGTTCGTATTTGACATTTAATTGAAATATTCTAGAGTTCACGTCAATTTAAAAAAAAATAACTTCAAATTGAGGAGGTGAAAGAAAGTCTGCAGCAACAAATTCGCTAAAACAAACTTAAATTATCGCCCCTAAATCAGTTTAAAATATCCACCAACAGGCAACAAAGCATCTCTAATCGTAATTGTTGTTGTTCCATGTTATACAACGTAACATTTAGTCCATATGCCACGACTTTCTCTTCGTGAAGGTCAGGAGCGCATTAAGCTTCACCTTTTTGGTTTATCCAATCGAGAAATTAGCCGCAGATTGAAATGTGATGAGAAAAATGTACGAAAGGTTGTGCAATAGCACCAAAACATCGGCAGTGTTCGTGATGCCCCTAAAGCTGGTTGTACTAGAGTTACTTGTAACAAGGAAGACAATGCTATCAAGATCCCCAAACAGGTTTGAAACGGCTACCCAAATCCAACAACAGTGCAATCTTGTTAAAAAGTGCTCTCTGTCTACTGTCAGGAACAGATTAAAGGAATTTAATTTGCGAGGATCTGTTGCAAGACGCAAGTCAATTATTTCTGTAAAGAACAGAAAGTGCCGTCTGGACTTCGTCAGATGCAATGAAGATCATGACTCTTCATAATGGTCAAAAGTGCTTGTTAGCGATGAAAGCAAGTTCAATAGGCTAGGCAGTGATGGTAGGCAGTACGTCAATCGGACGAAAGACGACGAATTTAATCATAAGTGCTCAGTTTCAACGATGCAAGGTGGTGAAGGTTCAGTTTTCGTGTGGGGCATTATTAGTACCAATGGTCCAGGGGCTATAGTTCGCTTGCAAGGTCGAATTAATTCGACCAAATACATTAATAATTTTACTGAGTATTTTCTACCTTATTTTGGTCAGAATTTGGATGATAATCCCATCTTCATGCAGGATAATGCTCCCATTCACCCAGCTGGCAATGTCAAGAGGTTCCTGGAAGAGCATGCTATTCCGTGCTTGAATTGGCCTGCACAATTTCCAGACCTTAACCTTATCGAAAACGTATGGCATTACATCAAGCAACAGCTACACTATGATAAAATTTCAAATTTGGAAGAACTTTGGACAAAATTTAAAGAAAAGTGGGATGCCTTTTCTCGGCAGTATTGCTGCAGTCATTTCAAGGAATTCCCAAAAGATTACAAGCTATCAAATTTCAGAAGGGCTATGCTACTAAATATTAACTAGTTCATTGTGTTCCTGTTGTATTTGTGTTGCATTAATGTCCTAAAGTTACATTTAAATAACAATTCTCCATTGTACGGACTTTCTTTTTGCCTCCTCAATTTGAAGTTATTTTTTTAATTGACGTGAACACTAGAATATTTAAATTAAAAGTCAAATATGAACAGATAAAATTATAGAGGAATAAGAGGCCAATCAAATGAGGTATAGTTTGTTTAAACAGTTGCATTAAATTTAGCTTAAATTTGCAGTTTTTGAAAGAATTACGAGTACTGACTTTCTTTTTGCCGCCTCTCTCTCTCTCTCTCTCTCTCTCTCTCTCTATCTATCTATCTTTCTATCTATATATCTATATATATATATATGTATGAATATATATCTATATATCTATCTATATATCTATCTATCTCTCTCTCTCTCTCTCTCTCTCTCTATATATATATATATATATATATATATATATATATATACTAGCAGGGTGACCCGACGTTGGCCAGAATTGAATGTTGATCAACGAATATTTCACACCTCCATATTTTTATTGTCATCGAAATTCGAAATTAAGCCCACTTGTATATTTCATGATGTTATAATCATAAGATAGTTATCACCTTGCAAACATTTAAATATTAATTTCGACTGTATTTCTCGTGGTTGACTTTGCTTTGTTCCTTGCTAATGCTGCAGACCGTGACTTCTGGAGGGTCAAAGTTAAGACATGTGTCCGCCTGAGCGAGGAGAGAACATATGAACAGTGGGGGGGGGCAGGCGCAAAATGACAGCATCAGCAGCAGCATCGGCAGAGCATGACAGGGGGTATCCCTGCGGGAAGAACAATAGAATCTGCCGCTCTCGCATCGGGCTGCACAGTCCCGACAACAATTGCCACCACTCATGAAAACCTTCAGGCGCGATTCTCCATCGTCTATCTAGATGGAAAGACGCCAATAACAAATAGATTAGGAGATGACTTCGTGGCCGGGTTTGAATCTGTAATCGTAACTCACTGCCCTGATGATTCACGAAAGGATGAAACACTAGTGTCTTTGGGTATTAAAAATAATTATATATATATATATATATATATATATATATATATATATATATATATATATAGTAATTTATAATATATATATGGCAATTAAGCTACACTGAATATTCCGCGTTTCATCCACTCTAGGACTCTTCAGGCTTATGCGCATAAGCCTGAACAGTCCTAGAGTGGATGAAACGCTGAATATTCAGTGTAGCTTAATCGCCATATATATTTTATAAATTACTAACTAGCTCTACCTACGTATTGAGAACTTTTGAAGTAAATACGTAAAGTTTACGCATAATTCTATACTTTCGTATATTAATTTTATGTGAGTAAATTAAGTAGTTATATATATATATATATATATATATATATATATATATATATATATATATGATAAGTGATATACAAATTACCATCAGCGTATGAAACGATGCTCTAGGTATATCAGAATTTGGGGGGGGATTTTTGACCCCCCTAACACGAAACTGCGAATAAAATATTTAAAAAAAAACTCGTAATTTCTATTTTAAAATGGGTTGTTTATTATCTTTTTTATGGAAAATACTTCCAAAATAAACTATTAAAGATGTTTAAAAAATAATAGAAGTATTATTTTTTTTATTTGTTAAAAAACAGTGTTTACAAAGTGCCGATGCGCCTTCATGCAGCCATTTTATTACGTAATGAAATCAATTGAATTCTATGGGTTAATTTTTTTAAATTTTTAAATATTAAAAATCTATCAAAATTTTTCTATTTGTTTAATTAATTACAATATTTTCATCGTCAATAAGAAATTGTATGCTCTTTCCAATAAACTGAATATAATATTTTGTTTTTTTTTCATATTCACGCCCCCATTATTAAATGTCTATTGGAATTTTAATAATTTATTTACTCACCAAAGTTTTATATTTCACAAATTGAAGATAAAAGATCAATAAATAATATATTGTAAATTAAAAAAAAAAAAGTGTTTTTTGGAAATTTACCTGTAAAGTCCAAAGTGTAAACCATTTTTTAAAAAGCACATTGACATTTTTTTAATTGAAAGCTTATGTTCTGCTTATATTGTCCAGTAAGTAATGGACGCTGGCGACAATCTTTTCTATTTCATTCAATGTATTCTTTTTTTAGATATTTAAAAAATAATTCACTCGATAAAGAAGAATGAAAATATAATAAATCAAAAATTTATGTATTTCTTTGAGAAAAGAAAAAAATTCCTGGGCTGTATTTTTTTAAACTTATAAGAAACTTAAACGTAAACTTATAAGAAAAAATTGACTATTTTTAAACTATGAGAACACATATTTCTTCAAGCACAAGCCTAGACAGCTAACGCGAACATGTGGTTTTTACTGCCTTCTGTCCGTCCGTAGTTCTAAACAAGAACAAACAGCTACTTCCGGTTTTTCGATAAAGACGTAAAAATGCTTGCGTAATCGCGTTGTTTTCAAATAGTCATTTAAAAAATTCATTTATTTAAAAAATAAATAGAATCTAAAATATAAATATGGATAAATTCTGAACAATAAAGAAGAGAACTAAATATTCAATAGTATTTTTTTATAGATAAGTGATTTTTTGGAATTTATATCGATTTTTTATAACCGAAGTAAGTAAGATTTCGTTGATTTACTTCAAATCTTTATTTAAAGAAAACCAATTTAAAAAAAAAGAAAATATTGCATAATTTGCCATTAAACCTGTTTTTTTTTTTTAAATCTGGTCTTTGCTCCTTTAATTGAAAAAAATTAGGGTTTGAATTACATTTTTCAAATAGTTCTAATCTTGTAAAGATAGGAGGTCGAATTATTCAATTTTTTTCACTCATTCTTAAGATCGCGATGCTAGCGATGCTCTATGTGTAAAAAAATTGAGCTAAGGTATTTGGACAGTGTCAAAACATTGTTAATTCACTGCAATAGGCGAATAGCGAAACGGTTAGAAGCTCTGACTGTCATACGGGCGGTCGGATTTCGATCCTGGCTTGAGGTAGTTGCTTGTCTAGCCGCACGGATGAGCTGCGAAACAGTACTGTATGTGGACGACTACATATATCTCTATATATATAATCCCGATTTTTATGTAAATTATTACTTCCTACCTAGTCTTTCTTTTTACACCTGCATTACCACGATCTCTCTCTCCGTCTCTCTCTCTCTCTCTCTCTCTCTCTCTCTTTCCCTTTCTTTCTCTCTCTAAGGTCTATATGTCTGACACAAATACCTCGCACGGTTTTAAGTTAACAGAGGAAAAAAGGAAAAAAAAAAAAATCAAATTTTGCCAAAACTATACATTGCAAAAATTTTTCACTACTTGCGTTGTGACTCTTGAAGAGACGTCATCCCGGAAATGACGTTTGCATCAGTAGAAATTGGTTGGCAAATGTCAAAGAGTCAGGAACTGGACGAAAGACACGGGCGGTGCAATTGGGTAGACACGGGAGGGGGAGGTGAGAAGGCACCACTACGCTTTCGAAATTAGGAGCTGCTGACAAACGCAGGCAAAATAGATTTAAATGTCAGGAAAAATGAAATAAAAAATATCTAAATCTCACAAGAAAGCACTTAATACATATGAGAAACGAATACGAACAAATAGGTGTATATATATATATATATATATATATATATATATATATATATATATATATATATATATATATATATATATAGTCGACTAGTTCTTCATATTTTATTTTTTAATTCATTATGATTAATAAATTCGGTCTGTACATAGGTATTATATATATATATATATATATATATATATATATATATATATATATATATATATATATATATATATATATATATACTCGGGTTTTTTTATTCAAAAGTAATGGACTAATGAATTCAACGAGGTTGTTAGATAGTGCTCAATAAAAAGAGCTGATAATACTTGTTTATTGTTATATAAACATGGTTACATCCTGCTGCTACAAATAGCCACTTGTTTCAATCAAACAACAGATATCATCAGGCAGCGACTTGAATATTCAAAAGTTCAATGAATAATAGGTTATTCATTGAACTTTTGAATAGTCAAGTCGCTGCCTCATGATATCTGTTGTTTGATTGAAACAAGTGGCTATTTGTAGCAGCAGGATGTAACCATGTTTATATAGCAATAAACAAGTATTATATATATATATATATATATACATATATATATATATATATATATATATATATATATATATATATATATATATATATACCATCAATACAGCGGAAAAATATTTACCCGATATAAGGAGACGTACACTTCAATTTAATATATATGTATATATTACTATTTACATATCGATTAATTAATCCCAACCAAATAAAAAGTGCTCAATACAGACAAAAAAGAAAGTAGAGCTCATTAAAGTGTAAAATAAAAGAATTTAAAATTGTAAATAAAAATTTACAATTAAAATTTATTATTCGACTGAATACTCCAAAAGCAATTTTCAAAATCCTTATTCCATGGAGTTTCAAATAATGCTACTCTTGCTATTCTTCTTATCAAAGGACAGCAAGAAATTAGCAAATTATAATTGTAGCAAAGCTAAAATTTACTGGTGGATTCATTAGATGAAACAACAAGTTATGAGATTTGGTCATAAATTGTAAGAAAAACAGATAATATATATATATATATATATATATATATATATATATATATATATATATATATATATATAAATGAAACGGAAAAAATCAGACAAATCGGGAAGAAGATTTTAGAGTGGGCAGTGAATCCCTCATTAGTAATCCGCAAGGCGAAAGGGAACTCCTTTTAAGAAAAAAAAATATCCATTATTATAGTTCCAATGGCTTGAATTTTAAAACGTGAAAAATCCGGTAAATGTTCATAAAAATAGATTTTGGTCTTTTAGGTTGCATTGCATTCGTAGAAAAGAAACTCCATGGAATAAGGACTTTGAAAATTGCTTTTCGAGTATTCTGTCGAATAATAAATTTTAATTTACAGTTTTAAATTCTTTTATTTTCCTTTATATATATATTTACCAAAAACAACATCACACACACACACACACACACACACACACACACACACACACACACACATATATATATATATATATATATATATATATATATATATATATATATATTAAGTTATAAAATATATATGGCGATTAAGCTACACTGAATATTCCTCGTTTCATCCACTCTAGGACTCTTCAGGCTTATGCGCGAATTTTTTAAGTAAATACTGAAAATTTACGCATAAAGTTATAATTCCGCGTTTCATCCACTCTAGGACTCTTCAGGCTTATGCGCGAATTTTGTGGTTGTCTGTCGTTTTTATATACGCACCTTCTATTGAGATTTTATTTAGCCAATCAGCTTTCTTATCTGATTGGCTAAATAAAATCTCAATAGATGTATGTATGTATGTATGTTTGCATGTCTGCCTTAAACTTTCAATAGAGGCAACGGACTTTACCAAGATCAGTATCGTTTTAAAGTTCGACCTTTCATACGACAAATATCGGAAAAATTGGCTAAAAACATTAATATTTTCCCCTTCAACTAGGCACTTTTCTACAGGGGGGGTCACTTTTTTCACCGATATTTTTTAAAGTTATCCTCTCCTTTAGATTGTCTAGCCTTAATTCTAAAAAATGTCGCTTCCGGTTTGGCGGTGGTCGTAACAGCATAAACGTTAGGTTTTACCCCGTTCTTTTCCTTCTTTGCGTTACGGGTTCGAGCCTGCCTTCCTACTACCACTTTTCTTTTTTGCTCAACATACACATCCAAACACCCGGGCTACGCCGGGCTGAAATGTTGGTAATTAAAGAAATAAATTTTTTTTAATGGCGCGTGTGTCCCCCCCCCCAACCCGGTTACTCAACATCCAAATTGTTAGCTTACGATTTACTTTTTCCTTTGACGTTAATACCTTAGCCATGAAGACATATTTGCTGCCAGGCTTAAATTTAAAACACGAATTAATAGCTATTGCGTTAGGCAGGCATATTCGTAATGTCGTCGTTCGACCCTCACCTGGCAAATTTCATTTTTTTAATTCTCACAGTTTTACACCGCTTTTTCCCGGCTAAAACTCAAATATAAAATTTAGCAGGGTTCGAATATCCAATATATATATATATTGGTTGGTTGGCATATCAACCTTTTTCAGGTTATTTAATGCCGAATCTAGTTATTTTGAGGAACGATTTTTAATGGAGTATATTTGTTTTTTTTTTTAAGTCGGTTTCTATTTAACCTATATTGGGACCCTAACAGGTACTACCACTCTGGGTCAAAGTGGACCTGGGAGCAATGGCAATTAAAGGGTGGCTCCACACTCCCCAAAGCCCGCGAGCTGAGGCCTCACCATCGGATATAGTTTAAGGCATAGACTCTCAACCTGGGGGCCATGGCCCCCAAGGGGGCCATGGCAATAATTTAGGGGGGCCATGGTGGAATTTTCTTTTTTAATTGATTAAGTTGACAATAAAATTTTGTTACCTACATAATATTGTTACGAATGTGTGTGTACGTGTGTATGTATGTATGTGTGTATGTATGTGGGAGAGAGGTGATCGAATTATCTCAGTGTGGCCTTGGATATCAGCACGTAAACATGTGGGTATAATTGATTCTGAACCATACTGTATACTGTTTTACTTATTTTGTTCGACAATTATAAATGCGGTCGCTGTTTTCGTGTGTGAAATATTTGTGCACTTCCTTTATTATTTTCTTATTTTTTGGTATCATTGTATTCATGCTCATTCCCTACTCAGGTATTCCTGCTTTTTTTTTTTAGTGCTAATATTGATGTGACTCGCTATTCTTCTCATAATTTCAATTGGGGCAGTGCTTGTCAAAGGAGGTGTGTTCTTGCTGTAGAAAGTACATTTCAGCTTGCTAGGTTGAGTGTGAATGTTTATCATCTTTACTCTCTCTGTGTATGTTTGTGTATGACTGTGTGTGCTTAATGTGTGAGTCCATGGATGTATTATGTATGTGGATATTTGTGTGTTTGTCATTTTATCACTTGTCCTATTTATCTGTCCTTCATTATCATTCTTTTGTCTTATCACTTAATGTTTGTTCTGATGGTCTGTCTTCTTTATTTTCCCTAGATTTGCGATGGCTACTAGTGTTACTAAGAAGCGGAAGTACAGTGAAGAGTACATTAGCTACGGATTTACATCAATTCTCGCTGATGGCATCGAGAAACCTCAGTGTGTACTGTGCTTCAAAGTGTTGGGGAACGATTCTATGAGGCCTAGTAAGTTGAAGCATCATTTGCAGACCATCCATCCACAGTATGCTGAAAAAGACCCCGATTTCTTCAGGCGCCATGAAAGTAGTTTCGGAAAACAGAAACTGGATGCAACTGGTGCTTTCCAACAACAGACCTCAAGTGTAGTTGAGGCATCATACGAGGTTGCCCTTGAAATAGCGAAGCAAAAGAAGCCCCACACAATTGGTGAAACCTTAATTAAGCCATGTACTTTAAAGATGGTCAAGCGTGTTCTTGGAGATGCAAATGAACGTAAAATTCAACAAATTTCCTTGTCAAACGACACAGTGAAGCGGAGAATTAATGAAATGTCAGATGACATAAAGGAAAAAGTGATACAGGAGATCAAATCGTCTCCAGCTGGTATGTTTGCAATACAACTGGATGAGTCAACGGATGTGAGTTCGTGTGCACAGCTACTCGTGTTTGTTAGGTATATTTTCTTGTGTGATATCAAGGAAGAATATCTGTTATGTACACAGCTTGAGACCACCACAACAGCTGAAGATGTGATGGAAAAGCTATCTTCTTTCTTCAAAGCTAACAGGATCCCATGGGAAAATTGTTGTGGAGTCTGTACAGACGGGGCTCCAGCGATGCTGGGATCAAAATCAGGGTTCCAGAAGCGTGTCAAGGAAGTAGCTCCGAATGCCAAGGGGGTTCATTGTATGATCCATCGTTTTGCACTGGCGTCGAAAACCCTCCCTGATGAACTTTGCAAGATCCTGGAGGCAGTGGTCAAATGGGTCAACTTTGTAAAAGCTGGAGCTCTGAACTCTCGCCTTTTCCAGAACCTCTGTAGAGACATGGATTCGGAGCATGAAGCTCTCCTCTTTTACTCCAAAGTGCGCTGGCTTTCCAAGAGCAATGTTGTGAATCGAGTGTTTGAACTTCGGGGGGAGCTAAAATTGTTCCTGGAAATGCAAGGGAAAGATGATCTGTTGAGTCACTTCAATGAGGTTTTGTGGGAGCCACGTCTTGCATATTAAGCAGATATATTTGAGCAGCTAAATAGGTTGAATCTGAAACTACAGGGCAAGGAAAGAAATGTGTTTCACCTGATGGACTGTCTTCGTGGATTTCTTGCCAAGCTCCAGAATTGGCAAAGGAAAGTCGGTGCCGGGAATGTTGCCATGTTTGAAAACCTTTCAGCTGTCCTTGACGAGAATGAAGAAGATAGTCTGCTTGACCCATTACTTAAAACTGAAATCACCCAGCATCTGAGATCCTTGGAAAGTGAACTTAATATGTACTTCCCAGAATTCGAGGAGGAAGAAGGGAAGTTGGTAAGGAATCCATTCTCTGGCACTCTTGATATTACTACCATTCCCAGTGATGTTCAGGACGAGTTCCTTGATCTCAAACATGATTCTGCTGCCAAAGATCTCTATGAAGAAAAATCTCTGAATGTATTCTGGTGTTCGATGCATCAGTCATATCCAAAAGTCAGTGAGATTGCACTTCGACTACTCTTGCCTTTTTCAACTACCTATTTATGTGAGTCTGGTTTCTCCACCCTTCTACAAATCAAGAATAAGAGCCGCAACCGATTGGATGTGGACCCCGACATGAGATGTGCATTGTCAGTGACACAACCTCGGATTCGTCAACTGACTGAAAAGAAACAATATCAGCCTTCCCACTGATGTGTGATAAAGTATGCAGAGGTTAATTGAACTTTCTCCCATCCAAATCAAATTTGCTATTGTCTGCTAGTCTTTTGTAGTCTAGTGATGTAAGTTAAGCATATCACAGAAATCTATCAATATAAGATAATTATGACTGTAAACTTTGTAATAAAGCAAGGGTGTTCTCTTCATCAACATTTTATTTATTCTTTTTTTCTGCGCCTTTTTTGGCAGGGTGGGATTTGGGAGAAAAATGAAGGGGAGCCACACGAATGTTGAGAATTCATGAAGGGGGGAATGGAGTGAAAAAGGTTGAGAACCACTGGTTTAAGGTCATATCCATGACTTTAAATAATATACTCTCTCATCTTATTTGCTACTATCTCTACCATATTTTTTTTTGGGGGGGGACCTTTTGGTCAAGATCAAAGTGTAGTATCTGTAAGTGTAGTATAGTAAATAGGTACTATCTCTACCATGTTTTTACGCATAGAAAACCTTTTTTTTTTAAATATGTATTATTTGGATCCATCGGACTACTGTTCTCATCTTGAGTGTCATTTTCACAACGTTTCGGTCGATGTAACCGCCAACCTTTTACAGGTGCGTTTTGTCGATATTGGGAATGTTTCTGTCGAACTCGGACATTTGAACGGAATATTCGAACGGAACCCTTTATTTGCTTCACGGGGGTAGCATGCTCTTGTTCCGTCAGCCATGACTGGATAGAGGTCTTAAGTAATTCGCAATTGTGTTTTCGATTACCCACGCTGAGAATTGAACATTCTACCTTCAGGAGGATATCACTTTCATACTTCATTTTCCAAGGAGTTTACCCACTGTGCCATGGGTCCTTTGTGCTGTTACTTAAGGTATCATCATTTGGAGAAAGCACGCAATTTTGAATGTTTAGTCAGGGTTATGAGTCATGAAAAAACGAAACAGTTATCTCCATATAAAGATATACAGGTTACTTAATATTATTAATACCCAGAGATACTAGTGTTTTAGACTTACGCAATCATCAGTATAGGAAGTGATAATTACTGTTAGTTGGGATATTCGAACCCAGCATCTTATCCCCCCCGGGCACCGGCAATTAGCATAAGTACTGAAGAAAATTAAGTATCTCTAAATGCCACGTCGTCAGGCATACATAGTAAACAGTTAGAGAATATTCAATGACCGAAGTCGTGTTGTTGGAGTTGCGCTAAAATTGACCGAGTTTTTCTTTATTCACTAAAGATTGTTCGCATATAATTTCTCAAAATGGCTTTATAACTATAATATTTTAAAATAAATATAATCAAGTAACACGCCGCCCGGCATTGCCTGGTCATAAACTGTGTTTAAATATGGTATTTAAATTTATGCAGATTTCTTATTTGTTATTATAGAGGCAATTCTTCATTTATTATTATATTGTACCCAATATAAATATTTTTTTAAAATTACATTTTAACCCCAAACAAGGCACATTGCCACTTTGATGTAGGGGGCTACTATTAGGGACACAAGCTACAGAGGGTACTATGTGGGGAGTTGGGCAGCAAGACGTCGGTTCACGTTACACTTGAACTCCTGCATGTCAGTACAGTTGGGGAAGCAGGAACCCAGAAAGGAATTCCAAAGTCTAGCGGTTCTGGGGAAGAAACTACTGGAGTAGAAGGCTCTCTTACATCTAGGGATCTCAAACGTGAAGGGGTGGGATTTTGCTGCTTGTCGGGTTTGTTGGGGGTATTTACGTAGAGGGGGCACAAGTGCTTGCAGTTCGTCGGTACATTCACCGTTGAAGTACTTGTAGATCAGGCAGAGGGATGCTACATTTCGTCGATGTGACAGAGGCTGAAGCTTAGATGCCAGTTCAGGGTCTATCAGATTGGCGACTCTCTTTTGAACCTTGTCTAGGAGCGAGAGACTAGCAGTAGATGCACCAGCCCAAATGTGACAGCAATACTCCATACAGGTTGGCGACTTATATATATATATATATGACTTTGGGGTCATCAGCTAGATTCGAAAACAGAACAGGTAGCTATCCAGCGGTATTCACTTTCATATAGCCTAAAAACAGATGGATACCAAACTTTAAGGATTAACGCAGTTTGACGTATAAAGGTATATTTGTACATGCAAAGAGGAATACTTTAAGTCAACCTACGTCTGTTAAGTTCCGATTTTTAAATTTTGAGCCATTAACAGTTATTTGTATCAAATATTTGTATCAGCTAAAAATTAAATTAGATTTGTTTCACATATAAGATTCCAAGCCTGCGAATCAAAAATTGACAGAGTATTTTGGCAGAGACTCTTTCGCACACGCACACACAAACAAGGTCACTTATATATCGAGAAACATTGTTTTTTATGATATATATATATATATATATGTGTGTGTGTATGTGTGTGTGTGTGTGTGTGTGTGTGTGTGTGTTGGGAGGATTAATCAGTATCGGAAAAATCGGAACTTTTTAGGGTATCAGAATCGGATCGAAATTGGAAAAATTTGACCCTATTTTCCGATACCAAAACCGATTCCTTTAATTATCTTTTTTATTTGATTTTGGTTCAAGAAACATCTTCCATTGCTTGTAGTAAGAATGAAATAATAAATACTTATTTATTTAAACTTCCAGTAAGACTAAAATCTTTAGATCAACCCCTCGCAAGTGTGTTTTTACGTTTGAGAAAATACATGCACATTCAACATGTGTTTTTACAGTAATCGGGACAAAGCAACAACTTTATAGTAAAATATTTAGAGATTTATAAAGAATCGGAATCAGTAATTGTATCGGAATCTGGAATTTCGTACGGACTCGGTAATTGCATCGGAATCGGGAAAAATATTGGAATCACCCCCATCACTTACACACACACACACACACACACACACACACATATATATATATATATATATATATATATATATATATATATATATATATATATACTTCATTTAATCACATAAATTAATGTACGAAAGTATAGATTTATGCGTAAACTTTAAGTGTTTACTTCAACAGTGCTCAATACGTAGCTAGGTAGTAAGTTATAAAATATATATGGCGATTAAGCTTAATTACCATATACATTTTATAACTTACTATATATATATATATATATATATATATGTAATGATGATTGCAACGTCTTGTCAGACGAGTGCCACTCCTTCAGACACTTAAAGTTCATGAGCCCAAAATGACTTCCATCGACACAGGACCATTTTAATAGACAAATACCTGAGGGAGTATCTATACACAGATGATGTTACAGAGTCTTAGCTTTGTTAAGCTAAGTCTCTCTCCCAGTTTAAAATGTTGAGATACAGCAACAAGCAAGAGCAAGATAGCCAGCAACAAATTAAACTGCAAACCAGCTTAATGCGGGTACTGGTCTCCCGCTTTATGTTTTTTTAAATCAGAGATTTGCTTCTCCTAGAAAGGTTGCCTTCACCACGGCTTACGGGAGCCCTCTCCACCCCAACACGGGCAGAGCGGTAGCTCTAGATATATCTAAGGCTTTTGACAGGGTATGGCACAAGGGTCTCCTCAGGAAAATTAAATCATACGGTATCACTGGTAGAATACTTAGCATAATTGAATCCTTTTTAGACAAGAGAAAAATCCAGGTTGTCCTCGACGGTCGAACATCTAAACAGTGTGATATAAATGCGGGAGTGCCTCAGGGGTCTATTCTTGGACCTCTATTGTTCCTGATATTTATTAATGACCTCCCCGACAAAACTGCCTCTGAGATGGGTATATATGCTGATGACACTACACTCTATAAAAGGCATGACAGGAAAACAAATGAACACATATCTAAAGAAATGGCAAAAACACTAGAGGATGACTTCCAATCTGTAGTGGAATGGGGACATAAATGGATGGTCACATTCAATGCTGCCAAAACCAAACTGGTTTCCTTCAATAACTACAAGAAACCTTCTCTGCCAATAATAACAATGGCCAGTGACTCCCTGTCTGAGAGTACATCTTTCAAACTGCTTGGCCTAACGTTCACAGGAAACATAAGCTGGAACAATTATATTGAAAACATTGCCAGGGCCGCTGCAAAAAAGGTAGGCTCTCTCTACCGTGCTAGAAAACTACTGACACCTGAAATTATCCTGTATCTCTATAAGGCCACCATTCGCCCATGTATGGAGTATTGTTGTCACATCTGGGCTGGTGCGTCTGCTACTAGTTTCTCGCTCCTAGACAAGGTTCAAAAAAGAGTCGCCAATCTGATAGGCCTTGAACTTGCATCTAAGCTTCAGCCTCTGTCCCATCGACGAAACGTTCCATCCTTCTGCTTGTTCTACAAGTATTTTAATGGTGAGTGCTCTGACGAACTGCAGACACTTGTGCCCCCACGTCGCAGACACCCTCGACAAACCCGACAGGCAGCTAAATCCCACCCCCACACAGTAGAGATCCCTAGATGCAAAAGATCCTTCTACTCCAGTAGTTTCTTCCCCAGAACCGCTAGACTCTGGAATTCCATTCCAGGATCATGCTTCCCTAACTGTACTGACATGCAGAAGTTCAAGTGCAACGTGAACCGACATCTTGCTGCCCAAATCCCTACATAGTGCCCCCGTAGTTGCTGACCCTGATGGTAGCCCCCTACACCTGAGTGGCAATGTGCCTTGTTTGGGATGAAAATGTAATAGAAAAAATATATATATACATACATATATACATACATATATACATACATATATACATACATACAAACACACACGGTGCTAGTTGGCCGTTGACCCTGAAAAAGTGTTCATTCTCCCTTTGGAAGGTCTTGTTTTTTATCCTTCAGGGAGACTAGCCACCCTTCTCATCAAACAAGTCTGGTGGGGGGAATCAGTTTAGTCGCCGGTGACCCGACCATGGGGCAGGTAGTACTGTGTTACATGGTACCAGTAGCATGACCTGACGTAGGTTTGTTTACCGCGGGTATTAAGATCTTCATTATATATATATATATATATATATATATATATATATATATATATATATATATATATAGAGAGAGAGAGAGGGGGGAGAGAGAGAGATAGTTAGATCATAATGAAGGTGTTAATACCCGCGGTAAACAAACCTACGCGTTATCATTAATTTAATAAAAAAAATAATAATTAGTTTCCCATATAGATATAAATGATAAAACCGAAGAGGTAGTAATTAGGTGTAAAATTAGTTGTTTACATCTATCAAAAGGATGAGTAATTTTAATACACCGTAACCATGGTTTCGCATGCTCCGGCAAGCATCAGGTGGTGCAATATCCAAATTTGAGTGTTCATATGTTTTCATTCCCTAGTTTTGACTTTCAAGTTTCTCATTCCCGCAGTACGCCATTTTTTGCAATCATGCTATGACGTTTTATTTATGTATTTGTTCGCGGTCCTCTAACAGGTTTATTTGAATACTAGCAGGCCATGTTTCCCGGCGTTGCCCAGGGGAATTTTAAAAATACTGACTACTAAAATAAGTATTCTTTTTTAACGAATACATGCTTAAAATTAATTTGTTTGTGTTTAAGCACACAAAAATATAATCTATGGGCTTTATTTTCGTTGTTATTTAATAAATTTTAAACAACAATTATATTGATAACATATTTAAATTATTTGGAATTATTATTCCTACATCAATAAAAAAAAAAAATTTTAAGAGTAGAAACTTCCGAACATTTCATTTGTTTGTTTTTATTCTTTAACGGCTATATAGAAATCGGTAAATTCTTACGATGTGACCCAGCGTCGTTCAACATCTAAAAAAAAATAATAAACATCTACGTCCCGCTCTAAATTCCACAATTTACACTTTTCTTTCATTTTTCACGTTAATCTCATCGATTACAAACTTAAATTTCTAATTAAAAAAAGGTACATTTTTATGACATAACCAAGCGTCGTTTAACCTCTAAAAAAATGAAGACCTACTTTTTAGGGGCCAAATACGTTTAAACACCTTTTATAAAAATATGAAAGAAGAAATTTTGAAAAGAAGAAAATAAACATTTTAGAGTAGGGGATCATTTTTTTTAATAACGGTAAATTAACACCTACTTTCTTGCCATAAACGTTCAACACGAGACGTAATCTCTAGCATTTTTCAAGTTTGACGATCGATGGTGGAGGCAAAATATGACAAATGCAATTTGTTTTGGGGGATTACATTTGAAACATAAAATAAGGATAAATTTAATAAATTTTATGAGACCATTCTGTACTTTTACCTAACAATTTTATACACAAAACAAACCCCAAAATATGACAAATTCAATTTTTTTGAACGGGGTACATATGAAACAGAAAATGACGAAAAATTTCATTTAATTGTTTTTGAAATTAATTTTTTGGTAGATCTTCATTTTTTTTAGGGTTCTGCTTACTTGGTTTTATTTTTGCTGCTATTTTTATTGAAACAAAAGTTGTAATGATTCATTTTTAATTATTTATTTATTTTGAGAGTATGGGGGAGTTTCCTTTCTAATGCTCAATATCTGGAGAATAGTTTATTCTCTTTGTATCCCTTCTGCCGAAATATCTGGTGGAGAGGATATCACGCACTTCTTCTTCTTTTTTTTTGGGGGGGGGCGATTACATTTACATGTTTTCATCCGTTCTTTTATTTTGGGAATTGTGTGAGAGTATTCACGTTGATGAAGATGATTAGCATAGCAGGTGTGTTCCAAACGGAACTTCATGTCAACCAAGGCAAGGTCGGGTACCCATGCTAGTATATATATATATATATATATATATATATATATATATATATATATATATATATATACTAGCGTCCAAAACTAAGGAATAAAATGTTAAAACCTAATATATGTTAGAAATAACAACTGTGAAAAGCTGAAATTTTGACAACTGGGAGTCATTATCATCTATAATAACATACTACTAATAACATACGGCTGATGCAACGTTTACAAATGACTAAGTAAGACTTATTCTCTAGAGGATATTAAAAACATTTGAATACAGCATATTGTTTACATTGTTTTTCTCAATTTTGTCCCTTACTTTTGGACGTTCCTATTTTGAAAATAAATAATTGTTATAATTCTTTTTCTATTCTTTGCAAATGATTCCAATTTTAGTATGTTATTATAGATGATAACGACTACCAGTTGCCAAAATTTCAGCTTTTCACAGTTGTTATTTCTGACAAATATTAGGTTTTAAAATTTTGTCCCTTAGTTTTGGATGCTACTGTATATATAATTATTTCATCTCTGTTTCATGAAGTTCGGTGAAAATATACCTGTGAAACTAACTGGATTCGAACGTGTTGCATCCATGTTTTCCATCGCTGTCGTTAGCCACTGCCACATTCAAATCTCTTACGATATATACAGAGAGATTCGCAAGCGTATCTTAACTTACTTATGTAACACGTGGACACATCCGGATGAACACACATATCGTGTCCCCACTTTAGCACCACCGCTACCGCTACTATTACGACCACCACAACCACCTGCGCTGCCACCACCACCAACAACAACACAACCAGCCCTGTCAGATTGTTGTATTTTCCTGTTTGTTTTATTCCTTTGTTAAACAAATTGTTTCGCTAACCAAGACGCATCTTCGTCTAATGTTACCATATATATTTGACAAGAGTCACTTTGGATAATAAAAAAAGGTAAAAATAATAAAATAAACAACAAAAAAAGCCAAACGAATGAATCCGTTTCCAATTCTTCAATTTCGTCGTCGGTACCTACCACCTTACTGTTCACCCTAGTCCTCTAACCCGCCCGCCGTGTCCCATCCGAATTGTTTTAGCAACAGCTTGTCGACCGGCGGACTACGCGACGTTTATTCTTATTATTCCATTGTTTCGACGATAACCAACGAGCCCCAGTAGGTCAGAATTACTCGGACGAGCAGAGGTGGTTTACGCGTATGGGTCACACCCGATCCGCACACCGGGTTCTTATCCACGACCTTTCACGTTTTAAGCATAAGGTAATTTTTTGAAACTAAATAAAATATTCCATGTCGAAGCTTCGTTTGGAATAACTGATTTATATCGACATTTTCTTTTTTTTCTTTCTTTTTTTTTCTGTAATATTACAAACGCTCACCAAAACGCTAGCGAAATGGTGATTTTTAGGTCAGTTTCTGCGGAGGGCCAATAAAACGTTATCGGGGATAACTGCGCCAACTAAAAAAAAAAAAAAGAAAAAAAAGTGCTCTTTATATGCGTGGTTGCCAAAAAAGCATTTTTAGCTAGTTTGCGCAATAACCCCGGATTGGCGCAATTATACCAAAGTATAATAACGTTTTATTGGCCCTCCGCAGAGACTGACCTACAAATCATCATTTCGCTAACTTTTTGGTACTTAAACATCAAAATTCGTGTTCTTCTTTGTCTTCCGTTCGTCATCCAAAATATTGTTCGTTTGCCTTACGTTAGTTTTTTTGTGTTTTTTTTCCCCCGCTTAAGTGTTAACGTTGTTTTCTTTTTTTACTTCGCTTATAACAAACAAACCTACGTCGTCGTCGTAACGCTCGACGACTTCCGGCCGCGCACTCGTCAATTTGGTTCTTAAATAAATTCAAGCATCTTTCACTAACTCATTCCTCTCTCTCTTCTTGGCCTTTGGAACGCTCCCCAGGAGGCCGACTCCCCAAAAAGGGAAGTATTTCCTGGAAGAAGTATAGAGCAGGGAGAGTCGGTCCCAAAGGAAAGCGGAAAGAGAAATGCGCCTCAAAATAGCAACCCTTCCGCCAAGGAACAGCAAAAACAGTCCAACCTCACCAAAGATCCAACACCAACAAGAGGGTCGGCATGGGGGAAGACTGTAGAGAAGCAACTGTCCCCTCAAGAGTATAGAGACTTGTACTTGACCAAGTACAGACAATACATAGAGGGGGCAGAAATTAAACCAGTGCCAGGCGCTTGGGAGGCAATCGAAGACAGAGTGCTCTCCCTCATCATCTCGGATATGCCGGAAAACCGCCTCCTAGGGATGAAAAAGGAAGACATGGCAGGGCTCCTACACAAGCTAAACATCCCGGTATTATACCTGTACCAGAGGAGCTACGCCATGTGGGACATCCTCCTACCCACCAAGGAAGATGCGGAGAGACTCTCCCTACAGGAAATTAAGTATGGGAGAACAAAACTAAAGCCCGAATACCAGGGCAGGACAAGGACCCGGGTGCAGGTATTCAATGTACCTATGCAAATATCAGCAGAAATCCTGGGATCCTTCTTCACACAGTTCGGCGAGGTGGAAAAAATAACCCCAGTGCGGTCGAAAACCGGCATGCACTTGGGCAGCTACACTGTGGCCATGAGGCTAAAGAAAGAAGGCTTCCAGGCGATACCAGCACAGCTGACATTTAAGGAGGCAACTATGACAGTAGTAGTGGAGGGGCGTCGTCCGCACTGCTGGTTTTGCCAAAAACAGGGTCACATGGCCAAGAGCTGCCCTCAAAGGTCAAATCCTACTCAAGTGACACTAAAGGCGGTCCCAACCTCTGAGACAGCACCAGTGTCCAAACAGGCTGTCACAACTCCTGCAACCAGAGCACCAACCCCAGCACCGAGGAAACCCAAAACTGTGCAGGAGCCCAAAGGGGAGGAATGGATCACGGTAATGAGGCGGAAACGGAAGCCCACAATCCCATCTGCCACCGTCCCACAACCAACCCAACAACCGAGGCAGCAACAACAACAGCAGCCTCCACAACAGCCGCAGCAACAGCCATGGCAGCAGACACAGCAGCAGCAGCCAAACCAGCCGTTGAACCAGCCGCAGCAACAACATCAGCTGCCGCGGCCAATTCCACAACCAATGCCACGAAAACAGCAGCAACAACAAAAACAGCAGCAGCAGCAACAGCCAGAACAGCAGCAACAAAAACGGCTGCAGCAACCAGAAAAGCAACAGCATCAACCGGAGAAACAACAATTAGAGGAGCAGCAACAACCAACGGTCCCCACACCAATTGAGACGGGGATCAAGCGAAGAAAACACTGCTCCTCTGAGGATGAATCTGCTAGTGAGAGGGAGAGGAACTCAACCTCACCACTCCCCGGTTCATTCAAAAGAATAAAAAAGAAAAGGAAAGGGGAAGAAAAGGCAGCCCCCACTCCCTGTGAGCATACACCACCTCTAACAACAACACAACCCACTTCCACCCCCATACCACATACTGCACCAACACTAGACACCGCACTAACACCAACACCAACATCAGACACCGCACCAACACCAACACCAACATCAGACACCGCACCAACACCAGACACTGCACCAACACCAGACACTGCACCAATACCAGACACTGCACCAACACCAACACCAGACACCGCACCAACACCAACACCAGACATCACACCAACACCAGACACCGCACCAACACCAACACCAGACACCACACAGACACTCGTCCCCACACCAATGCAAATTGAGCCGCCATCCCAGAAAGAAAAGAATGAACCCGGGAGGGGGAGAGACCCTTCAGATTCTCCCACTTACGGACTCACTCCAACAGGGACTCTCGCCCTCGAAACGAGAGAGGAACTTTGTTCTGTAGACCCCCTGTCTGTGGCAATGGGCGTACCACACCGGCAGAGAAAATATTTAAAACCTCTGCTGGACTGCCAACAGATAGGGGGAAAAGACGTTAATGTCCCCTCTAATTTCCCGGACGCCCCACGGCTAACAACTTTCGTCAGGCTTCCTGAGGCCTGCAAAACCAACGTGTGGACAATGCTGGAAGCCGCTGAAGGGGCTGGTCCGGGAATTGAACTGATTAGGAAAAATGACCCTTCCCTTGAGGAACTCGCAAAACAATGCAAGGGAAGGGTCCCAGTGTTGGTCCATCCGTCACTCTATAGGGCCCTTAAATTGACTTACCCTTTGGATGTCGGCGGCATTGTGAGAGAAGGTCAGGACATGAAAAACCTGACCACCTTGAGCATTGCACACAACGTCGGTGTCCTTTCCCCGGCTGACTTCGGAGCTGAGTGTAACACACCTTATTTAGGTACCATGGCTTTGAATTTGGCTAGTCTGAATGCGAGGGGCTTGAGATCATCGGGCCGGGCGGCTCGCCTCCGGCACGACCTCTTGTCCCTGGGAGTGGATGTCGCTGCGATTCAGGAGACGCATTTCGTTTCCTCTGTGGACTGTCAGGTGCTGGCCCGAGACTTTGAGGTTTTCTCAGCATATGGCAGCCCGCGGGGGAAGGGAGTTTCCGTGCTGGTTAAACGTACCCTGTCGGCGACGGTCGACGTTGTCCATAGAGATGCAGTGGGTAGGCTGGTTGTGGCCGATGTTGCCGTAAAAGATTCTGTGTTTCGGGTGATTGCGGTTCATGCGCCCAGCACCGCTCGTGAGAGGGTCTCATTCTTCAGTCAGCTTGACGCGTTTGTAGATTGTCGGAAGCGGGTAGTGCTAATGGGGGATTGGAATTCCATCTTAGACCCCGACATAGATAAGGTAGGAGGCGGAGCTAGAGGATCGGAGAGGTGCGAGTCCAGCCTGGCTGATCTGATGGCTAGATGCGGTCTGGTCGACAGGTTTCGGGTCGAGCATCCAGGGCGGGAGATGTGGACGTGGACCAATAGTGTTTCCTCCTATCCAAATACTTATTTGGACAGGATGTTAGTTAGGAGAGGCGAAGTAGACTTCTTATCTTGTCCCACGTTCACTTGGCTAGGCCAGACGGACCATAAATTAGTTATGGCCCGGCTGAAGCTAGGAAATAGGCCTAAGTTAGCGGGGTACTGGAAGTTAAACACCTCCCTTCTGGAGATACAAGACTTCCAAGATCAGTTAAGAGAATTGATTAAAAAGGCACTAGTGGGGGCGGTTACCGGGAGTAAGTGGTGGTTAGGTCTCAAAGCCAAGATCAGAAGCTTCTCCGTCAAGTATGCCCAGCGCCTCGCACTAGATAAGGCCAAGACGAAGAAGAAGCTAGAGCAGAAACTAGCCCAGGCTACGGGGGAGGGTGATAGGGTTAGTCAGGAACTAGCTAAGCAGGACCTTCTACGCGAGACTAGCGAGCGTTACGAAGGCCAAGTAGTTAGAGCTAGGCTTAGAAAGATAGGCAACGAAGCAGTCAATTCTGATGCAGACGTGCGCCGTGAGGTTTCTAGGCGTGGCTCGGACAAATACATTGCAAAAATCAAACATCCGAATGGACGCACCCTGGAATCGACTCGGGAGATCTGCGAGGGGTTTCGAGAACATTTCGAGGAGCGTTTTACGCAGCAGCCCGATCTTCCGGTCCTTGAGTTTAGCGACTATTTGGCCGACTCTCCCCGCCTCGAGGCGGCTAGAGCGGCTGGTTGCGAGGGCCGGGTGACGGAGCGGGAGGTCTTTACTGCGCTGAAGCAGGTCAGCTGTGACAGATCGCCAGGACTTGATGGTCTGCCATACGAACTGTACTTGAGGCTGTCGCCCATGTTTCTGCCTCTTCTGACGGATATGTTCAACCATTGGTTTGCTCAGGGATCCATCCCAGGGCAGGTGACCAAGGGAGTGATCACATTGCTGAAGAAAGGTGACGGGCATGGAGGGGAAGAGTTAGACGACTACAGGCCCATAACTCTGCTAAACACAGAGTTGAAGATTTTGGCCAAGGTCCTGTCGAATCGGCTGCAGGTTGTTATCGACGAGTTGGTTGAACCGGAACAGAACTATGCTGTGAAGGGGAGATCGATTCAGAACAACTTGCACCTGATCCGCATGATCCTAGAGGGGGGAATAGATGCCGACACGGAAGCCGCGCTGATAAACTTAGATCAGTCCAAAGCTTTTGATAGGGTCGACCATCGTTTCCTGGCATCTGTCTTAGAGGCCGCCGGTTTTAAACCGGACTTTTGCAAGTGGATCTCCATAATGTATCGACAGCCCATGGCTGTCGTGCAAGTGAACGGAAAGCGCTCGAAACCCTTTGTTATCTCTCGGTCGGTTCGTCAGGGTTGTCCGCTGTCGCCCCTGCTTTATGTCCTGGCTTTGGAGCCTCTTCTCCGCAAGCTGAGACATGGGGAGGCAAATTCGTCCCTGCGCGGAATGGCTCTGCCTGGCGGCTCAGCTGCCAAGGTATCCGCGTTCGCCGATGATGTCACGATCTTCGTGTCGGGCTTCAGAGACATTGAGGTCGTGTCGGAGGCACTCACACAGTACGAAAGAATTACAGGGGCCAAGATAAACCACAACAAGTCGGTAGGACTGCGGTTGGGCGCATGGAGTGGCAACGCAAACCTCCCTGCGCCCTTCAGCTGGACAGATGGCCCGGTCCGGATCCTCGGCGTGTGGTTCGGACCGGGTCTCCAGCTTGACAAGAATTGGTTGGAGGTACGGTCAAAGGTGGAGGCTGCAGTCAATTCGTGGCTTCCTAGGAAACTTTCCTTAAAGGGTAGAGCTGAGGCGTGCGCCACTTACGTCTTTCCTCTCATCCTTTACCGACTGGCCGTACTTCCCCTGCCTGCACAACACCTAAAAGCTCTTGTCGAACTCTTGTCCTCGCTCCTTTGGGACAGAGGAAGACACTGGGTGAGCAGACAGGTCTGTATTCAACGTCCGTGTGAGGGAGGCTTGGGAATGCCGGACTTGAAGTGTCATCGAGATGCTGAGAGGCTGGCCTTCCTGAGCCACTATATGCAGGAGGACCAACCGTGGCACCCCGTGGTTACTGCCGCCTTCCCCGACCTCGTTCTCGACCCTTCCATCGAGAGCCGTCGCAGGCCGCGGGAAGAATCTGCCTACATGAAAGAGTGCCGAGCCGCGCTAAAACGACTACCAAGGTTCAGTGACCTTGTGACTGCTACCCGTAGGGAACTCCACAGGGATCTAGTGAAGGAGGCCGCTGACGACCCGCTATGCGCGCGTTTGGGGTGGCAGCAGAGTGAGATCCGCTCCGCGTGGAGCTGGGCGCCAGGTTCGAGTCATCTGAACAATTCGGAGTTCTCTCTGACCTGGCGATTGGCCCGAAATGCACTTCCACTCAACAACATACAATGCAGTTCTGGGTTTCTGGAGTCGCCTGATTGTCCCCGTTGTGGGACAACGGCTGTGGAAACTACGGATCACGCTTTCTTCGATTGCCGCGAACTCCGCCAGTACTGGTCGTATGTCAGTGGGGTGACGGCTCGCATCGATCCTGAGCATCCTCACCCAATTACTGTATCCAATGTTGTGGACAACGTGAGGCCGCCGTGGGACCGGGAAAGACAAATGGTCTACGTTACGATTCTGGCCGTGGCGAGAATGGTGATTTGGACGTCGCGTCTGCAAGGTTGCCGGGGGGTGTTGTCTTTTTCTGATCAAGATCTGATCGCGTTCTTTAAACACCAACTACGGGTGAAGATCAGATGTGATAGAAGAAGGCTGCATCGCGCGGCATTTGACAGAAGATGGATACATGTGGCAAGTCTGTGTGTACGAAGAGGAGCCAAATTTGAATACATGTTCCCCGCCTAGGTGTGGAACGCGCAGTTCTGTAAAGTTAAATTAAACAAGTAGTCTCTCAGCTAGCTGAGTGTGTGTTCCATCCCTCCCCGATTAGGAAGCCTCCAAGATCCCCATCCCCTCTTACCTGCAATTTTTGTTTTCACCCCTTCCTCTAAATTTTACCCATCTTGGAGAAAAAGAAATACAAACTAACCTCCATTCCCTTACCCACAAAATTTTCTTTTCTCCATTCACCCCCATCTAGAGGGCATCCCCACCTAGAGACTGACCGCAGAAGCGAGGTTCCTTTTACAACCTAGTGGAACGGGCAGTCTATCAACTAGACGGGGTTGGGAGGGTCCTACTAATCACCTTTTGTTTTTTTTTCTTCCCCCTCCCTCGACACAAATGAATTATTGTTACCATTTTATTGTTATCTTTTTTGTTTTTACACGTCAATAAAAAATGTTTTAAAATTGGGAGTTACTAGGACGTCCCCAATATGAAAGGGTGAATGCGGTATTATGGTGAAAGAAGATATTTTTATAATGCTGGGAGAACTTTGACTTTGTTTAGTTCTGGAGTGACAAGGATGACCAACGACCCCCAACATCCCCCCTTTTGAGTTGGCCATGTGCCTAAGTTTTTTGTTCATCGTTGATTTTTTTTTTTTTTTCTGTATTTTTTAACATGAATAAAAAGATTTAATATCTCAAAGTGTAGTATCTGTTCCGGCAGATGCTGCAAGCTATGACTAGCTATGACTAGCAAAGACCAGATGTGGGGGCAACCCACATGCCTGACCATTAACCAGCTCCCATTTCCCACCTCTCGGGAGCTGGTCCCCTTTTTCCCTTCCCCCTCCCTTCACTCCTCACATTAAAAATCGGCCTTGTGCCTAATTTGCTCGGTGGGGGAGCAAATAAACACCATCTTTCACTAACTCATTCTGGCTGTCAAACTTCGCGTCAGGGCTTCGGGTTCGATCCCTCCCCCCCTCGGGTTATTTTTATTTAACACCACACACACCTCCAAACACCCGGGCATCATAGTCTGAAATAAATGATAATTCATATTTATAAACGAAATGACAAGTAAAATCAGAACTTGAATATTGAATTCTTGCGTTCATTCTTTTTGCGGACGATTATCCTCATTTTCATAGTTGTTGTTTCACCATGTTTCGGCCAATTTATCCTCTGGTCTTCTTCAAGTGATTAATCGCGATGTGATAGGTATGATGAGTCTTGTAACTGTATCCCCAGTTAGTTACTGCCTTCCATAGTTGTTGCTGTTGTTTCATCACGTTTTGGGCCAACTACTCCTCAGGCTTGCTTTGAGTAGGATTGAAACCGCTATCTTCACATGGAACGGTATTACCCAACGCCTCTATCCACTGCGCCGCAAAAAAAAAAAAAAAAAATACACAAATCATGAAGCCTCATCTCAAAAAATTCCAAAATATAATAAATAAAACTCAATTAATTTCTGGAAAGTCAAAAATATAATAGAACAATTTTTTATCTACAAAACAACAAAGCTAAACATTATGAATAAAAATAAAATAAATAAACACATAAACTGTTTTAAAAACTATTTGAATGTGCAAACATTTTATTAACTAAATTTTTGCTTTTCATAACTGTTGATTTTTGATTTGTTAAATATTATGAATAAATAATTAAATATATAAAGAATATAAAACATAAAACACTTTTGCCAAAATGATTGATCCCGAAAACGGTCGATATGACATAAAACAAAACAAGCAAACCAAACACCATGAATAAATATTTGAAAATATAAAGAACTTGAAGTAAAAAACCTTTTTTATTTTCGAAATCACTGTATTCAGCATTAAATTATACGAAAAGGGGTGACATGCGGTAAAATAAAATTACCAAACCAAACTGAGTTACTTGTATCTGCTATTTTTCTCCCTTGATTTTCACTCTATGATATGCTGGGTCGGCGAAATCTCACAGTTTTTTTGTTTTTTTTTCGATTTCCATCTATCATTAAAGCATGCGATCTCTTTTTAAACAGCTTTGAAAAAAAAATACACGTAACTATTAAAAAAAATTCTTATGTAAAAATTGTTTATTTGTTTATTTGCGGATTATTATCCTCATAATCTCGTTGTTGTTTTACAAGGTTTCGACCAAGGTGGTAAATCGCAACGAGATAGGAATTTTTACCACCTGACGAAGACCAGAGGAATAGTTTGTTTGTTTGTTTTTCGTTGTTTTTTTTTACAAGAAAGTCACCACTTATCAAGACCCGAAGGCCACTCGGGTATAAGGGTTATTACGTGTACAGTAATCAATGGGATAATATCGTATAATCGTTTGTAATGGAGATCTGATAAAGTGTCTTACTCGTACTTAAGAGGGAGGTTCATCAGGAACTTGTTTATGTTGGAATTGAAGATATCCAAGTTGTAGTCAGGTAGGAAGCAGGCAAACGGAAGAGAGTTCCACAGTCGTGCACTTCTAAGAAGCTTTGTTCATGGAATCTACGCTTGGATTTAGGCACAGATAAAAAATGGGGAAAATTAATGACAGTGGTTTCAGCTAGATAGGTGTTTATCGTGAAAGTTTGGCGAGGGGGGCAGAGATTGGAGCTCAGTCGAGAACTTGCCATGAAAATAACGATAAAACAAAGACAGGCTCACAATGTCTCTTCTGTGGGAGAGAGGTTGCAGGGAAGAGAAAAAGGCATTCCCACTAAGCCACGAACTCTATTTTGTACTCTGACAAGGCAGGATAGGCTGTTTTTAGCAGCTCCTGCCCAGATGTGGCAGCAGTACTCCATCCTTGGACGTACTTGTCTATATTACATAGGAGTCACTACTTATCAAGACCTGGAGGCCACTCGAGGATAAGGGTTATTGCGTGTACATTACTCAATGGGATAATATCGTAGTAATCGTTAGTATCGGATATTTGATAAAGTGTCTTACTTAAGTGAGCGGTTCCTCAAGAATTTGTTTATGTTGAACTTGAAGACATCCAAGTTGTAGTCAGGTGGGAAACAGGCAAACGGAAGAGTGTTCTACAGGCGTGCACTTCTAAGAAAGCCAGAACGTTGTGAAACAACAACTAGGAGATGAGGATAATAGTCGACAAACAAATAAATAAACAAATAAATAAATAAAAAATAAGATAAATATACAAACAAAAAAACAAATAAATAAGTAAGTAAATAAACAAACAATAAATAGACAAATAAACATACCAACAAATAAAATAGATAAATAAACAAATAAATAAATAAACAAATAAATAAACAAATAAATGCACCAACAAATAAAATAAATAAATAAACAAAAAAGAAATAAATAAACAAATAAACGAACCAATAAATAAAATAAATAAATAAACAAATAAACAAATAAATAAACACATAAAGGAACCAATAAGTAAAATAAACAAATAAATAAATAAGATAATATACTAACAAATAAACAAATAAATAAATAAACAAACAAATAAATAAACAAATAATCGAACCAATAAATAAAATAAATAAACGAATAAATAAATAAGATAAATATATAATATAAAATAAAAATATACAAACAAATAAATAAATAATGAAACAAATAAATAAACAAATAAATGAACCAATAAATAAAATAAATAAACAAATAAATAAACAAATAAATAAGATAACTATGCAAACAAATAAACAAATAAATAAGTAAACAAATAAATAAACAAATAAATGAACCAATAAATAAAATAAATAAATAAACAAACAAATAAAGAAAGAAATAAATGAACAAATAAATAAGATAACTATACAAACAAATAAACAAATAAATAAATACGCAAACAAATAAATAAACAAATAAATGAACCAAAAAATAAAATAAATAAACAAATAAATAAATAAACAAATAAATAAGAGAACTATACAAACAAATAAACAAATAAATAAATAAGTAAACAAATAAATAAACAAATAAATGAACCAATAAATAAAATAAATAAATAAACAAACAAATAAATAAACACACAAACAAATAAACAAATAAATAAGTAAACAAATAAATAAACAAACAAATAAATGAACCAATAAATAAAATAAATAAATAAACAAATAAATAAACAAATAAATGAACCCATAAATAAAATAAATAAATAAAAAACAAATAAATAAACAAATAAATGAACCAATATATAAAATAAATAAATAAACAAATAAATAAACAAATAAATGAACCCATAAATAAAATAAATAAATAAGTAAACAAATAAATAAACAAATAAATGAACCAATAAATAAAATAAATAAATAAACAAATAAATAAACAAATAAATGAACCCATAAATAAAATAAATAAATAAAAAAAACAAATAAATAAACAAATAAATGAACCAATATATAAAATAAATAAAGAAATAAATAAACCAATAAATAAAATAAATAAACAAATAAATAAATAAAAAACAAATAAATAAACAAATAAATGAACCTATAAATAAAATAAATAAATAAACAAATAAATAAATAAATAAACAAATAAATGGACCCATAAATAAAATAAATGAATAAACAAATAAATAAATAAATAAACAAATAAATAAATAAATTATTCATCTCAAAACGATTCCAATAATAAAAAAGATTTGGTTTACAAATTTAAAAACTAAAATAAAACTAACATAAAATTTTCAACTTTCTCCGCTACACATATTTGAAAATC
This sequence comes from Euprymna scolopes, assembly GCF_053919585.1. Classification (NCBI taxonomy): domain Eukaryota; kingdom Metazoa; phylum Mollusca; class Cephalopoda; order Sepiida; family Sepiolidae; genus Euprymna; species Euprymna scolopes. Next base: position 41,717,731 of record NC_136504.1, on the reverse strand, counting down.
TTTTTCTTACCCCCAGAACAAAATAAACAATTTAAAGAAAATTAATTCGACATATTGTGTGCTGTATTATCAATTAAATGTTTGTTTCATTAATTTATATTGACAATGTTATCAAAGATCATGGGATTACTTAAATACGGTTTTAATTAAATACGCTTTTAATTAATTTTTTTTAAAAAGTCACTTACTGTGCTATATTTTCTTGGATTAAAATTATTCCTACTAAGTACACGAATCCAAATGGAGAATTGTTCTTCCTCTTTTGCGACTAGTAGGCAAAAAGCGAGGCTACTGGTGGTCTCGACTATTACCTATTAGTTGCTACCTAAACGTGTCATATATCAGTTAACATGCCTTGTCTTTCGATGCTGGTGACCCGACACGGATGGCTATTATTTTACCTATCGAAAAATATCTAATAATATATTAGACTGGCATAAAAGAGCCTATCCCCTTTCTATTTTCTTAATTTTCTTCTTTTTTTTTATTTTCGGTGCGTCTACATTTTTGGGGCAAGATTATGTAGTCGAAAAATGGGGGTTTCAGATAAAAAAAATAATGGTTTCAACTGATTTTTGTCAATTCTTATAATTTACAATGGTAGCTACCTAATTATGCAGTAGAAATTACCTGAATATTACTGAATTATTTTTAAAAGAAAACTTTAATCGTGTTAGCAGTTGAAAAATTACCGCCATCTTTGTTTAATCCGAACGGAAAATACCCTCCCTGTTAAACTCTCCTGTGTTTTACGATCGTTTTTTTTTTTTTTATCAAATTCTATTTTGTTTTTAATATATATTTTTTACCTCATCAATTTTCGTAATTTTTTAATATAATCATCTTAAAAACACAAGGAATACGTAGATATTGTTTTGATGTGAAATTCAGTTTAACGATTTCCGAAAATCTCGTCCCAATTCTGTAGAAGCGCCCAATTTTCTTAACAGATTATTATCGAAAGGACAAATTATTAAAAAAAAAAAAAGGAAATAAACTGTCAATACTTAAATAAGTGTAGTGGGTGATCAGTTTCTAACGCAATGCTTTCGTAAGTCAATCACTCGACGGCGTTTTGGCGAAATTTCACGAATTTAGCCTTTTTTTTAAAGCAGTTTGGCCTGTTTTTCGGAGATGATTTTGAAAATCAAAATTTTGAACAGGCTAACCGTCTTTAAAAAGGCTAAATTCGCGAAATTTGGCCTGAAAACATCGAGTGGTTCTAAAATGAAAGTTGAATTAGAAACTGAGCACCCCTACATTTAAATATTATTTAAGTTTCATTTATTTTAGATAATTTGGTAGCTTAGTATCCATTTGATAATAGTTCGCTGAAAACATTGAAAAAAAAAGGACAAAATTTAAAAAAAAATAGAGAGGAGTGGGTAGGCTCGTTTAGGTCTGCCCTATATTACTATATCTATGCATTGTCTTTCACCCGATCTCAATAAAATGACTGAAAAAATATCTTTATCTTTTGCCGCTTCTAACGATGAAGCAATCAACATGTAATCTATTCTTTGTGATCCATATTGATTAATCAGATCAATAATTACTTAAGTCGGCCTAATTACTTATGGTTAGAGAAAATCAATTCATTCGAACGGCCATTTATATTCGCGTCGATTTTTTTGACTTTGTCTTTTCTTTTTGTCCATTTTTTTTTTTTTTTCGTGATACATCCGACATTTTGTATTCTTTTGTTTAATCGCTGACACTTTTGAATCGCGTTTTTTGTTTTGTTTTATTTTATGTTGAGACGGTAAATGAACGAAGCGGAAATGAATTCGTGTTTATTGATGAGGGGACTTTACTTCCTTTCATCAATGTGATTTTGTAATTAACATTAAAAAAAAAGTAATGTTCACAATAGAAAAATTGTCGCGTTCGGTCGATAAAATCGTTGCGTTCGTGCAACTAAAGATATATGAATCTCTACTATTATATAAAAGTCACTTGGTGTGTGTGAGTGCCTTCCTCATAGGTTCCGAAACGGCTAGGCCTATCTTTTGCAAATTTCAATTTATATGGCTGGCAGTGTTCTTAGATATGATTTGTACAGAAATTCATCCGATAAGTATCGAAAATCGAAAAAATCCGATCTTAATAATGTAACATGTAATATAAGTGTGGAGCTTTTGTCTTTTGTGATTATTATTATTATTATTATTATTATTATTATTATTATTATTATTATTTGTGTCTCTTATAACGTGTTTATATCGTGACACCTTTAATGTGTGTATGTATGTATATATATATATATATATATATATATATATATATATATGTGTGTGTGTGTGTGTGTGTGTGTGTGTGTGTGTGTGTGTGTGTGTGTGTAACCGTACCCTTTTTTTGTTTCTTGGTTTTCTCTGGGATTGGTTCATCCTGTCACTGGTCGATGCTGTAAAGAACATTTTGACGAAAATGTAACGCCGATTTTCTTACATGGATTCTTTATTTCATCTCCGAGTGAACGGGGTGTGGGGAATCAACTTTCTTGAGTGTCTTTCTTCAACTCATCCTGCGTCTCTCGACACATCTGTTTCGCCCAAAATCGGAAGCCAGACTGCACTTGCATGCGAGTAAAAAGATATCTTCCTCTCTTTTCTACGTTTTCTTTCACACGAACTGAATGACCCGAAATACAGCGTTAGACATTCGCCACAACTTAACCTTTTGAACTCTTTTTGCACTAAACATTCTGGACAGAAAATTCACAATTTTCAACATGCCGACGTAACCTGGGATGGATTATATATTAATAGCTTTTGTCTCTTCTAGATAAAAAATACAAATTTTACAGGGGAATATTTTACGTTACACCGGCAAGAGATGTAATAAAAAAATTCATCGAATGGTTTCTTCTTAAACAAACATAGATTTACTATAATAGAGAGATATAGATTAGCGGTTGATGATTCGACTACAGATCGAATGATCACCTGTTGAAGCCCGGGTGTACCTCACCATTTTATTTTACTTTTTCTTATGAATAAATTCGATTTACGATAAAAGAAGATGTACCATTTAAAATCGCCGTAAATCATTTCTTTCTTTGCATATTTGAACGAAAACTTAATCAAAAGTGACTTTTCCAGGCCATTCATTGTTAAGCCCTAATACCAGGTGACGTGATATTGTAAACAAACACGTGCGGAATTTGATGACCAACATTATCATTATTATCTTTTAAGTTTTTTTGTTTTTTTTTTTCGAATTAGACCACCGGGAAAATTAATCCTCGTAACATATGATATTCAATAACGGATTGAATTTATAATAATGCCTACGCAATCTGTATAAATTAAAATATCATGTTTAAGCGTATTGTACAACTGGGTAACGCCGGGCTGCTAGCTAGTAGATCTCTATTTCTTCTATACTATTATATAAAAGGAACTTTGTCTGTGTGTGAGAGGGAGTTTGCTCTCTATGGACTCGAAAACGGCTGCGCCGATTTCTATTAAATTTCGCACGAAGATACTATATGAGCCTGACAGTGTTCTTAGATAGGCTTTGTATCAAAATGTCTTCAATAAGTATCAGTAACTGATACTTGAAAGAGGTCTATGAAAAAAGGAACAGGCAGTTAACCAAAGTAAATACCTTATACAGCTTAGCGACCGACAAGAACATGCCGTCTTCAGAGTGTAAATAATGAAGCAAAGCTAAAGTATCTCCATCTACTACTGTTATATAAAAAAAAACTTTGTGTATGAGTTCGTTCCCTATGGACCCGAAAACGACTGGACCGATTTTTTTTAAACTTCACACGTATACTTTATGTGCCTGACAGTGTTCTTAGATAGGTTTTGTGTCGGAATGTCTTTGACAAGTAGCGATAATCGAAACAAGCCGAAAGAAGAAAAACAGGAGATTTCGACCAATGTAAATACCTTAGCCTTGTATCAAAAGTGCATTTGAGAAGTTTTATTACCACAGAAGCCGAAAGGTTCGACATAAAAATTCAATATTATGTTCTTTAGTATGCCAGGAGCACGTTCGAAATTAATGTTTCTTTTTAAAGCACAGTTGCACCATGATACTTGACTATTCTATGATAAACTTCAGTTCAAACCATTATAACCGCACAAACAGTGAGACCAGGCATATAAAATCAACAGTTGGTTCTTTAATTGCCTTTAATTGAAACTTTAATTCATGCCATTATATATATAAAAAATAATTTTATAAAATCAACAGTAGATTCTCTACAGTGCAATGTTGACTCCAACGTATTGTTGACTATGTAACTGCGGGAGGCATGTGAAGCTTGCTCCCGATGCAATGTGATGGTTCACCAACTAAAGCAGTTAATCAATCGATTTGATTGAAAAAACGGGTGATTTTACCGATTTTGATGGCAATACAAAATATGGGAGTGTGAAACATTCGTTGATCATCATTCAATCTCGGGCAACGTCGGGTCGTTCTGGTAGTATATATATATATATATATATATATATATATATATATACTAACAAAAGTACCCGTCGTTGACTGGGTTCAAAAACAGCCTACAGAAAATGAACTCTGATTTATGAAAGTATAATAGCTTATGAAAAGGAAGGGTTGTAAAGAGATAGCTTCGAATTTGGGGGTATCAAAACCAAATAAAAATATGATGAAAGTAAAAATAAAATAGATAAACCCCATAATTTATTATACCATACTTGTTCACACTGAAACACTTATCACAATATTCTGTGGATCTATATTAAAGAACTTGTTAAACTTTCTTAAACTTTGTGACATATTTCCATTCTTCGGAGGTCAAGTGCGAACGAACACCCCATAATTTTATTATACCATATTTCTTCAAACTGAAACATAATTATCAAAGTATACTTACGCAGATAGATATGAAAAGTCTTTATTAAAGTTTGTGCCTATTTCCATTCTATGGAGGCCAGGCGCGAACGCACACCCCACAATTTTATTATACCATTCCTATTTAAGTTAAAACATACTTATCAAAGTATTCTCATGTGCATCTATATCAAAAACACTTGTAAACGTTTTTTTTTCATTTTTAAATTTTTTATTTCCATACTTTGCGGACCAGGCGCGAACGCAGACCCCACAATTTTAATGAACAACCGTTCTGCTAGATCAAACATACCAATTCCTGTGTCTCGATACATCTTCTATCATTATATGCAATCAGTTTTTTAAAATAGTCAAGCGTATAGGAGCCTATTTGTGACCAGACACACACACACACATTCAGCTTTATATATATATATATATATATATATATATATATATATATATATATAGTAAGTAATTTATAAAATATATATGGCGATTAAGCGCATAAGCCTGACGAATCCTAGAGTGGATGAAACGCCGAATATTCAGTGTAGCTTAATCGACATATATATTTTATAAATTACTAACTAGCTCTACCTACGTATTGAGCACTTTGAAGTAAATACTTAAAGTTTACGCATAAATCTATACTTTCGTATATCAATTTTATGTGAGTAAATGAAGTAGTTATATATATATATATATATATATATATATATATATATATATTACTTGTTTATTGTTATATAAACATGCTCACATCCCGCTGCTACAAATAGCCACTTGTTTCAATCAAACAACAGATATCATCAGGCAGCGACTTGACTATTCAAAAGTTCAATGAATAACCTTATTCATTGAACTTTTGAATAGTCAAGTCGCTGCCTGATGATATCTGTTGTTTGATTGAAACAAGTGGCTATTTGTAGCAGCGGGATGTGAGCATGTTTATATAACAATAAACAAGTATTATCAGCTCTTTTTATTGAGCACTATCTAACAACCTCGTTGAATTCATTAGTCCATTACTTTTGAATATAAAAAAAACCCGTATATATATATATATATATATATATATATATATATATATATATATATATGTATATATATATATATATAATTAGATCAGTCTTAAACAACGGCCGTTTAAACATTTAAAAATAAATGTTTAAATGTCAACAGTATTTCTCGCTGTTAACGGTGGCTGAATGGATTAGGTCCTTGCTATTGAAGTCATAGAAGGCTTCTGTAGCATAATTCAAATCGGTATTATTCTCTTCCTTTCTTCCCCTTTTTTCTGCCTTCGATTTCAATGTCTGAAGTTTAAATGTCACATAATCCCTCTCCTCCTTCCTCCAAATCTTAACATGTATATGTTTTAAACCAATAATTCTCTCATCTTTCATTTAAGAACAACACTTCTTTGAAAAGCAAACTTTATTAAGTCGCCTGACGAGGACATGTGGTCTTGACCGACCACCTGTCCGAAACATTAGTAACTCCAGTATCGCGACCATGTAAATTTTTCTATATCAATAAAAAATATATCTTGCTCTTTTTTATTGAGCTCTCTTAATAGCCTCTTTAAATTCACAATTTTATGTAAGCTATATATACAAACTTATATATGTACACACAAGCATATATATATATATATATATATATTAGTATATATATATATATATATATATATATATATATATATATATATATATATATATATTAGCAGTTTCGCGCGGCTTTGCTCGGGCCCTTTGTACTGTTCATAACTTTATGTGCATATGTATATATTAAAACGTGTGAATAGGTAAAGTCTTTTGAACTTTAACCCCTTGGAAGCCAATTTTTTTAGCAAAAAAAAAAAAAAAAATTGAAAAGCCTGCCCTATGTCTGAATACACTTCATGTTACATTACAAACGTTTAGACCAAAAATTGGCTGAGTAATTTTGTAGAGACCAAAGAGGTCATTTTTTTAAAAACTTTGACCCCAATTTTGTACCCCTTAACATTTATTGTTTTGTGCTCAAATCTAATAATAAAATTAGATCCCTATCCAAGTAATCTATATCTAAAGTTCCAAGTGTTTAGACCCAAAATTGCCGGGGGGTGGGGGTGTTAGTGTTCTTAAAGGCTAAATCGTTGAACTTTGAGCCCTTGAGAGACAAATTTCTGGCCGAAACCCAATTAAAAAGATTTTTCCAAATACCAATACCACTTATGTCAAATCTCATGTCTGACAGAGTAGTTTGGTAGGGAAGCGTACACAGACAGACAGACAGACAGACAGAAACACATACAGATATTTTCACTTTTATAGATATATAGATAGATAGATATGCATAATCCATAATGTTTATATATATATATATATATATATATATATATATATATATATATATAGTAAGTTATAAAATGTATATGGCGATTAAGCTACACTGAATATTCCGCGTTTCATCCACTTTAGGATTCTTCAGGCTTATGCGCGAATTCTGTGGTTGTTTATCGTTTCAATAGAAGAGGAGCATATAAAAACGACAAACAACCACAGAATTCGCGCATAAGCCTGAAGAATCCTAAAGTGGATGAAACGCTGAATATTCAGTGTAGCTTAATCGCCATATACATTTTATAACTTATTAACTAGCTCTACCTACGTATTGAGCACTTTTGAAGTAAATACTTAAAGCTTACGCATAAATCTATACTTTCGTATATTAATTTTATGCGAGTAAATTAAGTAGTTATATATATATATATATATATATATATGTGTGTGTGTGTGTGTGTGTGTGTGTGTGTGTGTGTGTGTGTATTTTTTCACATAGATGTGTGTGTAAGAGTTTAGCTTATCACTTTTTATATTCATTGATCTCATGATCAACAGACATTTTTGATTTGGCTTAAATGCTCCCCCCCCCACATCGTCTCCCTCGTCCCTAGACGATTTTTTCCCTTAATATATGTACCTTTTACCGCTACTACGATCTTCGTCCTTCTCCCTTGGTAAAATTATAGCCAACACCACCACCACCACCATTACTACAACAGCAACCACCACTATCACCTCCTACTTTTGCTCATTTTTTTTTTTTTTTTTTTTTTTTGTTACTGTCACTCCCACCTTTCTCTCCATCTCTCTCTTTTGTTTTGTACGGAGTGTGCAGTCAGAATTAAAACAATGGCTTCTAGAATCCACTGACCCAGCTCCATCGCGAACTGGCTGCAGCTGTTGCCACTGGGTTGTGACAGAAGCAAACCAACCGGAACAAGATGGCCGACTATCGAAGACCGCGACGACAAGGTTGAAGATTTAAGAGTTGAAAAAAAAAAAAGGACGACACCGACATCCCAAAAACTAAAAACAATGAAAGAGAAAGAAAAAGAGACATAACCTGAGAATTGCGTCCATTAAACCTTCCTCTTCAACAACGAAAATTGTAATTCAAACCGTTATTCATGCTGGTCGAACGACGGTCTGGTATCGAGTTGCCTAGACATATCTAAAAATTATATTCGAAACTTTAGTGTAACAGACGATAATAAAATGACATTTGAAACTTCGCGTCTTAAAGACAAAAATCGATAAACTAAACCTAACTGCTACAGAGAGAATGAAATGGTATTTTGAATTTAAGGGTTACGAACTAACGGATATATTATTTCCAAATTTATTGTTCCAGAACAAATAAAATGTTTTTAACTTAACGAAAGAAAACCAATTAAACTTCAAACGAATGTTCATGTAATAATAATTATGTTAAAGTAATTATGCAACATTGTTTATGAGACATTAGTTATGTTTTATTATATATGTAATATTAATGGCGTAATTGTATTTATGTACTAATACTGTGTAATGGTACGTATGTAATAGTATTATTAAATATTATTTACGTAATATTAATGATGTAATAATATTTTGTACTATTATTGTGTAATAATAAGTATGTAATAATATTATTAAATATTATTTACGTAATATTAACGATGCAATAATATTTTTGTACTATTATTGTGTAATAATAAGTATGTAATAATATCATTAACTATTATTTACGTAATATTAATGATGCAATAATATTTTTGTACTATTATTGTGTAATGATAATATGTAATAATATTATTAAATATTATTTACGTAATATTAATGATACAATCATATTTATGTAATATTATTGTGTAATGATAATATGTAATAATATTATTAAATATTATTTACATAATATTAATGATACAATCATATTTATGTAGTATTATTGTGTAATGATAATATGTAATAATATTATTAAATATTATTTACGTAATATTAATGATGCAATAATATTTTGTACTATAGTGTAATAAGTATCTAATAGAGAGAGATATCGAAATTCGCATCTCAAAAGCATGGGCCGCATTGGATGGACTGCGTTCAGTATGAACATCGGGGCTAACTAACAAACTGAAAAGGTAGTTCTTCAGGGCAGTGGTAGAGTCTGTCCTTGCTTACAGTTGTACAACCTGAACCCTCACTAAAAGATTGGAAAGAAACAAGGCGGCACATACACTCGTATGCTACAAGCAGTATTAAACATATCTTGGCAAAATCATCCCACGAAGCAGCAACTATATGGCATCCTACCTGCCATATCTAATACCGTCAGGGAAAGACGCCCCTGATTTGCCGGTCACTGCCAGAGGAGCAAGCATGAATCGGTGAGTGATGTATTTCTATGGACTCCACCAGACGGACGCGCAGGCAAAGGACGACCTGAATCCACGTGGATCCAGGAAATAGCACACGACGCCAACTGTGAACCTTAAGATCTGAGGCAGCTTATTGAAGACAGGAAACTCTGGAGAGGAAGAGTCACATTGGTCCGGGCAAGGATCCCGTCCTGGTGATCTTGACGATTACTTATGTCGGATTATTTTTGTAATATTAAATTTGTTGTATTATCTATATAATATTATTTATGCAATATCATTTATGTAATAATATTCATGTAATATTATGTAAGGTTAAATATGTACTATTAATTATGTAATATTTATGCATTATTATTGAGTAATATTAAGTTGTAAGAGTATTTATGTAATATTTTTGTGTTATATTAAATATGTAATATTGATTACGTGTTATATACATATGCCATTCTTGTATTAATTATGTAATATTTTAAGGCATTAATTGTGTAATAATATTTGTGTAATATTTTATTGTAATATTTTTGTGTATTATTAAATGTGTAATATTATTATGCACTATTATTTTTGTGATAATAAGTTGGTTAGTTGGTTGTTTTTGTTTTACGGCATATCAACCCTTTTCGGGTTATTTAATGCCGAATCCAAATATTCGGAAGAACATTTTTTAATAGAATATATTTGTTGTTTTCACGTCGGTTTCTATTTAACCCATAGTTGGAACTCTAACAGGTACTACCACTCCGGGTCAGAGTGGACCTGGGAGCAAGGGTAATTAAAGGGTGGCTCCACACTCCCCAAAGCCCACAAGCTGGGGCCCTCACCACTGGATATAGTTTAAGGTCATATCCAGGACCCCCATTGAGGGACTTTTACCCTCTGCAGAGGGGTAGTCGGCGTATTCTAATGCCCCACCGACAGGGCCGTGATAATAAGTATATTATAGTATCTATGTAATATTATCTATGTATTATCAATTCTATCATATTTTGTATGCAATATTAAGTATGTAATATTATTTTTGCAATATTATTTATGTATTACTATTGTGTAATTATAATTATGTACGATTATGTTCGTAATATTATTATGTAATATTTTAATGCAATATTATTTATGTAATACTTTAATGCAATATTATTTATGTAATATTTTAATGCAATATTATTTATGTAATATTTTAATACAATATTATTTATGTAATATGAATTGTGTAATAGCACTTGTACAGTATAACTTATGTAATATTGATTTTATAAAATAACTTATGTAATAGCAATGTAATCTTTAAATCCTTCTTAGATAGGAGAACATCCAGGTTGTTATCGATGGTCGTACATCTAAACAATATGATATAAATGCAGGAGTGCCTCAGAGGTCTATCCTTGGACCTCTATTATTCCTAATATTCATAAATGACCTCCCTGACAAAATTGTCTGTGAGATGGGTATATATGCTGACGACACCACACTCTATAACAGACACGACAGGAAAACAAATGAACACATATCTAAAGAAATGGCAGAAACACTAGAGGATGACCTCCAATCTGTAGTGGAATGGGGACATAAATGGATTGTAAAATTCAATGCTGCTAAGACTAAACTTGTTTCCTTCAATAACTACAAGAAACCTTCTCTACCACCAATAGCAATGGCCAAAGACTCTTTATCTGAAAATACATCTTTTAAACTCCTCGGCCTAAGTTCATAGGAAACATGAGTTGGAACAATTACATTTAGAGCAATGCCAGGACCGCTGCGAAAAAAGTAGGTTCTCTCTACCGTGCTAGAAAGCTACTAACGCTAGAAAGTATCCTGTACCTCTATAAGGCCACCATTCGCATATGTATGGAGTATTGTTTTTATATTTAGGCTGGTGCATCTGCTACTAGTCTCTCACTCCTAGACAGGGTTCAAAAGAGAGTCGCCAACCTGATAAGTTCTGAACTGTCACCTAATCTTCAGCCTCTATCCCATCGACGAAATGTAGCACCCCTCTGCCTGTTCTACAAGTATTTTAGCGGTGAATGCTCCGAAGAACTGCAAGTACTTATATCCCCTGGACGTAAATACCCACGAAAAACCCGACAAGCAGCAAAATCCCACCCCTTCACAATAGAGATCCTTAGATGTAAGAGAGCCTTTTACTTCAGTAGTTTCTTCTCCATAACTGCTAGACTTTGGAATTCCCTTCCGGGTTCCTACTTCCCACACTGTACTGACATGCAGAAGTTCAAGCGTAACGTGAACCGATATCTTGCTGCCCAACATACACACACACACACACACACACACACACACACACACACACATATATAT